>NC_083716.1:103676683-104035316 GCF_028564815.1 Eubalaena glacialis
AGGGAGCTTCCAGGGAGCATGAATGGGGCTTTCCAAATGGAAAAGCAAGGCTAGTACCATCCCGCCCCCATTTCCATGGGCACACGCAGCATACATCCCTGTGGTTTCTGACAAGTCAAAAGAGACACAGAGCACACAGTGGTTCCTTCCCTGAATCAACTTCTCGAGGCAGAGTGTTCTGCATCTAGTGAACGGCCTCAACCAAGGCACGCCCTAGCTAGGCCTCTGGGCCCGGGCCTCTTCAGAAGCCTGCAGTGCTACAGGAAGAACTGTGCTTTAGTTGCAATAGGCAAGCAATCCGCCTTTCTCCTGGAGGCAGGGTGACTTCAGGTAGGAGGTCCTGGTTGGAAGGCGAAGCCTAGAGTTTTTTTTCAGTGCCAATCAGAGTAGGGAATGAGTGCGACTTCCACGGCATGTTGGAACCTGCTAGAACCGTGCCCGTGAACCTGTGGTAGTGCTGGGGAAATCAAGCTGTCCCAAGAAAGAGTGTACTGTTTTGCCCATCACTCGGCATACACAGTGTGAGTACGAAGGCCTACGGGCCTGGATGTTGTTTAGAAGAGGCAGGGGAGCCTGGGGGTACTCAGTGTTCTTGCAGGGAATAGGGTTTCCAGGCGAGGCACCTAGGTGTCCCGCAAAGCGTACTGGCGTTCAAATGCTGCAGAGCAGCGACTACGGCCTCATGGAAACTGCTGCACGCCTCCGCTTCTGCAGAGCAATTCAGGGCCTTACCTCGAGGCAAGTCCTCACGTTGAGTGTCCCGTGAGCGACACCGCATGGTAGGATGCTGACTTTCTCCTTGAGTAGAGAGACTTCAGGTACGAGGTCCTCTAAGAATTCTAAGCAGAGTGTTTTCTCATGGCAGCTCAAACGAGGGCAATGTCGAAGACTTCCAGGCCATGTTGGACTGTCTAGAAATGTGGTTCTGCTGTTGTTCGAGGGCTCTGGAAATGTAGCACGCCTGAAGTAACGTGCAGTGTGTTGCCCATCACTCGGCAGACACAGAGGGCCTCTGAGGGACCTATGGGCCTCGATGTTGCTCAGTAGGACCACAGGGGTGTGGGGGTACTCAGTGATCTTGGAACGAAAATGATGCTCACCCGAGGGGCCTAGGAGTTCTCAAAGGGTACCTTCTTTAAAATAAAGCAGAACAGCGACTAAGAGCTCATGGGAAGAGCTGCCTGCCTCCTGTTCTGCATGGCTACTCGGGGCCTTACCTAGAGGCAAGGACTCACGTTGAGATTCCCTTTAGCTCTAGAGCATGGCTAGATGAGCCCCACCCCGGCCATGGAAGCACCCTGTGTAGCCAGAGAAAACCCATTTTCTTCCCAGACCCATGCCTACGGCGTCCAGAGGCCTGACAACAGCAGAGAATTTCAGGGAGCTTCCAGGGAGCATGAATGGGGCTTTCCAAATGGAAAAGCAAGGCTAGTACCATCCCGCCCCCATTTCCATGGGCACACGCAGCATACATCCCTGTGGTTTCTGACAAGTCAAAAGAGACACAGAGCACACACTTCGTCCTTCCCTGAATCAACTCCTCGAGGCAGGGTGTTCTGCATGTAGTGAACGGCCTCAACCAAGGCGCGCCCTAGCTAGACCTCTGAGCCCGTGCCTCTTCAGAAGCCTGCAGTGCTACAGGAAAAACTGTGCTTTAGTGGCAATAGGAACGCAAGCCGACTTTCTCCTGGAGGCAGGGTGACTTCAGGTAGGAGGTCCTGGTTGGAAGGCGAAGCCTAGTGTTTTTTTTTCAGTGCCAATCAGAGTAGGGAATGAGTGCGACTTCCACGGCATGTTGGAACCTGCTAGAACCGTGCCCGTGAACCTGTGGTAGTGCTGGGGAAATCAAGCTGTCCCAAGAAAGAGTGTACTGTTTTGCCCATCACTCGGCATACACAGTGTGAGTACGAAGGCCTACGGGCCTGGATGTTGTTTAGAAGAGGCAGGGGAGCCTGGGGGTACTCAGTGTTCTTGCAGGGAATAGGGTTTCTAGGCGAGGCACCTAGGTGTCCCGCAAAGCGTACTGGCGTTCAAATGCTGCAGAGCAGCGACTACGGCCTCATGGAAACTGCTGCACGCCTCCGCTTCTGCAGAGCAATTCAGGGCCTTACCTCGAGGCAAGTCCTCACGTTGAGTGTCCCGTGAGCGACACCGCATGGTAGGATGCTGACTTTCTCCTTGAGTAGAGAGACTTCAGGTACGAGGTCCTCTAAGAATTCTAAGCAGAGTGTTTTCTCATGGCAGCTCAAACGAGGGCAATGTCGAAGACTTCCAGGCCATGTTGGACTGCCTAGAAATGTGGTTCTGCTGTTGTTCGAGGGCTCTGGAAATGTAGCACGCCTGAAGTAACGTGCAGTGTGTTGCCCATCACTCGGCAGACACAGAGGGCCTCCGAGGGACCTATGGGCCTCGATGTTGCTCAGTAGGCCCACAGGGGTGTGGGGGTACTCAGTGATCTTGGTACGAAAATGATGCTCACCCGAGGGGCCTAGGAGTTCTCAAAGGGTACCTTCTTTAAAATAAAGCAGAACAGCGACTAAGAGCTCATGGGAAGAGCTGCCTGCCTCCCGTTCTGCATGGCTACTCGGGGCCTTACCTCGAGGCAAGGACTCACGTTGAGATTCCCTTTAGTTCTAGAGCATTACAAGAAGAGAGCCACCCCGGCCATGGAAGCACCCTGTGTAGCCAGAGAAAACCCATTTTCTTCCCAGACCCATGCCTACGGCGGCCAGAGGCCAGTCAACAGCAGAGAATTTCAGGGAGATTCCAGGGAGCATGAATGGGGCTTTCCAAATGGAAAAGCAAGGCTAGTACCATCCCGCCCCCATTTCCATGGGCACACGCAGCATACATCCCTGTGGTTTCTGACAAGTCAAAAGAGACACAGAGCACACACTTCGTCCTTCCCTGAATCAACTCCTCGAGGCAGGGTGTTCTGCATGTAGTGAACGGCCTCAACCAAGGCGCGCCCTAGCTAGACCTCTGGGCCCGTGCCTCTTCAGAAGCCTGCAGTGCTACAGGAAAAACTGTGCTTTAGTGGCAATAGGAACGCAAGCCGACTTTCTCCTGGAGGCAGGGTGACTTCAGGTAGGAGGTCCTGGTTGGAAGGCGAAGCCTAGTGTTTTATTTTCAGTGCCAATCAGAGTAGGGAATGAGTGCGACTTCCACGGCATGTTGGAACCTGCTAGAACCGTGCCCGTGAACCTGTGGTAGTGCTGGGGAAATCAAGCTGTCCCAAGAAAGAGTGTACTGTTTTGCCCATCACTCGGCATACACAGTGTGAGTACGAAGGCCTACGGGCCTGGATGTTGTTTAGAAGAGCCAGGGGAGCCTGGGGGTACTCAGTGTTCTTGCAGGGAATAGGGTTTCCAGGCGAGGCACCTAGGTGTCCCGCAAAGCGTACTGGCGTTCAAATGCTGCAGAGCAGCGACTACGGCCTCATGGAAACTGCTGCACGCCTCCGCTTCTGCAGAGCAATTCAGGGCCTTACCTCGAGGCAAGTCCTCACGTTGAGTGTCCCGTGAGCGACACCGCATGGTAGGATGCTGACTTTCTCCTTGAGTAGAGAGACTTCAGGTACGAGGTCCTCTAAGAATTCTAAGCAGAGTGTTTTCTCATGGCAGCTCAAACGAGGGCAATGTCGAAGACTTCCAGGCCATGTTGGACTGCCTAGAAATGTGGTTCTGCTGTTGTTCGAGGGCTCTGGAAATGTAGCACGCCTGAAGTAACGTGCAGTGTGTTGCCCATCACTCGGCAGACACAGAGGGCCTCCGAGGGACCTATGGGCCTCGATGTTGCTCAGTAGGCCCACAGGGGTGTGGGGGTACTCAGTGATCTTGGAACGAAAATGATGCTCACCCGAGGGGCCTAGGAGTTCTCAAAGGGTACCTTCTTTAAAATAAAGCAGAACAGCGACTAAGAGCTCATGGGAAGAGCTGCCTGCCTCCCGTTCTGCATGGCTACTCGGGGCCTTACCTCGAGGCAAGGACTCACGTTGAGATTCCCTTTAGTTCTAGAGCATTACAAGAAGAGAGCCACCCCGGCCATGGAAGCACCCTGTGTAGCCAGAGAAAACCCATTTTCTTCCCAGACCCATGCCTACGGCGGCCAGAGGCCAGTCAACAGCAGAGAATTTCAGGGAGCTTCCAGGGAGCATGAATGGGGCTTTCCAAATGGAAAAGCAAGGCTAGTACCATCCCGCCCCCATTTCCATGGGCACACGCAGCATACATCCCTGTGGTTTCTGACAAGTCAAAAGAGACACAGAGCACACACTTCGTCCTTCCCTGAATCAACTCCTCGAGGCAGGGTGTTCTGCATGTAGTGAACGGCCTCAACCAAGGCGCGCCCTAGCTAGACCTCTGGGCCCGTGCCTCTTCAGAAGCCTGCAGTGCTACAGGAAAAACTGTGCTTTAGTGGCAATAGGAACGCAAGCCGACTTTCTCCTGGAGGCAGGGTGACTTCAGGTAGGAGGTCCTGGTTGGAAGGCGAAGCCTAGTGTTTTTTTTTCAGTGCCAATCAGAGTAGGGAATGAGTGCGACTTCCACGGCATGTTGGAACCTGCTAGAACCGTGCCCGTGAACCTGTGGTAGTGCTGGGGAAATCAAGCTGTCCCAAGAAAGAGTGTACTGTTTTGCCCATCACTCGGCATACACAGTGTGAGTACGAAGGCCTACGGGCCTGGATGTTGTTTAGAAGAGGCAGGGGAGCCTGGGGGTACTCAGTGTTCTTGCAGGGAATAGGGTTTCCAGGCGAGGCACCTAGGTGTCCCGCAAAGCGTACTGGCGTTCAAATGCTGCAGAGCAGCGACTACGGCCTCATGGAAACTGCTGCACGCCTCCGCTTCTGCAGAGCAATTCAGGGCCTTACCTCGAGGCAAGTCCTCACGTTGAGTGTCCCGTGAGCGACACCGCATGGTAGGATGCTGACTTTCTCCTTGAGTAGAGAGACTTCAGGTACGAGGTCCTCTAAGAATTCTAAGCAGAGTGTTTTCTCATGGCAGCTCAAACGAGGGCAATGTCGAAGACTTCCAGGCCATGTTGGACTGCCTAGAAATGTGGTTCTGCTGTTGTTCGAGGGCTCTGGAAATGTAGCACGCCTGAAGTAACGTGCAGTGTGTTGCCCATCACTCGGCAGACACAGAGGGCCTCCGAGGGACCTATGGGCCTCGATGTTGCTCAGTAGGCCCACAGGGGTGTGGGGGTACTCAGTGATCTTGGAACGAAAATGATGCTCACCCGAGGGGCCTAGGAGTTCTCAAAGGGTACCTTCTTTAAAATAAAGCAGAACAGCGACTAAGAGCTCATGGGAAGAGCTGCCTGCCTCCCGTTCTGCATGGCTACTCGGGGCCTTACCTCGAGGCAAGGACTCACGTTGAGATTCCCTTTAGTTCTAGAGCATTACAAGAAGAGAGCCACCCCGGCCATGGAAGCACCCTGTGTAGCCAGAGAAAACCCATTTTCTTCCCCGACCCATGCCTACGGCGGCCAGAGGCCAGTCAACAGCAGAGAATTTCAGGGAGCTTCCAGGGAGCATGAATGGGGCTTTCCAAATGGAAAAGCAAGGCTAGTACCATCCCGCCCCCATTTTCATGGGCACACGTAGCATACATCCCTGTGGTTTCTGACAAGTCAAAAGAGACACAGAGCACACACTTCGTCCTTCCCTGAATCAACTCCTCGAGGCAGGGTGTTCTGCATGTAGTGAACGGCCTCAACCAAGGCGCGCCCTAGCTAGACCTCTGGGCCCGTGCCTCTTCAGAAGCCTGCAGTGCTACAGGAAAAACTGTGCTTTAGTGGCAATAGGAACGCAAGCCGACTTTCTCCTGGAGGCAGGGTGACTTCAGGTAGGAGGTCCTGGTTGGAAGGCCAAGCCTAGTGTTTTATTTTCAGTGCCAATCAGAGTAGGGAATGAGTGCGACTTCCACGGCATGTTGGAACCTGCTAGAACCGTGCCCGTGAACCTGTGGTAGTGCTGGGGAAATCAAGCTGTCCCAAGAAAGAGTGTACTGTTTTGCCCATCACTCGGCATACACAGTGTGAGTACGAAGGCCTACGGGCCTGGATGTTGTTTAGAAGAGGCAGGGGAGCCTGGGGGTACTCAGTGTTCTTGCAGGGAATAGGGTTTCCAGGCGAGGCACCTAGGTGTCCCGCAAAGCGTACTGGCGTTCAAATGCTGCAGAGCAGCGACTACGGCCTCATGGAAACTGCTGCACGCCTCCGCTTCTGCAGAGCAATTCAGGGCCTTACCTCGAGGCAAGTCCTCACGTTGAGTGTCCCGTGAGCGACACCGCATGGTAGGATGCTGACTTTCTCCTTGAGTAGAGAGACTTCAGGTACGAGGTCCTCTAAGAATTCTAAGCAGAGTGTTTTCTCATGGCAGCTCAAACGAGGGCAATGTCGAAGACTTCCAGGCCATGTTGGACTGCCTAGAAATGTGGTTCTGATGTTGTTCGAGGGCTCTGGAAATGTAGCACGCCTGAAGTAATGTGCAGTGTGTTGCCCATCACTCGGCAGACACAGAGGGCCTCCGAGGAACCTATGGGCCTCGATGTTGCTCAGTAGGCCCACAGGGGTGTGGGGGTACTCAGTGATCTTGGAACGAAAATGATGCTCACCCGAGGGGCCTAGGAGTTCTCAAAGGGTACCTTCTTTAAAATAAAGCAGAACAGCGACTAAGAGCTCATGGGAAGAGCTGCCTGCCTCCCGTTCTGCATGGCTACTCGGGGCCTTACCTCGAGGCAAGGACTCACGTTGAGATTCCCTTTAGCTCTAGAGCATGGCTAGATGAGCCCCACCCCGGCCATGGAAGCACCCTGTGTAGCCAGAGAAAACCCATTTTCTTCCCAGACCCATGCCTACGGCGGCCAGAGGCCTGACAACAGCAGAGAATTTCAGGGAGCTTCCAGGGAGCATGAATGGGGCTTTCCAAATGGAAAAGCAAGGCTAGTACCATCCCGCCCCCATTTCCATGGGCACACGCAGCATACATCCCTGTGGTTTCTGACAAGACAAAAGAGACACAGAGCACACACTTCGTCCTTCCCTGAATCAACTCCTCGAGGCAGGGTGTTCTGCATGTAGTGAACGGCCTCAACCAAGGCGCGCCCTAGCTAGACCTCTGGGCCCTTGCTTCTTCAGAAGCCTGCAGTGCTACAGGAAAAACTGTGCTTTAGTGGCAATAGGAACGCAAGCCGACTTTCTCCTGGAGGCAGGGTGACTTCAGGTAGGAGGTCCTGGTTGGAAGGCGAAGCCTATTGTTTTTTTTTCAGTGCCAATCAGAGTAGGGAATGAGTGCGACTTCCACGGCATGTTGGAACCTGCTAGAACCGTGCCCGTGAACCTGTGGTAGTGCTGGGGAAATCAAGCTGTCCCAAGAAAGAGTGTACTGTTTTGCCCATCACTCGGCATACACAGTGAGTACGAAGGCCTACGGGCCTGGATGTTGTTTAGAAGAGGCAGGGGAGCCTGGGGGTACTCAGTGTTCTTGCAGGGAATAGGGTTTCCAGGCGAGGCACCTAGGTGTCCCGCAAAGCGTACTGGCGTTCAAATGCTGCAGAGCAGCGGCTACCGCCTCATGGAAACTGCTGCACGCCTCCGCTTCTGCAGAGCAATTCAGGGCCTTACCTCGAGGCAAGTCCTCACGTTGAGTGTCCCGTGAGCGACACCGCATGGTAGGATGCTGACTTTCTCCTTGAGTAGAGAGACTTCAGGTACGAGGTCCTCTAAGAATTCTAAGCAGAGTGTTTTCTCATGGCAGCTCAAACGAGGGCAATGTCGAAGACTTCCAGGCCATGTTGGACTGCCTAGAAATGTGGTTCTGCTGTTGTTCGAGGGCTCTGGAAATGTAGCACGCCTGAAGTAACGTGCAGTGTGTTGCCCATCACTCGGCAGACACAGAGGGCCTCCGAGGGACCTATGGGCCTCGATGTTGCTCAGTAGGCCCACAGGGGTGTGGGGGTACTCAGTGATCTTGGAACGAAAATGATGCTCACCCGAGGGGCCTAGGAGTTCTCAAAGGGTACCTTCTTTAAAATAAAGCAGAACAGCGACTAAGAGCTCATGGGAAGAGCTGCCTGCCTCCCGTTCTGCATGGCTACTCGGGGCCTTACCTCGAGGCAAGGACTCACGTTGAGATTCCCTTTAGTTCTAGAGCATTACAAGAAGAGAGCCACCCCGGCCATGGAAGCACCCTGTGTAGCCAGAGAAAACCCATTTTCTTCCCCGACCCATGCCTACGGCGGCCAGAGGCCAGTCAACAGCAGAGAATTTCAGGGAGCTTCCAGGGAGCATGAATGGGGCTTTCCAAATGGAAAAGCAAGGCTAGTACCATCCCGCCCCCATTTTCATGGGCACACGTAGCATACATCCCTGTGGTTTCTGACAAGTCAAAAGAGACACAGAGCACACACTTCGTCCTTCCCTGAATCAACTCCTCGAGGCAGGGTGTTCTGCATGTAGTGAACGGCCTCAACCAAGGCGCGCCCTAGCTAGACCTCTGGGCCCGTGCCTCTTCAGAAGCCTGCAGTGCTACAGGAAAAACTGTGCTTTAGTGGCAATAGGAACGCAAGCCGACTTTCTCCTGGAGGCAGGGTGACTTCAGGTAGGAGGTCCTGGTTGGAAGGCCAAGCCTAGTGTTTTATTTTCAGTGCCAATCAGAGTAGGGAATGAGTGCGACTTCCACGGCATGTTGGAACCTGCTAGAACCGTGCCCGTGAACCTGTGGTAGTGCTGGGGAAATCAAGCTGTCCCAAGAAAGAGTGTACTGTTTTGCCCATCACTCGGCATACACAGTGTGAGTACGAAGGCCTACGGGCCTGGATGTTGTTTAGAAGAGGCAGGGGAGCCTGGGGGTACTCAGTGTTCTTGCAGGGAATAGGGTTTCCAGGCGAGGCACCTAGGTGTCCCGCAAAGCGTACTGGCGTTCAAATGCTGCAGAGCAGCGACTACGGCCTCATGGAAACTGCTGCACGCCTCCGCTTCTGCAGAGCAATTCAGGGCCTTACCTCGAGGCAAGTCCTCACGTTGAGTGTCCCGTGAGCGACACCGCATGGTAGGATGCTGACTTTCTCCTTGAGTAGAGAGACTTCAGGTACGAGGTCCTCTAAGAATTCTAAGCAGAGTGTTTTCTCATGGCAGCTCAAACGAGGGCAATGTCGAAGACTTCCAGGCCATGTTGGACTGCCTAGAAATGTGGTTCTGATGTTGTTCGAGGGCTCTGGAAATGTAGCACGCCTGAAGTAATGTGCAGTGTGTTGCCCATCACTCGGCAGACACAGAGGGCCTCCGAGGAACCTATGGGCCTCGATGTTGCTCAGTAGGCCCACAGGGGTGTGGGGGTACTCAGTGATCTTGGAACGAAAATGATGCTCACCCGAGGGGCCTAGGAGTTCTCAAAGGGTACCTTCTTTAAAATAAAGCAGAACAGCGACTAAGAGCTCATGGGAAGAGCTGCCTGCCTCCCGTTCTGCATGGCTACTCGGGGCCTTACCTCGAGGCAAGGACTCACGTTGAGATTCCCTTTAGCTCTAGAGCATGGCTAGATGAGCCCCACCCCGGCCATGGAAGCACCCTGTGTAGCCAGAGAAAACCCATTTTCTTCCCAGACCCATGCCTACGGCGGCCAGAGGCCTGACAACAGCAGAGAATTTCAGGGAGCTTCCAGGGAGCATGAATGGGGCTTTCCAAATGGAAAAGCAAGGCTAGTACCATCCCGCCCCCATTTCCATGGGCACACGCAGCATACATCCCTGTGGTTTCTGACAAGACAAAAGAGACACAGAGCACACACTTCGTCCTTCCCTGAATCAACTCCTCGAGGCAGGGTGTTCTGCATGTAGTGAACGGCCTCAACCAAGGCGCGCCCTAGCTAGACCTCTGGGCCCTTGCTTCTTCAGAAGCCTGCAGTGCTACAGGAAAAACTGTGCTTTAGTGGCAATAGGAACGCAAGCCGACTTTCTCCTGGAGGCAGGGTGACTTCAGGTAGGAGGTCCTGGTTGGAAGGCGAAGCCTATTGTTTTTTTTTCAGTGCCAATCAGAGTAGGGAATGAGTGCGACTTCCACGGCATGTTGGAACCTGCTAGAACCGTGCCCGTGAACCTGTGGTAGTGCTGGGGAAATCAAGCTGTCCCAAGAAAGAGTGTACTGTTTTGCCCATCACTCGGCATACACAGTGAGTACGAAGGCCTACGGGCCTGGATGTTGTTTAGAAGAGGCAGGGGAGCCTGGGGGTACTCAGTGTTCTTGCAGGGAATAGGGTTTCCAGGCGAGGCACCTAGGTGTCCCGCAAAGCGTACTGGCGTTCAAATGCTGCAGAGCAGCGGCTACCGCCTCATGGAAACTGCTGCACGCCTCCGCTTCTGCAGAGCAATTCAGGGCCTTACCTCGAGGCAAGTCCTCACGTTGAGTGTCCCGTGAGCGACACCGCATGGTAGGATGCTGACTTTCTCCTTGAGTAGAGAGACTTCAGGTACGAGGTCCTCTAAGAATTCTAAGCAGAGTGTTTTCTCATGGCAGCTCAAACGAGGGCAATGTCGAAGACTTCCAGGCCATGTTGGACTGCCTAGAAATGTGGTTCTGCTGTTGTTCGAGGGCTCTGGAAATGTAGCACGCCTGAAGTAACGTGCAGTGTGTTGCCCATCACTCGGCAGACACAGAGGGCCTCCGAGGGACCTATGGGCCTCGATGTTGCTCAGTAGGCCCACAGGGGTGTGGGGGTACTCAGTGATCTTGGTACGAAAATGATGCTCACCCGAGGGGCCTAGGAGTTCTCAAAGGGTACCTTCTTTAAAATAAAGCAGAACAGCGACTAAGAGCTCATGGGAAGAGCTGCCTGCCTCCCGTTCTGCATGGCTACTCGGGGCCTTACCTCGAGGCAAGGACTCACGTTGAGATTCCCTTTAGCTCTAGAGCATGGCTAGATGAGCCCCACCCCGGCCATGGAAGCACCCTGTGTAGCCAGAGAAAACCCATTTTCTTCCCAGACCCATGCCTACGGCGTCCAGAGGCCTGACAACAGCAGAGAATTTCAGGGAGCTTCCAGGGAGCATGAATGGGGCTTTCCAAATGGAAAAGCAAGGCTAGTACCATCCCGCCCCCATTTCCATGGGCACACGCAGCATACATCCCTGTGGTTTCTGACAAGTCAAAAGAGACACAGAGCACACACTTCGTCCTTCCCTGAATCAACTCCTCGAGGCAGGGTGTTCTGCATGTAGTGAACGGCCTCAACCAAGGCGTGCCCTAGCTAGACCTCTGGGCCCGTGCCTCTTCAGAAGCCTGCAGTGCTACAGGAAAAACTGTGCTTTAGTGGCAATAGGAACGCAAGCCGACTTTCTCCTGGAGGCAGGGTGACTTCAGGTAGGAGGTCCTGGTTGGAAGGCGAAGCCTAGTGTTGTTTTTCAGTGCCAATCAGAGTAGGGAATGAGTGCGACTTCCACGGCATGTTGGAACCTGCTAGAACCGTGCCCGTGAACCTGTGGTAGTGCTGGGGAAATCAAGCTGTCCCAAGAAAGAGTGTACTGTTTTGCCCATCACTCGGCATACACAGTGTGAGTACGAAGGCCTACGGGCCTGGATGTTGTTTAGAAGAGCCAGGGGAGCCTGGGGGTACTCAGTGTTCTTGCAGGGAATAGGGTTTCCAGGCGAGGCACCTAGGTGTCCCGCAAAGCGTACTGGCGTTCAAATGCTGCAGAGCAGCGACTACGGCCTCATGGAAACTGCTGCACGCCTCCGCTTCTGCAGAGCAATTCAGGGCCTTACCTCGAGGCAAGTCCTCACGTTGAGTGTCCCGTGAGCGACACCGCATGGTAGGATGCTGACTTTCTCCTTGAGTAGAGAGACTTCAGGTACGAGGTCCTCTAAGAATTCTAAGCAGAGTGTTTTCTCATGGCAGCTCAAACGAGGGCAATGTCGAAGACTTCCAGGCCATGTTGGACTGCCTAGAATTGTGGTTCTGCTGTTGTTCGAGGGCTCTGGAAATGTAGCACGCCTGAAGTAACGTGCAGTGTGTTGCCCATCACTCGGCAGACACAGAGGGCCTCCGAGGAACCTATGGGCCTCGATGTTGCTCAGTAGGCCCACAGGGGTGTGGGGGTACTCAGTGATCTTGGAACGAAAATGATGCTCACCCGAGGGGCCTAGGAGTTCTCAAAGGGTACCTTCTTTAAAATAAAGCAGAACAGCGACT
The DNA here is from genome assembly GCF_028564815.1 of Eubalaena glacialis. Lineage (NCBI taxonomy): Eukaryota > Metazoa > Chordata > Mammalia > Artiodactyla > Balaenidae > Eubalaena > Eubalaena glacialis. Next base: position 103,688,870 of record NC_083716.1, read on the forward strand.
AAGAGCTCATGGGAAGAGCTGCCTGCCTCCCGTTCTGCATGGCTACTCGGGGCCTTACCTCGAGGCAAGGACTCACGTTGAGATTCCCTTTAGCTCTAGAGCATGGCTAGATGAGCCCCACCCCGGCCATGGAAGCACCCTGTGTAGCCAGAGAAAACCCATTTTCTTCCCAGACCCATGCCTACGGCGTCCAGAGGCCTGACAACAGCAGAGAATTTCAGGGAGCTTCCAGGGAGCATGAATGGGGCTTTCCAAATGGAAAAGCAAGGCTAGTACCATCCCGCCCCCATTTCCATGGGCACACGCAGCATACATCCCTGTGGTTTCTGACAAGACAAAAGAGACACAGAGCACACACTTCGTCCTTCCCTGAATCAACTCCTCTAGGCAGGGTGTTCTGCATGTAGTGAACGGCCTCAACCAAGGCGCGCCCTAGCTAGACCTCTGGGCCCTTGCTTCTTCAGAAGCCTGCAGTGCTACAGGAAAAACTGTGCTTTAGTGGCAATAGGAACGCAAGCCGACTTTCTCCTGGAGGCAGGGTGACTTCAGGTAGGAGGTCCTGGTTGGAAGGCGAAGCCTAGTGTTTTTTTTCAGTGCCAATCAGAGTAGGGAATGAGTGCGACTTCCACGGCATGTTGGAACCTGCTAGAACCGTGCCCGTGAACCTGTGGTAGTGCTGGGGAAATCAAGCTGTCCCAAGAAAGAGTGTACTGTTTTGCCCATCACTCGGCATACACAGTGTGAGTACGAAGGCCTACGGGCCTGGATGTTGTTTAGAAGAGCCAGGGGAGCCTGGGGGTACTCAGTGTTCTTGCAGGGAATAGGGTTTCCAGGCGAGGCACCTAGGTGTCCCGCAAAGCGTACTGGCGTTCAAATGCTGCAGAGCAGCGGCTACCGCCTCATGGAAACTGCTGCACGCCTCCGCTTCTGCAGAGCAATTCAGGGCCTTACCTCGAGGCAAGTCCTCACGTTGAGTGTCCCGTGAGCGACACCGCATGGTAGGATGCTGACTTTCTCCTTGAGTAGAGAGACTTCAGGTACAAGGTCCTCTAAGAATTCTAAGCAGAGTGTTTTCTCATGGCAGCTCAAACGAGGGCAATGTCGAAGACTTCCAGGCCATGTTGGACTGCCTAGAAATGTGGTTCTGCTGTTGTTCGAGGGCTCTGGAAATGTAGCACGCCTGAAGTAACGTGCAGTGTGTTGCCCATCACTCGGCACACACAGAGGGCCTCCGAGGGACCTATGGGCCTCGATGTTGCTCAGTAGGCCCACAGGGGTGTGGGGGTACTCAGTGATCTTGGAACGAAAATGATGCTCACCCGAGGGGCCTAGGAGTTCTCAAAGGGTACCTTCTTTAAAATAAAGCAGAACAGCGACTAAGAGCTCATGGGAAGAGCTGCCTGCCTCCCGTTCTGCATGGCTACTCGGGGCCTTACCTCGAGGCAAGGACTCACGTTGAGATTCCCTTTAGCTCTAGAGCATGGCTAGATGAGCCCCACCCCGGCCATGGAAGCACCCTGTGTAGCCAGAGAAAACCCATTTTCTTCCCAGACCCATGCCTACGGCGTCCAGAGGCCTGACAACAGCAGAGAATTTCAGGGAGCTTCCAGGGAGCATGAATGGGGCTTTCCAAATGGAAAAGCAAGGCTAGTACCATCCCGCCCCCATTTCCATGGGCACACGCAGCATACATCCCTGTGGTTTCTGACAAGTCAAAAGAGACACAGAGCACACACTTCGTCCTTCCCTGAATCAACTCCTCGAGGCAGGGTGTTCTGCATGTAGTGAACGGCCTCAACCAAGGCGCGCCCTAGCTAGACCTCTGGGCCCTTGCTTCTTCAGAAGCCTGCAGTGCTACAGGAAAAACTGTGCTTTAGTGGCAATAGGAACGCAAGCCGACTTTCTCCTGGAGGCAGGGTGACTTCAGGTAGGAGGTCCTGGTTGGAAGGCGAAGCCTATTGTTTTATTTTCAGTGCCAATCAGAGTAGGGAATGAGTGCGACTTCCACGGCATGTTGGAACCTGCTAGAACCGTGCCCGTGAACCTGTGGTAGTGCTGGGGAAATCAAGCTGTCCCAAGAAAGAGTGTACTGTTTTGCCCATCACTCGGCATACACAGTGTGAGTACGAAGGCCTACGGGCCTGGATGTTGTTTAGAAGAGCCAGGGGAGCCTGGGGGTACTCAGTGTTCTTGCAGGGAATAGGGTTTCCAGGCGAGGCACCTAGGTGTCCCGCAAAGCGTACTGGCGTTCAAATGCTGCAGAGCAGCGGCTACCGCCTCATGGAAACTGCTGCACGCCTCCGCTTCTGCAGAGCAATTCAGGGCCTTACCTCGAGGCAAGTCCTCACGTTGAGTGTCCCGTGAGCGACACCGCATGGTAGGATGCTGACTTTCTCCTTGAGTAGAGAGACTTCAGGTACGAGGTCCTCTAAGAATTCTAAGCAGAGTGTTTTCTCATGGCAGCTCAAACGAGGGCAATGTCGAAGACTTCCAGGCCATGTTGGACTGCCTAGAATTGTGGTTCTGATGTTGTTCGAGGGCTCTGGAAATGTAGCACGCCTGAAGTAACGTGCAGTGTGTTGCCCATCACTCGGCAGACACAGAGGGCCTCCGAGGGACCTATGGGCCTCGATGTTGCTCAGTAGGCCCACAGGGGTGTGGGGGTACTCAGTGATCTTGGAACGAAAATGATGCTCACCCGAGGGGCCTAGGAGTTCTCAAAGGGTACCTTCTTTAAAATAAAGCAGAACAGCGACTAAGAGCTCATGGGAAGAGCTGCCTGCCTCCCGTTCTGCATGGCTACTCGGGGCCTTACCTCGAGGCAAGGACTCACGTTGAGATTCCCTTTAGCTCTAGAGCATGGCTAGATGAGCCCCACCCCGGCCATGGAAGCACCCTGTGTAGCCAGAGAAAACCCATTTTCTTCCCAGACCCATGCCTACGGCGTCCAGAGGCCTGACAACAGCAGAGAATTTCAGGGAGCTTCCAGGGAGCATGAATGGGGCTTTCCAAATGGAAAAGCAAGGCTAGTACAATCCCGCCCCCATTTCCATGGGCACACGCAGCATACATCCCTGTGGTTTCTGACAAGACAAAAGAGACACAGAGCACACACTTCGTCCTTCCCTGAATCAACTCCTCGAGGCAGGGTGTTCTGCATGTAGTGAACGGCCTCAACCAAGGCGCGCCCTAGCTAGACCTCTGGGCCCGTGCCTCTTCAGAAGCCTGCAGTGCTACAGGAAAAACTGTGCTTTAGTGGCAATAGGAACGCAAGCCGACTTTCTCCTGGAGGCAGGGTGACTTCAGGTAGGAGGTCCTGGTTGGAAGGCGAAGCCTAGTGTTTTTTTTCAGTGCCAATCAGAGTAGGGAATGAGTGCGACTTCCACGGCATGTTGGAACCTGCTAGAACCGTGCCCGTGAACCTGTGGTAGTGCTGGGGAAATCAAGCTGTCCCAAGAAAGAGTGTACTGTTTTGCCCATCACTCGGCATACACAGTGTGAGTACGAAGGCCTACGGGCCTGGATGTTGTTTAGAAGAGGCAGGGGAGCCTGGGGGTACTCAGTGTTCTTGCAGGGAATAGGGTTTCCAGGCGAGGCACCTAGGTGTCCCGCAAAGCGTACTGGCGTTCAAATGCTGCAGAGCAGCGACTACGGCCTCATGGAAACTGCTGCACGCCTCCGCTTCTGCAGAGCAATTCAGGGCCTTACCTCGAGGCAAGTCCTCACGTTGAGTGTCCCGTGAGCGACCCCGCATGGTAGGATGCTGACTTTCTCCTTGAGTAGAGAGACTTCAGGTACGAGGTCCTCTAAGAATTCTAAGCAGAGTGTTTTCTCATGGCAGCTCAAACCAGGGCAATGTCGAAGACTTCCAGGCCATGTTGGACTGCCTAGAATTGTGGTTCTGATGTTGTTCGAGGGCTCTGGAAATGTAGCACGCCTGAAGTAACGTGCAGTGTGTTGCCCATCACTCGGCAGACACAGAGGGCCTCCGAGGAACCTATGGGCCTCGATGTTGCTCAGTAGGCCCACAGGGGTGTGGGGGTACTCAGTGATCTTGGAACGAAAATGATGCTCACCCGAGGGGCCTAGGAGTTCTCAAAGGGTACCTTCTTTAAAATAAAGCAGAACAGCGACTAAGAGCTCATGGGAAGAGCTGCCTGCCTCCCGTTCTGCATGGCTACTCGGGGCCTTACCTCGAGGCAAGGACTCACGTTGAGATTCCCTTTAGCTCTAGAGCATGGCTAGATGAGCCCCACCCCGGCCATGGAAGCACCCTGTGTAGCCAGAGAAAACCCATTTTCTTTCCAGACCCATGCCTACGGCGTCCAGAGGCCTGACAACAGCAGAGAATTTCAGGGAGCTTCCAGGGAGCATGAATGGGGCTTTCCAAATGGAAAAGCAAGGCTAGTACCATCCCGCCCCCATTTCCATGGGCACACGCAGCATACATCCCTGTGGTTTCTGACAAGACAAAAGAGACACAGAGCACACACTTCGTCCTTCCCTGAATCAACTCCTCGAGGCAGGGTGTTCTGCATGTAGTGAACGGCCTCAACCAAGGCGCGCCCTAGCTAGACCTCTGGGCCCTTGCTTCTTCAGAAGCCTGCAGTGCTACAGGAAAAACTGTGCTTTAGTGGCAATAGGAACGCAAGCCGACTTTCTCCTGGAGGCAGGGTGACTTCAGGTAGGAGGTCCTGGTTGGAAGGCGAAGCCTAGTGTTTTTTTTTCAGTGCCAATCAGAGTAGGGAATGAGTGCGACTTCCACGGCATGTTGGAACCTGCTAGAACCGTGCCCGTGAACCTGTGGTAGTGCTGGGGAAATCAAGCTGTCCCAAGAAAGAGTGTACTGTTTTGCCCATCACTCGGCATACACAGTGTGAGTACGAAGGCCTACGGGCCTGGATGTTGTTTAGAAGAGGCAGGGGAGCCTGGGGGTACTCAGTGTTCTTGCAAGGAATAGGGTTTCCAGGCGAGGCACCTAGGTGTCCCGCAAAGCGTACTGGCGTTCAAATGCTGCAGAGCAGCGACTACGGCCTCATGGAAACTGCTGCACGCCTCCGCTTCTGCAGAGCAATTCAGGGCCTTACCTCGAGGCAAGTCCTCACGTTGAGTGTCCCGTGAGCGACACCGCATGGTAGGATGCTGACTTTCTCCTTGAGTAGAGAGACTTCAGGTACGAGGTCCTCTAAGAATTCTAAGCAGAGTGTTTTCTCATGGCAGCTCAAACGAGGGCAATGTCGAAGACTTCCAGGCCATGTTGGACTGCCGAGAATTGTGGTTCTGCTGTTGTTCGAGGGCTCTGGAAATGTAGCACGCCTGAAGTAACGTGCAGTGTGTTGCCCATCACTCGGCAGACACAGAGGGCCTCCGAGGGACCTATGGGCCTCGATGTTGCTCAGTAGGCCCACAGGGGTGTGGGGGTACTCAGTGATCTTGGAACGAAAATGATGCTCACCCGAGGGGCCTAGGAGTTCTCAAAGGGTACCTTCTTTAAAATAAAGCAGAACAGCGACTAAGAGCTCATGGGAAGAGCTGCCTGCCTCCCGTTCTGCATGGCTACTCGGGGCCTTACCTCGAGGCAAGGACTCACGTTGAGATTCCCTTTAGCTCTAGAGCATGGCTAGATGAGCCCCACCCCGGCCATGGAAGCACCCTGTGTAGCCAGAGAAAACCCATTTTCTTCCCAGACCCATGCCTACGGCGTCCAGAGGCCTGACAACAGCAGAGAATTTCAGGGAGCTTCCAGGGAGCATGAATGGGGCTTTCCAAATGGAAAAGCAAGGCTAGTACCATCCCGCCCCCATTTCCATGGGCACACGCAGCATACATCCCTGTGGTTTCTGACAAGTCAAAAGAGACACAGAGCACACACTTCGTCCTTCCCTGAATCAACTCCTCGAGGCAGGGTGTTCTGCATGTAGTGAACGGCCTCAACCAAGGCGCGCCCTAGCTAGACCTCTGGGCCCGTGCCTCTTCAGAAGCCTGCAGTGCTACAGGAAAAACTGTGCTTTAGTGGCAATAGGAACGCAAGCCGACTTTCTCCTGGAGGCAGGGTGACTTCAGGTAGGAGGTCCTGGTTGGAAGGCGAAGCCTAGTGTTGTTTTTCAGTGCCAATCAGAGTAGGGAATGAGTGCGACTTCCACGGCATGTTGGAACCTGCTAGAACCGTGCCCGTGAACCTGTGGTAGTGCTGGGGAAATCAAGCTGTCCCAAGAAAGAGTGTACTGTTTTGCCCATCACTCGGCATACACAGTGTGAGTACGAAGGCCTACGGGCCTGGATGTTGTTTAGAAGAGCCAGGGGAGCCTGGGGGTACTCAGTGTTCTTGCAGGGAATAGGGTTTCTAGGCGAGGCACCTAGGTGTCCCGCAAAGCGTACTGGCGTTCAAATGCTGCAGAGCAGCGGCTACCGCCTCATGGAAACTGCTGCACGCCTCCGCTTCTGCAGAGCAATTCAGGGCCTTACCTCGAGGCAAGTCCTCACGTTGAGTGTCCCGTGAGCAAAACCACATGGTAGGATGCTGACTTTCTCCTTGAGTAGAGAGACTTCAGGTACGAGGTCCTCTAAGAATTCTAAGCAGAGTGTTTTCTCATGGCAGCTCAAACGAGGGCAATGTCGAAGACTTCCAGGCCATGTTGGACTGCCTAGAAATGTGGTTCTGCTGTTGTTCGAGGGCTCTGGAAATGTAGCACGCCTGAAGTAACGTGCAGTGTGTTGCCCATCACTCGGCACACACAGAGGGCCTCCGAGGGACCTATGGGCCTCGATGTTGCTCAGTAGGCCCACAGGGGTGTGGGGGTACTCAGTGATCTTGGAACGAAAATGATGCTCACCCGAGGGGCCTAGGAGTTCTCAAAGGGTACCTTCTTTAAAATAAAGCAGAACAGCGACTAAGAGCTCATGGGAAGAGCTGCCTGCCTCCCGTTCTGCATGGCTACTCGGGGCCTTACCTCGAGGCAAGGACTCACGTTGAGATTCCCTTTAGCTCTAGAGCATGGCTAGATGAGCCCCACCCCGGCCATGGAAGCACCCTGTGTAGCCAGAGAAAACCCATTTTCTTCCCAGACCCATGCCTACGGCGTCCAGAGGCCTGACAACAGCAGAGAATTTCAGGGAGCTTCCAGGGAGCATGAATGGGGCTTTCCAAATGGAAAAGCAAGGCTAGTACCATCCCGCCCCCATTTCCATGGGCACACGCAGCATACATCCCTGTGGTTTCTGACAAGTCAAAAGAGACACAGAGCACACACTTCGTCCTTCCCTGAATCAACTCCTCGAGGCAGGGTGTTCTGCATGTAGTGAACGGCCTCAACCAAGGCGCGCCCTAGCTAGACCTCTGGGCCCTTGCTTCTTCAGAAGCCTGCAGTGCTACAGGAAAAACTGTGCTTTAGTGGCAATAGGAACGCAAGCCGACTTTCTCCTGGAGGCAGGGTGACTTCAGGTAGGAGGTCCTGGTTGGAAGGCGAAGCCTATTGTTTTTTTTTCAGTGCCAATCAGAGTAGGGAATGAGTGCGACTTCCACGGCATGTTGGAACCTGCTAGAACCGTGCCCGTGAACCTGTGGTAGTGCTGGGGAAATCAAGCTGTCCCAAGAAAGAGTGTACTGTTTTGCCCATCACTCGGCATACACAGTGTGAGTACGAAGGCCTACGGGCCTGGATGTTGTTTAGAAGAGCCAGGGGAGCCTGGCGGTACTCAGTGTTCTTGCAGGGAATAGGGTTTCCAGGCGAGGCACCTAGGTGTCCCGCAAAGCGTACTGGCGTTCAAATGCTGCAGAGCAGCGGCTACCGCCTCATGGAAACTGCTGCACGCCTCCGCTTCTGCAGAGCAATTCAGGGCCTTACCTCGAGGCAAGTCCTCACGTTGAGTGTCCCGTGAGCGACACCGCATGGTAGGATGCTGACTTTCTCCTTGAGTAGAGAGACTTCAGGTACGAGGTCCTCTAAGAATTCTAAGCAGAGTGTTTTCTCATGGCAGCTCAAACGAGGGCAATGTCGAAGACTTCCAGGCCATGTTGGACTGCCTAGAATTGTGGTTCTGCTGTTGTTCGAGGGCTCTGGAAATGTAGCACGCCTGAAGTAACGTGCAGTGTGTTGCCCATCACTCGGCAGACACAGAGGGCCTCCGAGGGACCTATGGGCCTCGATGTTGCTCAGTAGGCCCACAGGGGTGTGGGGGTACTCAGTGATCTTGGAACGAAAATGATGCTCACCCGAGGGGCCTAGGAGTTCTCAAAGGGTACCTTCTTTAAAATAAAGCAGAACAGCGACTAAGAGCTCATGGGAAGAGCTGCCTGCCTCCCGTTCTGCATGGCTACTCGGGGCCTTACCTCGAGGCAAGGACTCACGTTGAGATTCCCTTTAGCTCTAGAGCATGGCTAGATGAGCCCCACCCCGGCCATGGAAGCACCCTGTGTAGCCAGAGAAAACCCATTTTCTTCCCAGACCCATGCCTATGGCGTCCAGAGGCCTGACAACAGCAGAGAATTTCAGGGAGCTTCCAGGGAGCATGAATGGGGCTTTCCAAATGGAAAAGCAAGGCTAGTACCATCCCGCCCCCATTTCCATGGGCACACGCAGCATACATCCCTGTGGTTTCTGACAAGACAAAAGAGACACAGAGCACACACTTCGTCCTTCCCTGAATCAACTCCTCGAGGCAGGGTGTTCTGCACGTAGTGAACGGCCTCAACCAAGGCGCGCCCTAGCTAGACCTCTGGGCCCGTGCCTCTTCAGAAGCCTGCAGTGCTACAGGAAAAACTGTGCTTTAGTGGCAATAGGAACGCAAGCCGACTTTCTCCTGGAGGCAGGGTGACTTCAGGTAGGAGGTCCTGGTTGGAAGGCGAAGCCTAGTGTTTTTTTTCAGTGCCAATCAGAGTAGGGAATGAGTGCGACTTCCACGGCATGTTGGAACCTGCTAGAACCGTGCCCGTGAACCTGTGGTAGTGCTGGGGAAATCAAGCTGTCCCAAGAAAGAGTGTACTGTTTTGCCCATCACTCGGCATACACAGTGTGAGTACGAAGGCCTACGGGCCTGGATGTTGTTTAGAAGAGCCAGGGGAGCCTGGGGGTACTCAGTGTTCTTGCAGGGAATAGGGTTTCCAGGCGAGGCACCTAGGTGTCCCGCAAAGCGTACTGGCGTTCAAATGCTGCAGAGCAGCGACTACGGCCTCATGGAAACTGCTGCACGCCTCCGCTTCTGCAGAGCAATTCAGGGCCTTACCTCGAGGCAAGTCCTCACGTGGAGTGTCCCGTGAGCGACACCGCATGGTAGGATGCTGACTTTCTCCTTGAGTAGAGAGACTTCAGGTACGAGGTCCTCTAAGAATTCTAAGCAGAGTGTTTTCTCATGGCAGCTCAAACGAGGGCAATGTCGAAGACTTCCAGGCCATGTTGGACTGCCTAGAATTGTGGTTCTGCTGTTGTTCGAGGGCTCTGGAAATGTAGCACGCCTGAAGTAACGTGCAGTGTGTTGCCCATCACTCGGCAGACACAGAGGGCCTCCGAGGAACCTATGGGCCTCGATGTTGCTCAGTAGGCCCACAGGGGTGTGGGGGTACTCAGTGATCTTGGAACGAAAATGATGCTCACCCGAGGGGCCTAGGAGTTCTCAAAGGGTACCTTCTTTAAAATAAAGCAGAACAGCGACTAAGAGCTCATGGGAAGAGCTGCCTGCCTCCCGTTCTGCATGGCTACTCGGGGCCTTACCTCGAGGCAAGGACTCACGTTGAGATTCCCTTTAGCTCTAGAGCATGGCTAGATGAGCCCCACCCCGGCCATGGAAGCACCCTGTGTAGCCAGAGAAAACCCATTTTCTTCCCAGACCCATGCCTACGGCGTCCAGAGGCCTGACAACAGCAGAGAATTTCAGGGAGCTTCCAGGGAGCATGAATGGGGCTTTCCAAATGGAAAAGCAAGGCTAGTACCATCCCGCCCCCATTTCCATGGGCACACGCAGCATACATCCCTGTGGTTTCTGACAAGTCAAAAGAGACACAGAGCACACACTTCGTCCTTCCCTGAATCAACTCCTCGAGGCAGGGTGTTCTGCATGTAGTGAACGGCCTCAACCAAGGCGCGCCCTAGCTAGACCTCTGGGCCCGTGCCTCTTCAGAAGCCTGCAGTGCTACAGGAAAAACTGTGCTTTAGTGGCAATAGGAACGCAAGCCGACTTTCTCCTGGAGGCAGGGTGACTTCAGGTAGGAGGTCCTGTTTGGAAGGCGAAGCCTAGTGTTTTTTTTCAGTGCCAATCAGAGTAGGGAATGAGTGCGACTTCCACGGCATGTTGGAACCTGCTAGAACCGTGCCCGTGAACCTGTGGTAGTGCTGGGGAAATCAAGCTGTCCCAAGAAAGAGTGTACTGTTTTGCCCATCACTCGGCATACACAGTGTGAGTACGAAGGCCTACGGGCCTGGATGTTGTTTAGAAGAGCCAGGGGAGCCTGGGGGTACTCAGTGTTCTTGCAGGGAATAGGGTTTCCAGGCGAGGCACCTAGGTGTCCCGCAAAGCGTACTGGCGTTCAAATGCTGCAGAGCAGCGGCTACCGCCTCATGGAAACTGCTGCACGCCTCCGCTTCTGCAGAGCAATTCAGGGCCTTACCTCGAGGCAAGTCCTCACGTTGAGTGTCCCGTGAGCGACACCGCATGGTAGGATGCTGACTTTCTCCTTGAGTAGAGAGACTTCAGGTACGAGGTCCTCTAAGAATTCTAAGCAGAGTGTTTTCTCATGGCAGCTCAAACGAGGGCAATGTCGAAGACTTCCAGGCCATGTTGGACTGCCTAGAAATGTGGTTCTGCTGTTGTTCGAGGGCTCTGGAAATGTAGCACGCCTGAAGTAACGTGCAGTGTGTTGCCCATCACTCGGCACACACAGAGGGCCTCCGAGGGACCTATGGGCCTCGATGTTGCTCAGTAGGCCCACAGGGGTGTGGGGGTACTCAGTGATCTTGGAACGAAAATGATGCTCACCCGAGGGGCCTAGGAGTTCTCAAAGGGTACCTTCTTTCAAATAAAGCAGAACAGCGACTAAGAGCTCATGGGAAGAGCTGCCTGCCTCCCGTTCTGCATGGCTACTCGGGGCCTTACCTCGAGGCAAGGACTCACGTTGAGATTCCCTTTAGCTCTAGAGCATGGCTAGATGAGCCCCACCCCGGCCATGGAAGCACCCTGTGTAGCCAGAGAAAACCCATTTTCTTCCCAGACCCATGCCTACGGCGTCCAGAGGCCTGACAACAGCAGAGAATTTCAGGGAGCTTCCAGGGAGCATGAATGGGGCTTTCCAAATGGAAAAGCAAGGCTAGTACCATCCCGCCCCCATTTCCATGGGCACACGCAGCATACATCCCTGTGGTTTCTGACAAGTCAAAAGAGACACAGAGCACACACTTCGTCCTTCCCTGAATCAACTCCTCGAGGCAGGGTGTTCTGCATGTAGTGAACGGCCTCAACCAAGGCGCGCCCTAGCTAGACCTCTGGGCCCGTGCCTCTTCAGAAGCCTGCAGTGCTACAGGAAAAACTGTGCTTTAGTGGCAATAGGAACGCAAGCCGACTTTCTCCTGGAGGCAGGGTGACTTCAGGTAGGAGGTCCTGGTTGGAAGGCGAAGCCTAGTGTTGTTTTTCAGTGCCAATCAGAGTAGGGAATGAGTGCGACTTCCACGGCATGTTGGAACCTGCTAGAACCGTGCCCGTGAACCTGTGGTAGTGCTGGGGAAATCAAGCTGTCCCAAGAAAGAGTGTACTGTTTTGCCCATCACTCGGCATACACAGTGTGAGTACGAAGGCCTACGGGCCTGGATGTTGTTTAGAAGAGCCAGGGGAGCCTGGGGGTACTCAGTGTTCTTGCAAGGAATAGGGTTTCCAGGCGAGGCACCTAGGTGTCCCGCAAAGCGTACTGGCGTTCAAATGCTGCAGAGCAGCGGCTACCGCCTCATGGAAACTGCTGCACGCCTCCGCTTCTGCAGAGCAATTCAGGGCCTTACCTCGAGGCAAGTCCTCACGTTGAGTGTCCCGTGAGCGACACCGCATGGTAGGATGCTGACTTTCTCCTTGAGTAGAGAGACTTCAGGTACGAGGTCCTCTAAGAATTCTAAGCAGAGTGTTTTCTCATGGCAGCTCAAACGAGGGCAATGTCGAAGACTTCCAGGCCATGTTGGACTGCCTAGAAATGTGGTTCTGCTGTTGTTCGAGGGCTCTGGAAATGTAGCACGCCTGAAGTAACGTGCAGTGTGTTGCCCATCACTCGGCAGACACAGAGGGCCTCCGAGGGACCTATGGGCCTCGATGTTGCTCAGTAGGCCCACAGGGGTGTGGGGGTACTCAGTGATCTTGGAACGAAAATGATGCTCACCCAAGGGGCCTAGGAGTTCTCAAAGGGTACCTTCTTTCAAATAAAGCAGAACAGCGACTAAGAGCTCATGGGAAGAGCTGCCTGCCTCCCGTTCTGCATGGCTACTCGGGGCCTTACCTCGAGGCAAGGACTCACGTTGAGATTCCCTTTAGCTCTAGAGCATGGCTAGATGAGCCCCACCCCGGCCATGGAAGCACCCTGTGTAGCCAGAGAAAACCCATTTTCTTCCCAGACCCATGCCTACGGCGTCCAGAGGCCTGACAACAGCAGAGAATTTCAGGGAGCTTCCAGGGAGCATGAATGGGGCTTTCCAAATGGAAAAGCAAGGCTAGTACCATCCCGCCCCCATTTCCATGGGCACACGCAGCATACATCCCTGTGGTTTCTGACAAGTCAAAAGAGACACAGAGCACACACTTCGTCCTTCCCTGAATCAACTCCTCGAGGCAGGGTGTTCTGCATGTAGTGAACGGCCTCAACCAAGGCGTGCCCTAGCTAGACCTCTGGGCCCGTGCCTCTTCAGAAGCCTGCAGTGCTACAGGAAAAACTGTGCTTTAGTGGCAATAGGAACGCAAGCCGACTTTCTCCTGGAGGCAGGGTGACTTCAGGTAGGAGGTCCTGGTTGGAAGGCGAAGCCTAGTGTTGTTTTTCAGTGCCAATCAGAGTAGGGAATGAGTGCGACTTCCACGGCATGTTGGAACCTGCTAGAACCGTGCCCGTGAACCTGTGGTAGTGCTGGGGAAATCAAGCTGTCCCAAGAAAGAGTGTACTGTTTTGCCCATCACTCGGCATACACAGTGTGAGTACGAAGGCCTACGGGCCTGGATGTTGTTTAGAAGAGCCAGGGGAGCCTGGGGGTACTCAGTGTTCTTGCAGGGAATAGGGTTTCCAGGCGAGGCACCTAGGTGTCCCGCAAAGCGTACTGGCGTTCAAATGCTGCAGAGCAGCGGCTACCGCCTCATGGAAACTGCTGCACGCCTCCGCTTCTGCAGGGCAATTCAGGGCCTTACCTCGAGGCAAGTCCTCACGTTGAGTGTCCCGTGAGCGACACCGCATGGTAGGATGCTGACTTTCTCCTTGAGTAGAGAGACTTCAGGTACGAGGTCCTCTAAGAATTCTAAGCAGAGTGTTTTCTCATGGCAGCTCAAACGAGGGCAATGTCGAAGACTTCCAGGCCATGTTGGACTGCCTAGAAATGTGGTTCTGCTGTTGTTCGAGGGCTCTGGAAATGTAGCACGCCTGAAGTAACGTGCAGTGTGTTGCCCATCACTCGGCACACACAGAGGGCCTCCGAGGGACCTATGGGCCTCGATGTTGCTCAGTAGGCCCACAGGGGTGTGGGGGTACTCAGTGATCTTGGAACGAAAATGATGCTCACCCGAGGGGCCTAGGAGTTCTCAAAGGGTACCTTCTTTCAAATAAAGCAGAACAGCGACTAAGAGCTCATGGGAAGAGCTGCCTGCCTCCCGTTCTGCATGGCTACTCGGGGCCTTACCTCGAGGCAAGGACTCACGTTGAGATTCCCTTTAGCTCTAGAGCATGGCTAGATGAGCCCCACCCCGGCCATGGAAGCACCCTGTGTAGCCAGAGAAAACCCATTTTCTTCCCAGACCCATGCCTACGGCGTCCAGAGGCCTGACAACAGCAGAGAATTTCAGGGAGCTTCCAGGGAGCATGAATGGGGCTTTCCAAATGGAAAAGCAAGGCTAGTACCATCCCGCCCCCATTTCCATGGGCACACGCAGCATACATCCCTGTGGTTTCTGACAAGTCAAAAGAGACACAGAGCACACACTTCGTCCTTCCCTGAATCAACTCCTCGAGGCAGGGTGTTCTGCATGTAGTGAACGGCCTCAACCAAGGCGCGCCCTAGCTAGACCTCTGGGCCCGTGCCTCTTCAGAAGCCTGCAGTGCTACAGGAAAAACTGTGCTTTAGTGGCAATAGGAACGCAAGCCGACTTTCTCCTGGAGGCAGGGTGACTTCAGGTAGGAGGTCCTGGTTGGAAGGCGAAGCCTAGTGTTGTTTTTCAGTGCCAATCAGAGTAGGGAATGAGTGCGACTTCCACGGCATGTTGGAACCTGCTAGAACCGTGCCCGTGAACCTGTGGTAGTGCTGGGGAAATCAAGCTGTCCCAAGAAAGAGTGTACTGTTTTGCCCATCACTCGGCATACACAGTGTGAGTACGAAGGCCTACGGGCCTGGATGTTGTTTAGAAGAGCCAGGGGAGCCTGGGGGTACTCAGTGTTCTTGCAGGGAATAGGGTTTCCAGGCGAGGCACCTAGGTGTCCCGCAAAGCGTACTGGCGTTCAAATGCTGCAGAGCAGCGGCTACCGCCTCATGGAAACTGCTGCACGCCTCCGCTTCTGCAGAGCAATTCAGGGCCTTACCTCGAGGCAAGTCCTCACGTTGAGTGTCCCGTGAGCGACACCGCATGGTAGGATGCTGACTTTCTCCTTGAGTAGAGAGACTTCAGGTACGAGGTCCTCTAAGAATTCTAAGCAGAGTGTTTTCTCATGGCAGCTCAAACGAGGGCAATGTCGAAGACTTCCAGGCCATGTTGGACTGCCTAGAAATGTGGTTCTGCTGTTGTTCGAGGGCTCTGGAAATGTAGCACGCCTGAAGTAACGTGCAGTGTGTTGCCCATCACTCGGCAGACACAGAGGGCCTCCGAGGGACCTATGGGCCTCGATGTTGCTCAGTAGGCCCACAGGGGTGTGGGGGTACTCAGTGATCTTGGAACGAAAATGATGCTCACCCGAGGGGCCTAGGAGTTCTCAAAGGGTACCTTCTTTCAAATAAAGCAGAACAGCGACTAAGAGCTCATGGGAAGAGCTGCCTGCCTCCCGTTCTGCATGGCTACTCGGGGCCTTACCTCGAGGCAAGGACTCACGTTGAGATTCCCTTTAGCTCTAGAGCATGGCTAGATGAGCCCCACCCCGGCCATGGAAGCACCCTGTGTAGCCAGAGAAAACCCATTTTCTTCCCAGACCCATGCCTACGGCGTCCAGAGGCCTGACAACAGCAGAGAATTTCAGGGAGCTTCCAGGGAGCATGAATGGGGCTTTCCAAATGGAAAAGCAAGGCTAGTACCATCCCGCCCCCATTTCCATGGGCACACGCAGCATACATCCCTGTGGTTTCTGACAAGTCAAAAGAGACACAGAGCACACACTTCGTCCTTCCCTGAATCAACTCCTCGAGGCAGGGTGTTCTGCATGTAGTGAACGGCCTCAACCAAGGCGCGCCCTAGCTAGACCTCTGGGCCCGTGCCTCTTCAGAAGCCTGCAGTGCTACAGGAAAAACTGTGCTTTAGTGGCAATAGGAACGCAAGCCGACTTTCTCCTGGAGGCAGGGTGACTTCAGGTAGGAGGTCCTGGTTGGAAGGCGAAGCCTAGTGTTGTTTTTCAGTGCCAATCAGAGTAGGGAATGAGTGCGACTTCCACGGCATGTTGGAACCTGCTAGAACCGTGCCCGTGAACCTGTGGTAGTGCTGGGGAAATCAAGCTGTCCCAAGAAAGAGTGTACTGTTTTGCCCATCACTCGGCATACACAGTGTGAGTACGAAGGCCTACGGGCCTGGATGTTGTTTAGAAGAGCCAGGGGAGCCTGGGGGTACTCAGTGTTCTTGCAGGGAATAGGGTTTCCAGGCGAGGCACCTAGGTGTCCCGCAAAGCGTACTGGCGTTCAAATGCTGCAGAGCAGCGGCTACCGCCTCATGGAAACTGCTGCACGCCTCCGCTTCTGCAGGGCAATTCAGGGCCTTACCTCGAGGCAAGTCCTCACGTTGAGTGTCCCGTGAGCGACACCGCATGGTAGGATGCTGACTTTCTCCTTGAGTAGAGAGACTTCAGGTACGAGGTCCTCTAAGAATTCTAAGCAGAGTGTTTTCTCATGGCAGCTCAAACGAGGGCAATGTCGAAGACTTCCAGGCCATGTTGGACTGCCTAGAAATGTGGTTCTGCTGTTGTTCGAGGGCTCTGGAAATGTAGCACGCCTGAAGTAACGTGCAGTGTGTTGCCCATCACTCGGCACACACAGAGGGCCTCCGAGGGACCTATGGGCCTCGATGTTGCTCAGTAGGCCCACAGGGGTGTGGGGGTACTCAGTGATCTTGGAACGAAAATGATGCTCACCCGAGGGGCCTAGGAGTTCTCAAAGGGTACCTTCTTTCAAATAAAGCAGAACAGCGACTAAGAGCTCATGGGAAGAGCTGCCTGCCTCCCGTTCTGCATGGCTACTCGGGGCCTTACCTCGAGGCAAGGACTCACGTTGAGATTCCCTTTAGCTCTAGAGCATGGCTAGATGAGCCCCACCCCGGCCATGGAAGCACCCTGTGTAGCCAGAGAAAACCCATTTTCTTCCCAGACCCATGCCTACGGCGTCCAGAGGCCTGACAACAGCAGAGAATTTCAGGGAGCTTCCAGGGAGCATGAATGGGGCTTTCCAAATGGAAAAGCAAGGCTAGTACCATCCCGCCCCCATTTCCATGGGCACACGCAGCATACATCCCTGTGCTTTCTGACAAGTCAAAAGAGACACAGAGCACACACTTCGTCCTTCCCTGAATCAACTCCTCGAGGCAGGGTGTTCTGCATGTAGTGAACGGCCTCAACCAAGGCGCGCCCTAGCTAGACCTCTGGGCCCGTGCCTCTTCAGAAGCCTGCAGTGCTACAGGAAAAACTGTGCTTTAGTGGCAATAGGAACGCAAGCCGACTTTCTCCTGGAGGCAGGGTGACTTCAGGTAGGAGGTCCTGGTTGGAAGGCGAAGCCTAGTGTTGTTTTTCAGTGCCAATCAGAGTAGGGAATGAGTGCGACTTCCACGGCATGTTGGAACCTGCTAGAACCGTGCCCGTGAACCTGTGGTAGTGCTGGGGAAATCAAGCTGTCCCAAGAAAGAGTGTACTGTTTTGCCCATCACTCGGCATACACAGTGTGAGTACGAAGGCCTACGGGCCTGGATGTTGTTTAGAAGAGCCAGGGGAGCCTGGGGGTACTCAGTGTTCTTGCAGGGAATAGGGTTTCCAGGCGAGGCACCTAGGTGTCCCGCAAAGCGTACTGGCGTTCAAATGCTGCAGAGCAGCGGCTACCGCCTCATGGAAACTGCTGCACGCCTCCGCTTCTGCAGAGCAATTCAGGGCCTTACCTCGAGGCAAGTCCTCACGTTGAGTGTCCCGTGAGCGACACCGCATGGTAGGATGCTGACTTTCTCCTTGAGTAGAGAGACTTCAGGTACGAGGTCCTCTAAGAATTCTAAGCAGAGTGTTTTCTCATGGCAGCTCAAACGAGGGCAATGTCGAAGACTTCCAGGCCATGTTGGACTGCCTAGAAATGTGGTTCTGCTGTTGTTCGAGGGCTCTGGAAATGTAGCACGCCTGAAGTAACGTGCAGTGTGTTGCCCATCACTCGGCACACACAGAGGGCCTCCGAGGGACCTATGGGCCTCGATGTTGCTCAGTAGGCCCACAGGGGTGTGGGGGTACTCAGTGATCTTGGAACGAAAATGATGCTCACCCGAGGGGCCTAGGAGTTCTCAAAGGGTACCTTCTTTAAAATAAAGCAGAACAGCGACTAAGAGCTCATGGGAAGAGCTGCCTGCCTCCCGTTCTGCATGGCTACTCGGGGCCTTACCTCGAGGCAAGGACTCACGTTGAGATTCCCTTTAGCTCTAGAGCATGGCTAGATGAGCCCCACCCCGGCCATGGAAGCACCCTGTGTAGCCAGAGAAAACCCATTTTCTTCCCAGACCCATGCCTACGGCGTCCAGAGGCCTGACAACAGCAGAGAATTTCAGGGAGCTTCCAGGGAGCATGAATGGGGCTTTCCAAATGGAAAAGCAAGGCTAGTACCATCCCGCCCCCATTTCCATGGGCACACGCAGCATACATCCCTGTGGTTTCTGACAAGTCAAAAGAGACACAGAGCACACACTTCGTCCTTCCCTGAATCAACTCCTCGAGGCAGGGTGTTCTGCATGTAGTGAACGGCCTCAACCAAGGCGCGCCCTAGCTAGACCTCTGGGCCCGTGCCTCTTCAGAAGCCTGCAGTGCTACAGGAAAAACTGTGCTTTAGTGGCAATAGGAACGCAAGCCGACTTTCTCCTGGAGGCAGGGTGACTTCAGGTAGGAGGTCCTGGTTGGAAGGCGAAGCCTAGTGTTTTTTTTCAGTGCCAATCAGAGTAGGGAATGAGTGCGACTTCCACGGCATGTTGGAACCTGCTAGAACCGTGCCCGTGAACCTGTGGTAGTGCTGGGGAAATCAAGCTGTCCCAAGAAAGAGTGTACAGTTTTGCCCATCACTCGGCATACACAGTGTGAGTACGAAGGCCTACGGGCCTGGATGTTGTTTAGAAGAGCCAGGGGAGCCTGGGGGTACTCAGTGTTCTTGCAGGGAATAGGGTTTCCAGGCGAGGCACCTAGGTGTCCCGCAAAGCGTACTGGCGTTCAAATGCTGCAGAGCAGCGACTACGGCCTCATGGAAACTGCTGCACGCCTCCGCTTCTGCAGAGCAATTCAGGGCCTTACCTCGAGGCAAGTCCTCACGTTGAGTGTCCCGTGAGCGACACCGCATGGTAGGATGCTGACTTTCTCCTTGAGTAGAGAGACTTCAGGTACGAGGTCCTCTAAGAATTCTAAGCAGAGTGTTTTCTCATGGCAGCTCAAACGAGGGCAATGTCGAAGACTTCCAGGCCATGTTGGACTGCCTAGAATTGTGGTTCTGATGTTGTTCGAGGGCTCTGGAAATGTAGCACGCCTGAAGTAACGTGCAGTGTGTTGCCCATCACTCGGCAGACACAGAGGGCCTCCGAGGGACCTATGGGCCTCGATGTTGCTCAGTAGGCCCACAGGGGTGTGGGGGTACTCAGTGATCTTGGAACGAAAATGATGCTCACCCGAGGGGCCTAGGAGTTCTCAAAGGGTACCTTCTTTAAAATAAAGCAGAACAGCGACTAAGAGCTCATGGGAAGAGCTGCCTGCCTCCCGTTCTGCATGGCTACTCGGGGCCTTACCTCGAGGCAAGGACTCACGTTGAGATTCCCTTTAGCTCTAGAGCATGGCTAGATGAGCCCCACCCCGGCCATGGAAGCACCCTGTGTA
Organism: Eubalaena glacialis; assembly: GCF_028564815.1. Lineage (NCBI taxonomy): Eukaryota > Metazoa > Chordata > Mammalia > Artiodactyla > Balaenidae > Eubalaena > Eubalaena glacialis. The sequence continues at coordinate 103,708,311 of NC_083716.1, forward strand.
GCCAGAGAAAACCCATTTTCTTCCCAGACCCATGCCTACGGCGTCCAGAGGCCTGACAACAGCAGAGAATTTCAGGGAGCTTCCAGGGAGCATGAATGGGGCTTTCCAAATGGAAAAGCAAGGCTAGTACCATCCCGCCCCCATTTCCATGGGCACACGCAGCATACATCCCTGTGGTTTCTGACAAGTCAAAAGAGACACAGAGCACACACTTCGTCCTTCCCTGAATCAACTCCTCGAGGCAGGGTGTTCTGCATGTAGTGAACGGCCTCAACCAAGGCGCGCCCTAGCTAGACCTCTGGGCCCGTGCCTCTTCAGAAGCCTGCAGTGCTACAGGAAAAACTGTGCTTTAGTGGCAATAGGAACGCAAGCCGACTTTCTCCTGGAGGCAGGGTGACTTCAGGTAGGAGGTCCTGGTTGGAAGGCGAAGCCTAGTGTTGTTTTTCAGTGCCAATCAGAGTAGGGAATGAGTGCGACTTCCACGGCATGTTGGAACCTGCTAGAACCGTGCCCGTGAACCTGTGGTAGTGCTGGGGAAATCAAGCTGTCCCAAGAAAGAGTGTACTGTTTTGCCCATCACTCGGCATACACAGTGTGAGTACGAAGGCCTACGGGCCTGGATGTTGTTTAGAAGAGCCAGGGGAGCCTGGGGGTACTCAGTGTTCTTGCAGGGAATAGGGTTTCCAGGCGAGGCACCTAGGTGTCCCGCAAAGCGTACTGGCGTTCAAATGCTGCAGAGCAGCGGCTACCGCCTCATGGAAACTGCTGCACGCCTCCGCTTCTGCAGGGCAATTCAGGGCCTTACCTCGAGGCAAGTCCTCACGTTGAGTGTCCCGTGAGCGACACCGCATGGTAGGATGCTGACTTTCTCCTTGAGTAGAGAGACTTCAGGTACGAGGTCCTCTAAGAATTCTAAGCAGAGTGTTTTCTCATGGCAGCTCAAACGAGGGCAATGTCGAAGACTTCCAGGCCATGTTGGACTGCCTAGAAATGTGGTTCTGCTGTTGTTCGAGGGCTCTGGAAATGTAGCACGCCTGAAGTAACGTGCAGTGTGTTGCCCATCACTCGGCACACACAGAGGGCCTCCGAGGGACCTATGGGCCTCGATGTTGCTCAGTAGGCCCACAGGGGTGTGGGGGTACTCAGTGATCTTGGAACGAAAATGATGCTCACCCGAGGGGCCTAGGAGTTCTCAAAGGGTACCTTCTTTAAAATAAAGCAGAACAGCGACTAAGAGCTCATGGGAAGAGCTGCCTGCCTCCCGTTCTGCATGGCTACTCGGGGCCTTACCTCGAGGCAAGGACTCACGTTGAGATTCCCTTTAGCTCTAGAGCATGGCTAGATGAGCCCCACCCCGGCCATGGAAGCACCCTGTGTAGCCAGAGAAAACCCATTTTCTTCCCAGACCCATGCCTACGGCGTCCAGAGGCCTGACAACAGCAGAGAATTTCAGGGAGCTTCCAGGGAGCATGAATGGGGCTTTCCAAATGGAAAAGCAAGGCTAGTACCATCCCGCCCCCATTTCCATGGGCACACGCAGCATACATCCCTGTGGTTTCTGACAAGTCAAAAGAGACACAGAGCACACACTTCGTCCTTCCCTGAATCAACTCCTCGAGGCAGGGTGTTCTGCATGTAGTGAACGGCCTCAACAAAGGCGCGCACTAGCTAGACCTCTGGGCCCGTGCCTCTTCAGAAGCCTGCAGTGCTACAGGAAAAACTGTGCTTTAGTGGCAATAGGAACGCAAGCCGACTTTCTCCTGGAGGCAGGGTGACTTCAGGTAGGAGGTCCTGGTTGGAAGGCGAAGCCTAGTGTTTTTTTTCAGTGCCAATCAGAGTAGGGAATGAGTGCGACTTCCACGGCATGTTGGAACCTGCTAGAACCGTGCCCGTGAACCTGTGGTAGTGCTGGGGAAATCAAGCTGTCCCAAGAAAGAGTGTACAGTTTTGCCCATCACTCGGCATACACAGTGTGAGTACGAAGGCCTACGGGCCTGGATGTTGTTTAGAAGAGCCAGGGGAGCCTGGGGGTACTCAGTGTTCTTGCAGGGAATAGGGTTTCCAGGCGAGGCACCTAGGTGTCCCGCAAAGCGTACTGGCGTTCAAATGCTGCAGAGCAGCGGCTACCGCCTCATGGAAACTGCTGCACGCCTCCGCTTCTGCAGAGCAATTCAGGGCCTTACCTCGAGGCAAGTCCTCACGTTGAGTGTCCCGTGAGCGACACCGCATGGTAGGATGCTGACTTTCTCCTTGAGTAGAGAGACTTCAGGTACGAGGTCCTCTAAGAATTCTAAGCAGAGTGTTTTCTCATGGCAGCTCAAACGAGGGCAATGTCGAAGACTTCCAGGCCATGTTGGACTGCCTAGAAATGTGGTTCTGCTGTTGTTCGAGGGCTCTGGAAATGTAGCACGCCTGAAGTAACGTGCAGTGTGTTGCCCATCACTCGGCACACACAGAGGGCCTCCGAGGGACCTATGGGCCTCGATGTTGCTCAGTAGGCCCACAGGGGTGTGGGGGTACTCAGTGATCTTGGAACGAAAATGATGCTCACCCGAGGGGCCTAGGAGTTCTCAAAGGGTACCTTCTTTAAAATAAAGCAGAACAGCGACTAAGAGCTCATGGGAAGAGCTGCCTGCCTCCCGTTCTGCATGGCTACTCGGGGCCTTACCTCGAGGCAAGGACTCACGTTGAGATTCCCTTTAGCTCTAGAGCATGGCTAGATGAGCCCCACCCCGGCCATGGAAGCACCCTGTGTAGCCAGAGAAAACCCATTTTCTTCCCAGACCCATGCCTACGGCGGCCAGAGGCCTGACAACAGCAGAGAATTTCAGGGAGCTTCCAGGGAGCATGAATGGGGCTTTCCAAATGGAAAAGCAAGGCTAGTACCATCCCGCCCCCATTTCCATGGGCACACACAGCATACATCCCTGTGGTTTCTGACAAGTCAAAAGAGACACAGAGCACACACTTCGTCCTTCCCTGAATCAACTCCTCGAGGCAGGGTGTTCTGCATGTAGTGAACGGCCTCAACCAAGGCGCGCCCTAGCTAGACCTCTGGGCCCGTGCCTCTTCAGAAGCCTGCAGTGCTACAGGAAAAACTGTGCTTTAGTGGCAATAGGAACGCAAGCCGACTTTCTCCTGGAGGCAGGGTGACTTCAGGTAGGAGGTCCTGGTTGGAAGGCGAAGCCTAGTGTTTTTTTTTCAGTGCCAATCAGAGTAGGGAATGAGTGCGACTTCCACGGCATGTTGGAACCTGCTAGAACCGTGCCCGTGAACCTGTGGTAGTGCTGGGGAAATCAAGCTGTCCCAAGAAAGAGTGTACTGTTTTGCCCATCACTCGGCATACACAGTGTGAGTACGAAGGCCTACGGGCCTGGATGTTGTTTAGAAGAGCCAGGGGAGCCTGGGGGTACTCAGTGTTCTTGCAGGGAATAGGGTTTCCAGGCGAGGCACCTAGGTGTCCCGCAAAGCGTACTGGCGTTCAAATGCTGCAGAGCAGCGGCTACCGCCTCATGGAAACTGCTGCACGCCTCCGCTTCTGCAGAGCAATTCAGGGCCTTACCTCGAGGCAAGTCCTCACGTTGAGTGTCCCGTGAGCGACACCGCATGGTAGGATGCTGACTTTCTCCTTGAGTAGAGAGACTTCAGGTACGAGGTCCTCTAAGAATTCTAAGCAGAGTGTTTTCTCATGGCAGCTCAAACGAGGGCAATGTCGAAGACTTCCAGGCCATGTTGGACTGCCTAGAAATGTGGTTCTGCTGTTGTTCGAGGGCTCTGGAAATGTAGCACGCCTGAAGTAACGTGCAGTGTGTTGCCCATCACTCGGCACACACAGAGGGCCTCCGAGGGACCTATGGGCCTCGATGTTGCTCAGTAGGCCCACAGGGGTGTGGGGGTACTCAGTGATCTTGGAACGAAAATGATGCTCACCCGAGGGGCCTAGGAGTTCTCAAAGGGTACCTTCTTTAAAATAAAGCAGAACAGCGACTAAGAGCTCATGGGAAGAGCTGCCTGCCTCCCGTTCTGCATGGCTACTCGGGGCCTTACCTCGAGGCAAGGACTCACGTTGAGATTCCCTTTAGCTCTAGAGCATGGCTAGATGAGCCCCACCCCGGCCATGGAAGCACCCTGTGTAGCCAGAGAAAACCCATTTTCTTCCCAGACCCATGCCTATGGCGTCCAGAGGCCTGACAACAGCAGAGAATTTCAGGGAGCTTCCAGGGAGCATGAATGGGGCTTTCCAAATGGAAAAGCAAGGCTAGTACCATCCCGCCCCCATTTCCATGGGCACACGCAGCATACATCCCTGTGGTTTCTGACAAGTCAAAAGAGACACAGAGCACACACTTCGTCCTTCCCTGAATCAACTCCTCGAGGCAGGGTGTTCTGCATGTAGTGAACGGCCTCAACCAAGGCGCGCCCTAGCTAGACCTCTGGGCCCGTGCCTCTTCAGAAGCCTGCAGTGCTACAGGAAAAACTGTGCTTTAGTGGCAATAGGAACGCAAGCCGACTTTCTCCTGGAGGCAGGGTGACTTCAGGTAGGAGGTCCTGGTTGGAAGGCGAAGCCTAGTGTTTTTTTTCAGTGCCAATCAGAGTAGGGAATGAGTGCGACTTCCACGGCATGTTGGAACCTGCTAGAACCGTGCCCGTGAACCTGTGGTAGTGCTGGGGAAATCAAGCTGTCCCAAGAAAGAGTGTACAGTTTTGCCCATCACTCGGCATACACAGTGTGAGTACGAAGGCCTACGGGCCTGGATGTTGTTTAGAAGAGCCAGGGGAGCCTGGGGGTACTCAGTGTTCTTGCAGGGAATAGGGTTTCCAGGCGAGGCACCTAGGTGTCCCGCAAAGCGTACTGGCGTTCAAATGCTGCAGAGCAGCGGCTACCGCCTCATGGAAACTGCTGCACGCCTCCGCTTCTGCAGAGCAATTCAGGGCCTTACCTCGAGGCAAGTCCTCACGTTGAGTGTCCCGTGAGCGACACCGCATGGTAGGATGCTGACTTTCTCCTTGAGTAGAGAGACTTCAGGTACGAGGTCCTCTAAGAATTCTAAGCAGAGTGTTTTCTCATGGCAGCTCAAACGAGGGCAATGTCGAAGACTTCCAGGCCATGTTGGACTGCCTAGAAATGTGGTTCTGCTGTTGTTCGAGGGCTCTGGAAATGTAGCACGCCTGAAGTAACGTGCAGTGTGTTGCCCATCACTCGGCACACACAGAGGGCCTCCGAGGGACCTATGGGCCTCGATGTTGCTCAGTAGGCCCACAGGGGTGTGGGGGTACTCAGTGATCTTGGAACGAAAATGATGCTCACCCGAGGGGCCTAGGAGTTCTCAAAGGGTACCTTCTTTAAAATAAAGCAGAACAGCGACTAAGAGCTCATGGGAAGAGCTGCCTGCCTCCCGTTCTGCATGGCTACTCGGGGCCTTACCTCGAGGCAAGGACTCACGTGGAGATTCCCTTTAGCTCTAGAGCATGGCTAGATGAGCCCCACCCCGGCCATGGAAGCACCCTGTGTAGCCAGAGAAAACCCATTTTCTTCCCAGACCCATGCCTACGGCGTCCAGAGGCCTGACAACAGCAGAGAATTTCAGGGAGCTTCCAGGGAGCATGAATGGGGCTTTCCAAATGGAAAAGCAAGGCTAGTACCATCCCGCCCCCATTTCCATGGGCACACGCAGCATACATCCCTGTGGTTTCTGACAAGTCAAAAGAGACACAGAGCACACACTTCGTCCTTCCCTGAATCAACTCCTCGAGGCAGGGTGTTCTGCATGTAGTGAACGGCCTCAACCAAGGCGCGCCCTAGCTAGACCTCTGGGCCCGTGCCTCTTCAGAAGCCTGCAGTGCTACAGGAAAAACTGTGCTTTAGTGGCAATAGGAACGCAAGCCGACTTTCTCCTGGAGGCAGGGTGACTTCAGGTAGGAGGTCCTGGTTGGAAGGCGAAGCCTAGTGTTTTTTTTTCAGTGCCAATCAGAGTAGGGAATGAGTGCGACTTCCACGGCATGTTGGAACCTGCTAGAACCGTGCCCGTGAACCTGTGGTAGTGCTGGGGAAATCAAGCTGTCCCAAGAAAGAGTGTACTGTTTTGCCCATCACTCGGCATACACAGTGTGAGTACGAAGGCCTACGGGCCTGGATGTTGTTTAGAAGAGCCAGGGGAGCCTGGGGGTACTCAGTGTTCTTGCAGGGAATAGGGTTTCCAGGCGAGGCACCTAGGTGTCCCGCAAAGCGTACTGGCGTTCAAATGCTGCAGAGCAGCGGCTACCGCCTCATGGAAACTGCTGCACGCCTCCGCTTCTGCAGAGCAATTCAGGGCCTTACCTCGAGGCAAGTCCTCACGTTGAGTGTCCCGTGAGCGACACCGCATGGTAGGATGCTGACTTTCTCCTTGAGTAGAGAGACTTCAGGTACGAGGTCCTCTAAGAATTCTAAGCAGAGTGTTTTCTCATGGCAGCTCAAACGAGGGCAATGTCGAAGACTTCCAGGCCATGTTGGACTGCCTAGAAATGTGGTTCTGCTGTTGTTCGAGGGCTCTGGAAATGTAGCACGCCTGAAGTAACGTGCAGTGTGTTGCCCATCACTCGGCACACACAGAGGGCCTCCGAGGGACCTATGGGCCTCGATGTTGCTCAGTAGGCCCACAGGGGTGTGGGGGTACTCAGTGATCTTGGAACGAAAATGATGCTCACCCGAGGGGCCTAGGAGTTCTCAAAGGGTACCTTCTTTAAAATAAAGCAGAACAGCGACTAAGAGCTCATGGGAAGAGCTGCCTGCCTCCCGTTCTGCATGGCTACTCGGGGCCTTACCTCGAGGCAAGGACTCACGTTGAGATTCCCTTTAGCTCTAGAGCATGGCTAGATGAGCCCCACCCCGGCCATGGAAGCACCCTGTGTAGCCAGAGAAAACCCATTTTCTTCCCAGACCCATGCCTACGGCGTCCAGAGGCCTGACAACAGCAGAGAATTTCAGGGAGCTTCCAGGGAGCATGAATGGGGCTTTCCAAATGGAAAAGCAAGGCTAGTACCATCCCGCCCCCATTTCCATGGGCACACGCAGCATACATCCCTGTGGTTTCTGACAAGTCAAAAGAGACACAGAGCACACACTTCGTCCTTCCCTGAATCAACTCCTCGAGGCAGGGTGTTCTGCATGTAGTGAACGGCCTCAACCAAGGCGCGCACTAGCTAGACCTCTGGGCCCGTGCCTCTTCAGAAGCCTGCAGTGCTACAGGAAAAACTGTGCTTTAGTGGCAATAGGAACGCAAGCCGACTTTCTCCTGGAGGCAGGGTGACTTCAGGTAGGAGGTCCTGGTTGGAAGGCGAAGCCTAGTGTTTTTTTTCAGTGCCAATCAGAGTAGGGAATGAGTGCGACTTCCACGGCATGTTGGAACCTGCTAGAACCGTGCCCGTGAACCTGTGGTAGTGCTGGGGAAATCAAGCTGTCCCAAGAAAGAGTGTACAGTTTTGCCCATCACTCGGCATACACAGTGTGAGTACGAAGGCCTACGGGCCTGGATGTTGTTTAGAAGAGCCAGGGGAGCCTGGGGGTACTCAGTGTTCTTGCAGGGAATAGGGTTTCCAGGCGAGGCACCTAGGTGTCCCGCAAAGCGTACTGGCGTTCAAATGCTGCAGAGCAGCGGCTACCGCCTCATGGAAACTGCTGCACGCCTCCGCTTCTGCAGAGCAATTCAGGGCCTTACCTCGAGGCAAGTCCTCACGTTGAGTGTCCCGTGAGCGACACCGCATGGTAGGATGCTGACTTTCTCCTTGAGTAGAGAGACTTCAGGTACGAGGTCCTCTAAGAATTCTAAGCAGAGTGTTTTCTCATGGCAGCTCAAACGAGGGCAATGTCGAAGACTTCCAGGCCATGTTGGACTGCCTAGAAATGTGGTTCTGCTGTTGTTCGAGGGCTCTGGAAATGTAGCACGCCTGAAGTAACGTGCAGTGTGTTGCCCATCACTCGGCACACACAGAGGGCCTCCGAGGGACCTATGGGCCTCGATGTTGCTCAGTAGGCCCACAGGGGTGTGGGGGTACTCAGTGATCTTGGAACGAAAATGATGCTCACCCGAGGGGCCTAGGAGTTCTCAAAGGGTACCTTCTTTAAAATAAAGCAGAACAGCGACTAAGAGCTCATGGGAAGAGCTGCCTGCCTCCCGTTCTGCATGGCTACTCGGGGCCTTACCTCGAGGCAAGGACTCACGTTGAGATTCCCTTTAGCTCTAGAGCATGGCTAGATGAGCCCCACCCCGGCCATGGAAGCACCCTGTGTAGCCAGAGAAAACCCATTTTCTTCCCAGACCCATGCCTACGGCGGCCAGAGGCCTGACAACAGCAGAGAATTTCAGGGAGCTTCCAGGGAGCATGAATGGGGCTTTCCAAATGGAAAAGCAAGGCTAGTACCATCCCGCCCCCATTTCCATGGGCACACACAGCATACATCCCTGTGGTTTCTGACAAGTCAAAAGAGACACAGAGCACACACTTCGTCCTTCCCTGAATCAACTCCTCGAGGCAGGGTGTTCTGCATGTAGTGAACGGCCTCAACCAAGGCGCGCCCTAGCTAGACCTCTGGGCCCGTGCCTCTTCAGAAGCCTGCAGTGCTACAGGAAAAACTGTGCTTTAGTGGCAATAGGAACGCAAGCCGACTTTCTCCTGGAGGCAGGGTGACTTTAGGTAGGAGGTCCTGGTTGGAAGGCGAAGCCTAGTGTTTTTTTTTCAGTGCCAATCAGAGTAGGGAATGAGTGCGACTTCCACGGCATGTTGGAACCTGCTAGAACCGTGCCCGTGAACCTGTGGTAGTGCTGGGGAAATCAAGCTGTCCCAAGAAAGAGTGTACTGTTTTGCCCATCACTCGGCATACACAGTGTGAGTACGAAGGCCTACGGGCCTGGATGTTGTTTAGAAGAGCCAGGGGAGCCTGGGGGTACTCAGTGTTCTTGCAGGGAATAGGGTTTCCAGGCGAGGCACCTAGGTGTCCCGCAAAGCGTACTGGCGTTCAAATGCTGCAGAGCAGCGGCTACCGCCTCATGGAAACTGCTGCACGCCTCCGCTTCTGCAGAGCAATTCAGGGCCTTACCTCGAGGCAAGTCCTCACGTTGAGTGTCCCATGAGCGACACCGCATGGTAGGATGCTGACTTTCTCCTTGAGTAGAGAGACTTCAGGTACGAGGTCCTCTAAGAATTCTAAGCAGAGTGTTTTCTCATGGCAGCTCAAACGAGGGCAATGTCGAAGACTTCCAGGCCATGTTGGACTGCCTAGAAATGTGGTTCTGCTGTTGTTCGAGGGCTCTGGAAATGTAGCACGCCTGAAGTAACGTGCAGTGTGTTGCCCATCACTCGGCACACACAGAGGGCCTCCGAGGGACCTATGGGCCTCGATGTTGCTCAGTAGGCCCACAGGGGTGTGGGGGTACTCAGTGATCTTGGAACGAAAATGATGCTCACCCGAGGGGCCTAGGAGTTCTCAAAGGGTACCTTCTTTAAAATAAAGCAGAACAGCGACTAAGAGCTCATGGGAAGAGCTGCCTGCCTCCCGTTCTGCATGGCTACTCGGGGCCTTACCTCGAGGCAAGGACTCACGTTGAGATTCCCTTTAGCTCTAGAGCATGGCTAGATGAGCCCCACCCCGGCCATGGAAGCACCCTGTGTAGCCAGAGAAAACCCATTTTCTTCCCAGACCCATGCCTATGGCGTCCAGAGGCCTGACAACAGCAGAGAATTTCAGGGAGCTTCCAGGGAGCATGAATGGGGCTTTCCAAATGGAAAAGCAAGGCTAGTACCATCCCGCCCCCATTTCCATGGGCACACGCAGCATACATCCCTGTGGTTTCTGACAAGTCAAAAGAGACACAGAGCACACACTTCGTCCTTCCCTGAATCAACTCCTCGAGGCAGGGTGTTCTGCATGTAGTGAACGGCCTCAACCAAGGCGCGCCCTAGCTAGACCTCTGGGCCCGTGCCTCTTCAGAAGCCTGCAGTGCTACAGGAAAAACTGTGCTTTAGTGGCAATAGGAACGCAAGCCGACTTTCTCCTGGAGGCAGGGTGACTTCAGGTAGGAGGTCCTGGTTGGAAGGCGAAGCCTAGTGTTTTTTTTCAGTGCCAATCAGAGTAGGGAATGAGTGCGACTTCCACGGCATGTTGGAACCTGCTAGAACCGTGCCCGTGAACCTGTGGTAGTGCTGGGGAAATCAAGCTGTCCCAAGAAAGAGTGTACAGTTTTGCCCATCACTCGGCATACACAGTGTGAGTACGAAGGCCTACGGGCCTGGATGTTGTTTAGAAGAGCCAGGGGAGCCTGGGGGTACTCAGTGTTCTTGCAGGGAATAGGGTTTCCAGGCGAGGCACCTAGGTGTCCCGCAAAGCGTACTGGCGTTCAAATGCTGCAGAGCAGCGGCTACCGCCTCATGGAAACTGCTGCACGCCTCCGCTTCTGCAGAGCAATTCAGGGCCTTACCTCGAGGCAAGTCCTCACGTTGAGTGTCCCGTGAGCGACACCGCATGGTAGGATGCTGACTTTCTCCTTGAGTAGAGAGACTTCAGGTACGAGGTCCTCTAAGAATTCTAAGCAGAGTGTTTTCTCATGGCAGCTCAAACGAGGGCAATGTCGAAGACTTCCAGGCCATGTTGGACTGCCTAGAAATGTGGTTCTGCTGTTGTTCGAGGGCTCTGGAAATGTAGCACGCCTGAAGTAACGTGCAGTGTGTTGCCCATCACTCGGCACACACAGAGGGCCTCCGAGGGACCTATGGGCCTCGATGTTGCTCAGTAGGCCCACAGGGGTGTGGGGGTACTCAGTGATCTTGGAACGAAAATGATGCTCACCCGAGGGGCCTAGGAGTTCTCAAAGGGTACCTTCTTTAAAATAAAGCAGAACAGCGACTAAGAGCTCATGGGAAGAGCTGCCTGCCTCCCGTTCTGCATGGCTACTCGGGGCCTTACCTCGAGGCAAGGACTCACGTGGAGATTCCCTTTAGCTCTAGAGCATGGCTAGATGAGCCCCACCCCGGCCATGGAAGCACCCTGTGTAGCCAGAGAAAACCCATTTTCTTCCCAGACCCATGCCTACGGCGTCCAGAGGCCTGACAACAGCAGAGAATTTCAGGGAGCTTCCAGGGAGCATGAATGGGGCTTTCCAAATGGAAAAGCAAGGCTAGTACCATCCCGCCCCCATTTCCATGGGCACACGCAGCATACATCCCTGTGGTTTCTGACAAGTCAAAAGAGACACAGAGCACACACTTCGTCCTTCCCTGAATCAACTCCTCGAGGCAGGGTGTTCTGCATGTAGTGAACGGCCTCAACCAAGGCGCGCCCTAGCTAGACCTCTGGGCCCGTGCCTCTTCAGAAGCCTGCAGTGCTACAGGAAAAACTGTGCTTTAGTGGCAATAGGAACGCAAGCCGACTTTCTCCTGGAGGCAGGGTGACTTCAGGTAGGAGGTCCTGGTTGGAAGGCGAAGCCTAGTGTTTTTTTTTCAGTGCCAATCAGAGTAGGGAATGAGTGCGACTTCCACGGCATGTTGGAACCTGCTAGAACCGTGCCCGTGAACCTGTGGTAGTGCTGGGGAAATCAAGCTGTCCCAAGAAAGAGTGTACTGTTTTGCCCATCACTCGGCATACACAGTGTGAGTACGAAGGCCTACGGGCCTGGATGTTGTTTAGAAGAGCCAGGGGAGCCTGGGGGTACTCAGTGTTCTTGCAGGGAATAGGGTTTCCAGGCGAGGCACCTAGGTGTCCCGCAAAGCGTACTGGCGTTCAAATGCTGCAGAGCAGCGGCTACCGCCTCATGGAAACTGCTGCACGCCTCCGCTTCTGCAGAGCAATTCAGGGCCTTACCTCGAGGCAAGTCCTCACGTTGAGTGTCCCGTGAGCGACACCGCATGGTAGGATGCTGACTTTCTCCTTGAGTAGAGAGACTTCAGGTACGAGGTCCTCTAAGAATTCTAAGCAGAGTGTTTTCTCATGGCAGCTCAAACGAGGGCAATGTCGAAGACTTCCAGGCCATGTTGGACTGCCTAGAAATGTGGTTCTGCTGTTGTTCGAGGGCTCTGGAAATGTAGCACGCCTGAAGTAACGTGCAGTGTGTTGCCCATCACTCGGCACACACAGAGGGCCTCCGAGGGACCTATGGGCCTCGATGTTGCTCAGTAGGCCCACAGGGGTGTGGGGGTACTCAGTGATCTTGGAACGAAAATGATGCTCACCCGAGGGGCCTAGGAGTTCTCAAAGGGTACCTTCTTTAAAATAAAGCAGAACAGCGACTAAGAGCTCATGGGAAGAGCTGCCTGCCTCCCGTTCTGCATGGCTACTCGGGGCCTTACCTCGAGGCAAGGACTCACGTGGAGATTCCCTTTAGCTCTAGAGCATGGCTAGATGAGCCCCACCCCGGTCATGGAAGCACCCTGTGTAGCCAGAGAAAACCCATTTTCTTCCCAGACCCATGCCTACGGCGTCCAGAGGCCTGACAACAGCAGAGAATTTCAGGGAGCTTCCAGGGAGCATGAATGGGGCTTTCCAAATGGAAAAGCAAGGCTAGTACCATCCCGCCCCCATTTCCATGGGCACACGCAGCATACATCCCTGTGGTTTCTGACAAGTCAAAAGAGACACAGAGCACACACTTCGTCCTTCCCTGAATCAACTCCTCGAGGCAGGGTGTTCTGCATGTAGTGAACGGCCTCAACCAAGGCACGCCCTAGCTAGACCTCTGGGCCCGTGCCTCTTCAGAAGCCTGCAGTGCTACAGGAAAAACTGTGCTTTAGTGGCAATAGGAACGCAAGCCGACTTTCTCCTGGAGGCAGGGTGACTTCAGGTAGGAGGTCCTGGTTGGAAGGCGAAGCCTAGTGTTGTTTTTTCAGTGCCAATCAGAGTAGGGAATGAGTGCGACTTCCACGGCATGTTGGAACCTGCTAGAACCGTGCCCGTGAACCTGTGGTAGTGCTGGGGAAATCAAGCTGTCCCAAGAAAGAGTGTACAGTTTTGCCCATCACTCGGCATACACAGTGTGAGTACGAAGGCCTACGGGCCTGGATGTTGTTTAGAAGAGCCAGGGGAGCCTGGGGGTACTCAGTGTTCTTGCAGGGAATAGGGTTTCCAGGCGAGGCACCTAGGTGTCCCGCAAAGCGTACTGGCGTTCAAATGCTGCAGAGCAGCGGCTACCGCCTCATGGAAACTGCTGCACGCCTCCGCTTCTGCAGAGCAATTCAGGGCCTTACCTCGAGGCAAGTCCTCACGTTGCGTGTCCCGTGAGCGACACCGCATGGTAGGATGCTGACTTTCTCCTTGAGTAGAGAGACTTCAGGTACGAGGTCCTCTAAGAATTCTAAGCAGAGTGTTTTCTCATGGCAGCTCAAACGAGGGCAATGTCGAAGACTTCCAGGCCATGTTGGACTGCCTAGAAATGTGGTTCTGCTGTTGTTCGAGGGCTCTGGAAATGTAGCACGCCTGAAGTAACGTGCAGTGTGTTGCCCATCACTCGGCACACACAGAGGGCCTCCGAGGGACCTATGGGCCTCGATGTTGCTCAGTAGGCCCACAGGGGTGTGGGGGTACTCAGTGATCTTGGAACGAAAATGATGCTCACCCGAGGGGCCTAGGAGTTCTCAAAGGGTACCTTCTTTAAAATAAAGCAGAACAGCGACTAAGAGCTCATGGGAAGAGCTGCCTGCCTCCCGTTCTGCATGGCTACTCGGGGCCTTACCTCGAGGCAAGGACTCACGTTGAGATTCCCTTTAGCTCTAGAGCATGGCTAGATGAGCCCCACCCCGGCCATGGAAGCACCCTGTGTAGCCAGAGAAAACCCATTTTCTTCCCAGACCCATGCCTACGGCGGCCAGAGGCCTGACAACAGCAGAGAATTTCAGGGAGCTTCCAGGGAGCATGAATGGGGCTTTCCAAATGGAAAAGCAAGGCTAGTACCATCCCGCCCCCATTTCCATGGGCACACACAGCATACATCCCTGTGGTTTCTGACAAGTCAAAAGAGACACAGAGCACACACTTCGTCCTTCCCTGAATCAACTCCTCGAGGCAGGGTGTTCTGCATGTAGTGAACGGCCTCAACCAAGGCGCGCCCTAGCTAGACCTCTGGGCCCGTGCCTCTTCAGAAGCCTGCAGTGCTACAGGAAAAACTGTGCTTTAGTGGCAATAGGAACGCAAGCCGACTTTCTCCTGGAGGCAGGGTGACTTCAGGTAGGAGGTCCTGGTTGGAAGGCGAAGCCTAGTGTTTTTTTTTCAGTGCCAATCAGAGTAGGGAATGAGTGCGACTTCCACGGCATGTTGGAACCTGCTAGAACCGTGCCCGTGAACCTGTGGTAGTGCTGGGGAAATCAAGCTGTCCCAAGAAAGAGTGTACTGTTTTGCCCATCACTCGGCATACACAGTGTGAGTACGAAGGCCTACGGGCCTGGATGTTGTTTAGAAGAGCCAGGGGAGCCTGGGGGTACTCAGTGTTCTTGCAGGGAATAGGGTTTCCAGGCGAGGCACCTAGGTGTCCCGCAAAGCGTACTGGCGTTCAAATGCTGCAGAGCAGCGGCTACCGCCTCATGGAAACTGCTGCACGCCTCCGCTTCTGCAGAGCAATTCAGGGCCTTACCTCGAGGCAAGTCCTCACGTTGAGTGTCCCATGAGCGACACCGCATGGTAGGATGCTGACTTTCTCCTTGAGTAGAGAGACTTCAGGTACGAGGTCCTCTAAGAATTCTAAGCAGAGTGTTTTCTCATGGCAGCTCAAACGAGGGCAATGTCGAAGACTTCCAGGCCATGTTGGACTGCCTAGAAATGTGGTTCTGCTGTTGTTCGAGGGCTCTGGAAATGTAGCACGCCTGAAGTAACGTGCAGTGTGTTGCCCATCACTCGGCACACACAGAGGGCCTCCGAGGGACCTATGGGCCTCGATGTTGCTCAGTAGGCCCACAGGGGTGTGGGGGTACTCAGTGATCTTGGAACGAAAATGATGCTCACCCGAGGGGCCTAGGAGTTCTCAAAGGGTACCTTCTTTCAAATAAAGCAGAACAGCGACTAAGAGCTCATGGGAAGAGCTGCCTGCCTCCCGTTCTGCATGGCTACTCGGGGCCTTACCTCGAGGCAAGGACTCACGTTGAGATTCCCTTTAGCTCTAGAGCATGGCTAGATGAGCCCCACCCCGGCCATGGAAGCACCCTGTGTAGCCAGAGAAAACCCATTTTCTTCCCAGACCCATGCCTACGGCGTCCAGAGGCCTGACAACAGCAGAGAATTTCAGGGAGCTTCCAGGGAGCATGAATGGGGCTTTCCAAATGGAAAAGCAAGGCTAGTACCATCCCGCCCCCATTTCCATGGGCACACGCAGCATACATCCCTGTGGTTTCTGACAAGTCAAAAGAGACACAGAGCACACACTTCGTCCTTCCCTGAATCAACTCCTCGAGGCAGGGTGTTCTGCATGTAGTGAACGGCCTCAACCAAGGCGCGCCCTAGCTAGACCTCTGGGCCCGTGCCTCTTCAGAAGCCTGCAGTGCTACAGGAAAAACTGTGCTTTAGTGGCAATAGGAACGCAAGCCGACTTTCTCCTGGAGGCAGGGTGACTTCAGGTAGGAGGTCCTGGTTGGAAGGCGAAGCCTAGTGTTTTTTTTCAGTGCCAATCAGAGTAGGGAATGAGTGCGACTTCCACGGCATGTTGGAACCTGCTAGAACCGTGCCCGTGAACCTGTGGTAGTGCTGGGGAAATCAAGCTGTCCCAAGAAAGAGTGTACAGTTTTGCCCATCACTCGGCATACACAGTGTGAGTACGAAGGCCTACGGGCCTGGATGTTGTTTAGAAGAGCCAGGGGAGCCTGGGGGTACTCAGTGTTCTTGCAGGGAATAGGGTTTCCAGGCGAGGCACCTAGGTGTCCCGCAAAGCGTACTGGCGTTCAAATGCTGCAGAGCAGCGGCTACCGCCTCATGGAAACTGCTGCACGCCTCCGCTTCTGCAGAGCAATTCAGGGCCTTACCTCGAGGCAAGTCCTCACGTTGAGTGTCCCGTGAGCGACACCGCATGGTAGGATGCTGACTTTCTCCTTGAGTAGAGAGACTTCAGGTACGAGGTCCTCTAAGAATTCTAAGCAGAGTGTTTTCTCATGGCAGCTCAAACGAGGGCAATGTCGAAGACTTCCAGGCCATGTTGGACTGCCTAGAAATGTGGTTCTGCTGTTGTTCGAGGGCTCTGGAAATGTAGCACGCCTGAAGTAACGTGCAGTGTGTTGCCCATCACTCGGCACACACAGAGGGCCTCCGAGGGACCTATGGGCCTCGATGTTGCTCAGTAGGCCCACAGGGGTGTGGGGGTACTCAGTGATCTTGGAACGAAAATGATGCTCACCCGAGGGGCCTAGGAGTTCTCAAAGGGTACCTTCTTTAAAATAAAGCAGAACAGCGACTAAGAGCTCATGGGAAGAGCTGCCTGCCTCCCGTTCTGCATGGCTACTCGGGGCCTTACCTCGAGGCAAGGACTCACGTGGAGATTCCCTTTAGCTCTAGAGCATGGCTAGATGAGCCCCACCCCGGCCATGGAAGCACCCTGTGTAGCCAGAGAAAACCCATTTTCTTCCCAGACCCATGCCTACGGCGTCCAGAGGCCTGACAACAGCAGAGAATTTCAGGGAGCTTCCAGGGAGCATGAATGGGGCTTTCCAAATGGAAAAGCAAGGCTAGTACCATCCCGCCCCCATTTCCATGGGCACACGCAGCATACATCCCTGTGGTTTCTGACAAGTCAAAAGAGACACAGAGCACACACTTCGTCCTTCCCTGAATCAACTCCTCGAGGCAGGGTGTTCTGCATGTAGTGAACGGCCTCAACCAAGGCGCGCCCTAGCTAGACCTCTGGGCCCGTGCCTCTTCAGAAGCCTGCAGTGCTACAGGAAAAACTGTGCTTTAGTGGCAATAGGAACGCAAGCCGACTTTCTCCTGGAGGCAGGGTGACTTCAGGTAGGAGGTCCTGGTTGGAAGGCGAAGCCTAGTGTTTTTTTTTCAGTGCCAATCAGAGTAGGGAATGAGTGCGACTTCCACGGCATGTTGGAACCTGCTAGAACCGTGCCCGTGAACCTGTGGTAGTGCTGGGGAAATCAAGCTGTCCCAAGAAAGAGTGTACTGTTTTGCCCATCACTCGGCATACACAGTGTGAGTACGAAGGCCTACGGGCCTGGATGTTGTTTAGAAGAGCCAGGGGAGCCTGGGGGTACTCAGTGTTCTTGCAGGGAATAGGGTTTCCAGGCGAGGCACCTAGGTGTCCCGCAAAGCGTACTGGCGTTCAAATGCTGCAGAGCAGCGGCTACCGCCTCATGGAAACTGCTGCACGCCTCCGCTTCTGCAGAGCAATTCAGGGCCTTACCTCGAGGCAAGTCCTCACGTTGAGTGTCCCGTGAGCGACACCGCATGGTAGGATGCTGACTTTCTCCTTGAGTAGAGAGACTTCAGGTACGAGGTCCTCTAAGAATTCTAAGCAGAGTGTTTTCTCATGGCAGCTCAAACGAGGGCAATGTCGAAGACTTCCAGGCCATGTTGGACTGCCTAGAAATGTGGTTCTGCTGTTGTTCGAGGGCTCTGGAAATGTAGCACGCCTGAAGTAACGTGCAGTGTGTTGCCCATCACTCGGCACACACAGAGGGCCTCCGAGGGACCTATGGGCCTCGATGTTGCTCAGTAGGCCCACAGGGGTGTGGGGGTACTCAGTGATCTTGGAACGAAAATGATGCTCACCCGAGGGGCCTAGGAGTTCTCAAAGGGTACCTTCTTTAAAATAAAGCAGAACAGCGACTAAGAGCTCATGGGAAGAGCTGCCTGCCTCCCGTTCTGCATGGCTACTCGGGGCCTTACCTCGAGGCAAGGACTCACGTTGAGATTCCCTTTAGCTCTAGAGCATGGCTAGATGAGCCCCACCCCGGCCATGGAAGCACCCTGTGTAGCCAGAGAAAACCCATTTTCTTCCCAGACCCATGCCTATGGCGTCCAGAGGCCTGACAACAGCAGAGAATTTCAGGGAGCTTCCAGGGAGCATGAATGGGGCTTTCCAAATGGAAAAGCAAGGCTAGTACCATCCCGCCCCCATTTCCATGGGCACACGCAGCATACATCCCTGTGGTTTCTGACAAGTCAAAAGAGACACAGAGCACACACTTCGTCCTTCCCTGAATCAACTCCTCGAGGCAGGGTGTTCTGCATGTAGTGAACGGCCTCAACCAAGGCGCGCCCTAGCTAGACCTCTGGGCCCGTGCCTCTTCAGAAGCCTGCAGTGCTACAGGAAAAACTGTGCTTTAGTGGCAATAGGAACGCAAGCCGACTTTCTCCTGGAGGCAGGGTGACTTCAGGTAGGAGGTCCTGGTTGGAAGGCGAAGCCTAGTGTTTTTTTTCAGTGCCAATCAGAGTAGGGAATGAGTGCGACTTCCACGGCATGTTGGAACCTGCTAGAACCGTGCCCGTGAACCTGTGGTAGTGCTGGGGAAATCAAGCTGTCCCAAGAAAGAGTGTACAGTTTTGCCCATCACTCGGCATACACAGTGTGAGTACGAAGGCCTACGGGCCTGGATGTTGTTTAGAAGAGCCAGGGGAGCCTGGGGGTACTCAGTGTTCTTGCAGGGAATAGGGTTTCCAGGCGAGGCACCTAGGTGTCCCGCAAAGCGTACTGGCGTTCAAATGCTGCAGAGCAGCGGCTACCGCCTCATGGAAACTGCTGCACGCCTCCGCTTCTGCAGAGCAATTCAGGGCCTTACCTCGAGGCAAGTCCTCACGTTGAGTGTCCCGTGAGCGACACCGCATGGTAGGATGCTGACTTTCTCCTTGAGTAGAGAGACTTCAGGTACGAGGTCCTCTAAGAATTCTAAGCAGAGTGTTTTCTCATGGCAGCTCAAACGAGGGCAATGTCGAAGACTTCCAGGCCATGTTGGACTGCCTAGAAATGTGGTTCTGCTGTTGTTCGAGGGCTCTGGAAATGTAGCACGCCTGAAGTAACGTGCAGTGTGTTGCCCATCACTCGGCACACACAGAGGGCCTCCGAGGGACCTATGGGCCTCGATGTTGCTCAGTAGGCCCACAGGGGTGTGGGGGTACTCAGTGATCTTGGAACGAAAATGATGCTCACCCGAGGGGCCTAGGAGTTCTCAAAGGGTACCTTCTTTAAAATAAAGCAGAACAGCGACTAAGAGCTCATGGGAAGAGCTGCCTGCCTCCCGTTCTGCATGGCTACTCGGGGCCTTACCTCGAGGCAAGGACTCACGTGGAGATTCCCTTTAGCTCTAGAGCATGGCTAGATGAGCCCCACCCCGGCCATGGAAGCACCCTGTGTAGCCAGAGAAAACCCATTTTCTTCCCAGACCCATGCCTACGGCGTCCAGAGGCCTGACAACAGCAGAGAATTTCAGGGAGCTTCCAGGGAGCATGAATGGGGCTTTCCAAATGGAAAAGCAAGGCTAGTACCATCCCGCCCCCATTTCCATGGGCACACGCAGCATACATCCCTGTGGTTTCTGACAAGTCAAAAGAGACACAGAGCACACACTTCGTCCTTCCCTGAATCAACTCCTCGAGGCAGGGTGTTCTGCATGTAGTGAACGGCCTCAACCAAGGCGCGCCCTAGCTAGACCTCTGGGCCCGTGCCTCTTCAGAAGCCTGCAGTGCTACAGGAAAAACTGTGCTTTAGTGGCAATAGGAACGCAAGCCGACTTTCTCCTGGAGGCAGGGTGACTTCAGGTAGGAGGTCCTGGTTGGAAGGCGAAGCCTAGTGTTTTTTTTTCAGTGCCAATCAGAGTAGGGAATGAGTGCGACTTCCACGGCATGTTGGAACCTGCTAGAACCGTGCCCGTGAACCTGTGGTAGTGCTGGGGAAATCAAGCTGTCCCAAGAAAGAGTGTACTGTTTTGCCCATCACTCGGCATACACAGTGTGAGTACGAAGGCCTACGGGCCTGGATGTTGTTTAGAAGAGCCAGGGGAGCCTGGGGGTACTCAGTGTTCTTGCAGGGAATAGGGTTTCCAGGCGAGGCACCTAGGTGTCCCGCAAAGCGTACTGGCGTTCAAATGCTGCAGAGCAGCGGCTACCGCCTCATGGAAACTGCTGCACGCCTCCGCTTCTGCAGAGCAATTCAGGGCCTTACCTCGAGGCAAGTCCTCACGTTGAGTGTCCCGTGAGCGACACCGCATGGTAGGATGCTGACTTTCTCCTTGAGTAGAGAGACTTCAGGTACGAGGTCCTCTAAGAATTCTAAGCAGAGTGTTTTCTCATGGCAGCTCAAACGAGGGCAATGTCGAAGACTTCCAGGCCATGTTGGACTGCCTAGAAATGTGGTTCTGCTGTTGTTCGAGGGCTCTGGAAATGTAGCACGCCTGAAGTAACGTGCAGTGTGTTGCCCATCACTCGGCACACACAGAGGGCCTCCGAGGGACCTATGGGCCTCGATGTTGCTCAGTAGGCCCACAGGGGTGTGGGGGTACTCAGTGATCTTGGAACGAAAATGATGCTCACCCGAGGGGCCTAGGAGTTCTCAAAGGGTACCTTCTTTAAAATAAAGCAGAACAGCGACTAAGAGCTCATGGGAAGAGCTGCCTGCCTCCCGTTCTGCATGGCTACTCGGGGCCTTACCTCGAGGCAAGGACTCACGTTGAGATTCCCTTTAGCTCTAGAGCATGGCTAGATGAGCCCCACCCCGGCCATGGAAGCACCCTGTGTAGCCAGAGAAAACCCATTTTCTTCCCAGACCCATGCCTATGGCGTCCAGAGGCCTGACAACAGCAGAGAATTTCAGGGAGCTTCCAGGGAGCATGAATGGGGCTTTCCAAATGGAAAAGCAAGGCTAGTACCATCCCGCCCCCATTTCCATGGGCACACGCAGCATACATCCCTGTGGTTTCTGACAAGTCAAAAGAGACACAGAGCACACACTTCGTCCTTCCCTGAATCAACTCCTCGAGGCAGGGTGTTCTGCATGTAGTGAACGGCCTCAACCAAGGCGCGCCCTAGCTAGACCTCTGGGCCCGTGCCTCTTCAGAAGCCTGCAGTGCTACAGGAAAAACTGTGCTTTAGTGGCAATAGGAACGCAAGCCGACTTTCTCCTGGAGGCAGGGTGACTTCAGGTAGGAGGTCCTGGTTGGAAGGCGAAGCCTAGTGTTTTTTTTCAGTGCCAATCAGAGTAGGGAATGAGTGCGACTTCCACGGCATGTTGGAACCTGCTAGAACCGTGCCCGTGAACCTGTGGTAGTGCTGGGGAAATCAAGCTGTCCCAAGAAAGAGTGTACAGTTTTGCCCATCACTCGGCATACACAGTGTGAGTACGAAGGCCTACGGGCCTGGATGTTGTTTAGAAGAGCCAGGGGAGCCTGGGGGTACTCAGTGTTCTTGCAGGGAATAGGGTTTCCAGGCGAGGCACCTAGGTGTCCCGCAAAGCGTACTGGCGTTCAAATGCTGCAGAGCAGCGGCTACCGCCTCATGGAAACTGCTGCACGCCTCCGCTTCTGCAGAGCAATTCAGGGCCTTACCTCGAGGCAAGTCCTCACGTTGAGTGTCCCGTGAGCGACACCGCATGGTAGGATGCTGACTTTCTCCTTGAGTAGAGAGACTTCAGGTACGAGGTCCTCTAAGAATTCTAAGCAGAGTGTTTTCTCATGGCAGCTCAAACGAGGGCAATGTCGAAGACTTCCAGGCCATGTTGGACTGCCTAGAAATGTGGTTCTGCTGTTGTTCGAGGGCTCTGGAAATGTAGCACGCCTGAAGTAACGTGCAGTGTGTTGCCCATCACTCGGCACACACAGAGGGCCTCCGAGGGACCTATGGGCCTCGATGTTGCTCAGTAGGCCCACAGGGGTGTGGGGGTACTCAGTGATCTTGGAACGAAAATGATGCTCACCCGAGGGGCCTAGGAGTTCTCAAAGGGTACCTTCTTTAAAATAAAGCAGAACAGCGACTAAGAGCTCATGGGAAGAGCTGCCTGCCTCCCGTTCTGCATGGCTACTCGGGGCCTTACCTCGAGGCAAGGACTCACGTGGAGATTCCCTTTAGCTCTAGAGCATGGCTAGATGAGCCCCACCCCGGCCATGGAAGCACCCTGTGTAGCCAGAGAAAACCCATTTTCTTCCCAGACCCATGCCTACGGCGTCCAGAGGCCTGACAACAGCAGAGAATTTCAGGGAGCTTCCAGGGAGCATGAATGGGGCTTTCCAAATGGAAAAGCAAGGCTAGTACCATCCCGCCCCCATTTCCATGGGCACACGCAGCATACATCCCTGTGGTTTCTGACAAGTCAAAAGAGACACAGAGCACACACTTCGTCCTTCCCTGAATCAACTCCTCGAGGCAGGGTGTTCTGCATGTAGTGAACGGCCTCAACCAAGGCGCGCCCTAGCTAGACCTCTGGGCCCGTGCCTCTTCAGAAGCCTGCAGTGCTACAGGAAAAACTGTGCTTTAGTGGCAATAGGAACGCAAGCCGACTTTCTCCTGGAGGCAGGGTGACTTCAGGTAGGAGGTCCTGGTTGGAAGGCGAAGCCTAGTGTTTTTTTTCAGTGCCAATCAGAGTAGGGAATGAGTGCGACTTCCACGGCATGTTGGAACCTGCTAGAACCGTGCCCGTGAACCTGTGGTAGTGCTGGGGAAATCAAGCTGTCCCAAGAAAGAGTGTACAGTTTTGCCCATCACTCGGCATACACAGTGTGAGTACGAAGGCCTACGGGCCTGGATGTTGTTTAGAAGAGCCAGGGGAGCCTGGGGGTACTCAGTGTTCTTGCAGGGAATAGGGTTTCCAGGCGAGGCACCTAGGTGTCCCGCAAAGCGTACTGGCGTTCAAATGCTGCAGAGCAGCGGCTACCGCCTCATGGAAACTGCTGCACGCCTCCGCTTCTGCAGAGCAATTCAGGGCCTTACCTCGAGGCAAGTCCTCACGTTGAGTGTCCCGTGAGCGACACCGCATGGTAGGATGCTGACTTTCTCCTTGAGTAGAGAGACTTCAGGTACGAGGTCCTCTAAGAATTCTAAGCAGAGTGTTTTCTCATGGCAGCTCAAACGAGGGCAATGTCGAAGACTTCCAGGCCATGTTGGACTGCCTAGAAATGTGGTTCTGCTGTTGTTCGAGGGCTCTGGAAATGTAGCACGCCTGAAGTAACGTGCAGTGTGTTGCCCATCACTCGGCACACACAGAGGGCCTCCGAGGGACCTATGGGCCTCGATGTTGCTCAGTAGGCCCACAGGGGTGTGGGGGTACTCAGTGATCTTGGAACGAAAATGATGCTCACCCGAGGGGCCTAGGAGTTCTCAAAGGGTACCTTCTTTAAAATAAAGCAGAACAGCGACTAAGAGCTCATGGGAAGAGCTGCCTGCCTCCCGTTCTGCATGGCTACTCGGGGCCTTACCTCGAGGCAAGGACTCACGTGGAGATTCCCTTTAGCTCTAGAGCATGGCTAGATGAGCCCCACCCCGGCCATGGAAGCACCCTGTGTAGCCAGAGAAAACCCATTTTCTTCCCAGACCCATGCCTACGGCGTCCAGAGGCCTGACAACAGCAGAGAATTTCAGGGAGCTTCCAGGGAGCATGAATGGGGCTTTCCAAATGGAAAAGCAAGGCTAGTACCATCCCGCCCCCATTTCCATGGGCACACGCAGCATACATCCCTGTGGTTTCTGACAAGTCAAAAGAGACACAGAGCACACACTGGTTCCTTCCCTGAATCAACTTCTCGAGGCAGAGTGTTCTGCATCTAGTGAACGGCCTCAACCAAGGCACGCCCTAGCTAGGCCTCTGGGCCCGGGCCTCTTCAGAAGCCTGCAGTGCTACAGGAAGAACTGTGCTTTAGTTGCAATAGGCAAGCAATCCGCCTTTCTCCTGGAGGCAGGGTGACTTCAGGTAGGAGGTCCTGGTTGGAAGGCGAAGCCTAGTGTTTTTTTTCAGTGCCAATCAGAGTAGGGAATGAGTGCGACTTCCACGGCATGTTGGAACCTGCTAGAACCGTGCCCGTGAACCTGTGGTAGTGCTGGGGAAATCAAGCTGTCCCAAGAAAGAGTGTACTGTTTTGCCCATCACTCGGCATACACAGTGTGAGTACGAAGGCCTACGGGCCTGGATGTTGTTTAGAAGAGCCAGGGGAGCCTGGGGGTACTCAGTGTTCTTGCAGGGAATAGGGTTTCCAGGCGAGGCACCTAGGTGTCCCGCAAAGCGTACTGGCGTTCAAATGCTGCAGAGCAGCGGCTACCGCCTCATGGAAACTGCTGCACGCCTCCGCTTCTGCAGAGCAATTCAGGGCCTTACCTCGAGGCAAGTCCTCACGTTGAGTGTCCCATGAGCGACCCCGCATGGTAGGATGCTGACTTTCTCCTTGAGTAGAGAGACTTCAGGTACGAGGTCCTCTAAGAATTCTAAGCAGAGTGTTTTCTCATGGCAGCTCAAACGAGGGCAATGTCGAAGACTTCCAGGCCATGTTGGACTGCCTAGAAATGTGGTTCTGATGTTGTTCGAGGGCTCTGGAAATGTAGCACGCCTGAAGTAACGTGCAGTGTGTTGCCCATCACTCGGCAGACACAGAGGGCCTCCGAGGGACCTATGGGCCTCGATGTTGCTCAGTAGGCCCACAGGGGTGTGGGGGTACTCAGTGATCTTGGAACGAAAATGATGCTCACCCGAGGGGCCTAGGAGTTCTCAAAGGGTACCTTCTTTAAAATAAAGCAGAACAGCGACTAAGAGCTCATGGGAAGAGCTGCCTGCCTCCCGTTCTGCATGGCTACTCGGGGCCTTACCTCGAGGCAAGGACTCACGTTGAGATTCCCTTTAGCTCTAGAGCATTACAAGAAGAGAGCCACCCCGGCCATGGAAGCACCCTGTGTAGCCAGAGAAAACCCATTTTCTTCCCAGACCCATGCCTACGGCGTCCAGAGGCCTGACAACAGCATACAATTTCAGGGAGCTTCCAGGGAGCATGAATGGGGCTTTCCAAATGGAAAAGCAAGGCTAGTACCATCCCGCCCCCATTTCCATGGGCACACGCAGCATACATCCCTGTGGTTTCTGACAAGTCAAAAGAGACACAGAGCACACACTGGTTCCTTCCCTGAATCAACTTCTCGAGGCAGAGTGTTCTGCATCTAGTGAACGGCCTCAACCAAGGCACGCCCTAGCTAGGCCTCTGGGCCCGGGCCTCTTCAGAAGCCTGCAGTGCTACAGGAAGAACTGTGCTTTAGTTGCAATAGGCAAGCAATCCGCCTTTCTCCTGGAGGCAGGGTGACTTCAGGTAGGAGGTCCTGGTTGGAAGGCGAAGCCTAGTGTTTTTTTTCAGTGCCAATCAGAGTAGGGAATGAGTGCGACTTCCACGGCATGTTGGAACCTGCTAGAACCGTGCCCGTGAACCTGTGGTAGTGCTGGGGAAATCAAGCTGTCCCAAGAAAGAGTGTCCTGTTTTGCCCATCACTCGGCATACACAGTGTGAGTACGAAGGCCTACGGGCCTGGATGTTGTTTAGAAGAGCCAGGGGAGCCTGGGGGTACTCAGTGTTCTTGCAGGGAATAGGGTTTCCAGGCGAGGCACCTAGGTGTCCCGCAAAGCGTACTGGCGTTCAAATGCTGCAGAGCAGCGGCTACCGCCTCATGGAAACTGCTGCACGCCTCCGCTTCTGCAGAGCAATTCAGGGCCTTACCTCGAGGCAAGTCCTCACGTTGCGTGTCCCGTGAGCGACACCGCATGGTAGGATGCTGACTTTCTCCTTGAGTAGAGAGACTTCAGGTACGAGGTCCTCTAAGAATTCTAAGCAGAGTGTTTTCTCATGGCAGCTCAAACGAGGGCAATGTCGAAGACTTCCAGGCCATGTTGGACTGCCTAGAAATGTGGTTCTGATGTTGTTCGAGGGCTCTGGAAATGTAGCACGCCTGAAGTAACGTGCAGTGTGTTGCCCATCACTCGGCAGACACAGAGGGCCTCCGAGGGACCTATGGGCCTCGATGTTGCTCAGTAGGCCCACAGGGGTGTGGGGGTACTCAGTGATCTTGGAACGAAAATGATGCTCACCCGAGGGGCCTAGGAGTTCTCAAAGGGTACCTTCTTTAAAATAAAGCAGAACAGCGACTAAGAGCTCATGGGAAGAGCTGCCTGCCTCCCGTTCTGCATGGCTACTCGGGGCCTTACCTCGAGGCAAGGACTCACGTGGAGATTCCCTTTAGCTCTAGAGCATGGCTAGATGAGCCCCACCCCGGCCATGGAAGCACCCTGTGTAGCCAGAGAAAACCCATTTTCTTCCCAGACCCATGCCTACGGCGTCCAGAGGCCTGACAACAGCAGAGAATTTCAGGGAGCTTCCAGGGAGCATGAATGGGGCTTTCCAAATGGAAAAGCAAGGCTAGTACCATCCCGCCCCCATTTCCATGGGCACACGCAGCATACATCCCTGTGGTTTCTGACAAGTCAAAAGAGACACAGAGCACACACTTCGTCCTTCCCTGAATCAACTCCTCGAGGCAGGGTGTTCTGCATGTAGTGAACGGCCTCAACCAAGGCGCGCCCTAGCTAGACCTCTGGGCCCGTGCCTCTTCAGAAGCCTGCAGTGCTACAGGAAAAACTGTGCTTTAGTGGCAATAGGAACGCAAGCCGACTTTCTCCTGGAGGCAGGGTGACTTCAGGTAGGAGGTCCTGGTTGGAAGGCGAAGCCTAGTGTTTTTTTTCAGTGCCAATCAGAGTAGGGAATGAGTGCGACTTCCACGGCATGTTGGAACCTGCTAGAACCGTGCCCGTGAACCTGTGGTAGTGCTGGGGAAATCAAGCTGTCCCAAGAAAGAGTGTACAGTTTTGCCCATCACTCGGCATACACAGTGTGAGTACGAAGGCCTACGGGCCTGGATGTTGTTTAGAAGAGCCAGGGGAGCCTGGGGGTACTCAGTGTTCTTGCAGGGAATAGGGTTTCCAGGCGAGGCACCTAGGTGTCCCGCAAAGCGTACTGGCGTTCAAATGCTGCAGAGCAGCGGCTACCGCCTCATGGAAACTGCTGCACGCCTCCGCTTCTGCAGAGCAATTCAGGGCCTTACCTCGAGGCAAGTCCTCACGTTGAGTGTCCCGTGAGCGACACCGCATGGTAGGATGCTGACTTTCTCCTTGAGTAGAGAGACTTCAGGTACGAGGTCCTCTAAGAATTCTAAGCAGAGTGTTTTCTCATGGCAGCTCAAACGAGGGCAATGTCGAAGACTTCCAGGCCATGTTGGACTGCCTAGAAATGTGGTTCTGCTGTTGTTCGAGGGCTCTGGAAATGTAGCACGCCTGAAGTAACGTGCAGTGTGTTGCCCATCACTCGGCACACACAGAGGGCCTCCGAGGGACCTATGGGCCTCGATGTTGCTCAGTAGGCCCACAGGGGTGTGGGGGTACTCAGTGATCTTGGAACGAAAATGATGCTCACCCGAGGGGCCTAGGAGTTCTCAAAGGGTACCTTCTTTAAAATAAAGCAGAACAGCGACTAAGAGCTCATGGGAAGAGCTGCCTGCCTCCCGTTCTGCATGGCTACTCGGGGCCTTACCTCGAGGCAAGGACTCACGTGGAGATTCCCTTTAGCTCTAGAGCATTACAAGAAGAGAGCCACCCCGGCCATGGAAGCACCCTGTGTAGCCAGAGAAAACCCATTTTCTTCCCAGACCCATGCCTACGGCGTCCAGAGGCCTGACAACAGCAGAGAATTTCAGGGAGCTTCCAGGGAGCATGAATGGGGCTTTCCAAATGGAAAAGCAAGGCTAGTACCATCCCGCCCCCATTTCCATGGGCACACGCAGCATACATCCCTGTGGTTTCTGACAAGTCAAAAGAGACACAGAGCACACACTGGTTCCTTCCCTGAATCAACTTCTCGAGGCAGAGTGTTCTGCATCTAGTGAACGGCCTCAACCAAGGCACGCCCTAGCTAGGCCTCTGGGCCCGGGCCTCTTCAGAAGCCTGCAGTGCTACAGGAAGAACTGTGCTTTAGTTGCAATAGGCAAGCAATCCGCCTTTCTCCTGGAGGCAGGGTGACTTCAGGTAGGAGGTCCTGGTTGGAAGGCGAAGCCTAGTGTTTTTTTTCAGTGCCAATCAGAGTAGGGAATGAGTGCGACTTCCACGGCATGTTGGAACCTGCTAGAACCGTGCCCGTGAACCTGTGGTAGTGCTGGGGAAATCAAGCTGTCCCAAGAAAGAGTGTACTGTTTTGCCCATCACTCGGCATACACAGTGTGAGTACGAAGGCCTACGGGCCTGGATGTTGTTTAGAAGAGCCAGGGGAGCCTGGGGGTACTCAGTGTTCTTGCAGGGAATAGGGTTTCCAGGCGAGGCACCTAGGTGTCCCGCAAAGCGTACTGGCGTTCAAATGCTGCAGAGCAGCGACTACGGCCTCATGGAAACTGCTGCACGCCTCCGCTTCTGCAGAGCAATTCAGGGCCTTACCTCGAGGCAAGTCCTCACGTTGAGTGTCCCGTGAGCGACACCGCATGGTAGGATGCTGACTTTCTCCTTGAGTAGAGAGACTTCAGGTACGAGGTCCTCTAAGAATTCTAAGCAGAGTGTTTTCTCATGGCAGCTCAAACGAGGGCAATGTCGAAGACTTCCAGGCCATGTTGGACTGCCTAGAAATGTGGTTCTGATGTTGTTCGAGGGCTCTGGAAATGTAGCACGCCTGAAGTAACGTGCAGTGTGTTGCCCATCACTCGGCAGACACAGAGGGCCTCCGAGGGACCTATGGGCCTCGATGTTGCTCAGTAGGCCCACAGGGGTGTGGGGGTACTCAGTGATCTTGGAACGAAAATGATGCTCACCCGAGGGGCCTAGGAGTTCTCAAAGGGTACCTTCTTTAAAATAAAGCAGAACAGCGACTAAGAGCTCATGGGAAGAGCTGCCTGCCTCCCGTTCTGCATGGCTACTCGGGGCCTTACCTCGAGGCAAGGACTCACGTTGAGATTCCCTTTAGCTCTAGAGCATGGCTAGATGAGCCCCACCCCGGCCATGGAAGCACCCTGTGTAGCCAGAGAAAACCCATTTTCTTCCCAGACCCATGCCTACGGCGTCCAGAGGCCTGACAACAGCAGAGAATTTCAGGGAGCTTCCAGGGAGCATGAATGGGGCTTTCCAAATGGAAAAGCAAGGCTAGTACCATCCCGCCCCCATTTCCATGGGCACACGCAGCATACATCCCTGTGGTTTCTGACAAGTCAAAAGAGACACAGAGCACACACTGGTTCCTTCCCTGAATCAACTTCTCGAGGCAGAGTGTTCTGCATCTAGTGAACGGCCTCAACCAAGGCACGCCCTAGCTAGGCCTCTGGGCCCGGGCCTCTTCAGAAGCCTGCAGTGCTACAGGAAGAACTGTGCTTTAGTTGCAATAGGCAAGCAATCCGCCTTTCTCCTGGAGGCAGGGTGACTTCAGGTAGGAGGTCCTGGTTGGAAGGCGAAGCCTAGTGTTTTTTTTCAGTGCCAATCAGAGTAGGGAATGAGTGCGACTTCCACGGCATGTTGGAACCTGCTAGAACCGTGCCCGTGAACCTGTGGTAGTGCTGGGGAAATCAAGCTGTCCCAAGAAAGAGTGTACTGTTTTGCCCATCACTCGGCATACACAGTGTGAGTACGAAGGCCTACGGGCCTGGATGTTGTTTAGAAGAGCCAGGGGAGCCTGGGGGTACTCAGTGTTCTTGCAGGGAATAGGGTTTCCAGGCGAGGCACCTAGGTGTCCCGCAAAGCGTACTGGCGTTCAAATGCTGCAGAGCAGCGACTACGGCCTCATGGAAACTGCTGCACGCCTCCGCTTCTGCAGAGCAATTCAGGGCCTTACCTCGAGGCAAGTCCTCACGTTGAGTGTCCCGTGAACGACACCGCATGGTAGGATGCTGACTTTCTCCTTGAGTAGAGAGACTTCAGGTACGAGGTCCTCTAAGAATTCTAAGCAGAGTGTTTTCTCATGGCAGCTCAAACGAGGGCAATGTCGAAGACTTCCAGGCCATGTTGGACTGCCTAGAAATGTGGTTCTGATGTTGTTCGAGGGCTCTGGAAATGTAGCACGCCTGAAGTAACGTGCAGTGTGTTGCCCATCACTCGGCAGACACAGAGGGCCTCCGAGGGACCTATGGGCCTCGATGTTGCTCAGGAGGACCACAGGGGTGTGGGGGTACTCAGTGATCTTGGAACGAAAATGATGCTCACCCGAGGGGCCTAGGAGTTCTCAAAGGGTACCTTCTTTAAAATAAAGCAGAACAGCGACTAAGAGCTCATGGGAAGAGCTGCCTGCCTCCCGTTCTGCATGGCTACTCGGGGCCTTACCTCGAGGCAAGGACTCACGTTGAGATTCCCTTTAGCTCTAGAGCATTACAAGAAGAGAGCCACCCCGGCCATGCAAGCACCCTGTGTAGCCAGAGAAAACCCATTTTCTTCCCAGACCCATGCCTACGGCGTCCAGAGGCCTGACAACAGCAGACAATTTCAGGGAGCTTCCAGGGAGCATGAATGGGGCTTTCCAAATGGAAAAGCAAGGCTAGTACCATCCCGCCCCCATTTCCATGGGCACACGCAGCATACATCCCTGTGGTTTCTGACAAGTCAAAAGAGACACAGAGCACACACTGGTTCCTTCCCTGAATCAACTTCTCGAGGCAGAGTGTTCTGCATCTAGTGAACGGCCTCAACCAAGGCACGCCCTAGCTAGGCCTCTGGGCCCGGGCCTCTTCAGAAGCCTGCAGTGCTACAGGAAGAACTGTGCTTTAGTTGCAATAGGCAAGCAATCCGCCTTTCTCCTGGAGGCAGGGTGACTTCAGGTAGGAGGTCCTGGTTGGAAGGCGAAGCCTAGTGTTTTTTTTCAGTGCCAATCAGAGTAGGGAATGAGTGCGACTTCCACGGCATGTTGGAACCTGCTAGAACCGTGCCCGTGAACCTGTGGTAGTGCTGGGGAAATCAAGCTGTCCCAAGAAAGAGTGTACTGTTTTGCCCATCACTCGGCATACACAGTGTGAGTACGAAGGCCTACGGGCCTGGATGTTGTTTAGAAGAGCCAGGGGAGCCTGGGGGTACTCAGTGTTCTTGCAGGGAATAGGGTTTCCAGGCGAGGCACCTAGGTGTCCCGCAAAGCGTACTGGCGTTCAAATGCTGCAGAGCAGCGGCTACCGCCTCATGGAAACTGCTGCACGCCTCCGCTTCTGCAGAGCAATTCAGGGCCTTACCTCGAGGCAAGTCCTCACGTTGAGTGTCCCGTGAGCGACACCGCATGGTAGGATGCTGACTTTCTCCTTGAGTAGAGAGACTTCAGGTACGAGGTCCTCTAAGAATTCTAAGCAGAGTGTTTTCTCATGGCAGCTCAAACGAGGGCAATGTCGAAGACTTCCAGGCCATGTTGGACTGCCTAGAAATGTGGTTCTGATGTTGTTCGAGGGCTCTGGAAATGTAGCACGCCTGAAGTAACGTGCAGTGTGTTGCCCATCACTCGGCAGACACAGAGGGCCTCCGAGGGACCTATGGGCCTCGATGTTGCTCAGTAGGCCCACAGGGGTGTGGGGGTACTCAGTGATCTTGGAACGAAAATGATGCTCACCCGAGGGGCCTAGGAGTTCTCAAAGGGTACCTTCTTTAAAATAAAGCAGAACAGCGACTAAGAGCTCATGGGAAGAGCTGCCTGCCTCCCGTTCTGCATGGCTACTCGGGGCCTTACCTCGAGGCAAGGACTCACGTTGAGATTCCCTTTAGCTCTAGAGCATGGCTAGATGAGCCCCACCCCGGCCATGGAAGCACCCTGTGTAGCCAGAGAAAACCCATTTTCTTCCCAGACCCATGCCTACGGCGTCCAGAGGCCTGACAACAGCAGAGAATTTCAGGGAGCTTCCAGGGAGCATGAATGGGGCTTTCCAAATGGAAAAGCAAGGCTAGTACCATCCCGCCCCCATTTCCATGGGCACACGCAGCATACATCCCTGTGGTTTCTGACAAGTCAAAAGAGACACAGAGCACACACTGGTTCCTTCCCTGAATCAAATTCTCGAGGCAGAGTGTTCTGCATCTAGTGAACGGCCTCAACCAAGGCACGCCCTAGCTAGGCCTCTGGGCCCGGGCCTCTTCAGAAGCCTGCAGTGCTACAGGAAGAACTGTGCTTTAGTTGCAATAGGCAAGCAATCCGCCTTTCTCCTGGAGGCAGGGTGACTTCAGGTAGGAGGTCCTGGTTGGAAGGCGAAGCCTAGTGTTTTTTTTCAGTGCCAATCAGAGTAGGGAATGAGTGCGACTTCCACGGCATGTTGGAACCTGCTAGAACCGTGCCCGTGAACCTGTGGTAGTGCTGGGGAAATCAAGCTGTCCCAAGAAAGAGTGTACTGTTTTGCCCATCACTCGGCATACACAGTGTGAGTACGAAGGCCTACGGGCCTGGATGTTGTTTAGAAGAGCCAGGGGAGCCTGGGGGTACTCAGTGTTCTTGCAGGGAATAGGGTTTCCAGGCGAGGCACCTAGGTGTCCCGCAAAGCGTACTGGCGTTCAAATGCTGCAGAGCAGCGACTACGGCCTCATGGAAACTGCTGCACGCCTCCGCTTCTGCAGAGCAATTCAGGGCCTTACCTCGAGGCAAGTCCTCATGTTCAGTGTCCCGTGAGCGACACCGCATGGTAGGATGCTGACTTTCTCCTTGAGTGGAGAGACTTCAGGTACGAGGTCCTCTAAGAATTCTAAGCAGAGTGTTTTCTCATGGCAGCTCAAACGAGGGCAATGTCGAAGACTTCCAGGCCATGTTGGACTGCCTAGAAATGTGGTTCTGATGTTGTTCGAGGGCTCTGGAAATGTAGCACGCCTGAAGTAACGTGCAGTGTGTTGCCCATCACTCGGCAGACACAGAGGGCCTCCGAGGGACCTATGGGCCTCGATGTTGCTCAGGAGGACCACAGGGGTGTGGGGGTACTCAGTGATCTTGGAACGAAAATGATGCTCACCCGAGGGGCCTAGGAGTTCTCAAAGGGTACCTTCTTTAAAATAAAGCAGAACAGCGACTAAGAGCTCATGGGAAGAGCTGCCTGCCTCCCGTTCTGCATGGCTACTCGGGGCCTTACCTCGAGGCAAGGACTCACGTTGAGATTCCCTTTAGCTCTAGAGCATGGCTAGATGAGCCCCACCCCGGCCATGGAAGCACCCTGTGTAGCCAGAGAAAACCCATTTTCTTCCCAGACCCATGCCTACGGCGTCCAGAGGCCTGACAACAGCAGAGAATTTCAGGGAGCTTCCAGGGAGCATGAATGGGGCTTTCCAAATGGAAAAGCAAGGCTAGTACCATCCCGCCCCCATTTCCATGGGCACACGCAGCATACATCCCTGTGGTTTCTGACAAGTCAAAAGAGACACAGAGCACACACTGGTTCCTTCCCTGAATCAACTTCTCGAGGCAGAGTGTTCTGCATCTAGTGAACGGCCTCAACCAAGGCACGCCCTAGCTAGGCCTCTGGGCCCGGGCCTCTTCAGAAGCCTGCAGTGCTACAGGAAGAACTGTGCTTTAGTTGCAATAGGCAAGCAATCCGCCTTTCTCCTGGAGGCAGGGTGACTTCAGGTAGGAGGTCCTGGTTGGAAGGCGAAGCCTAGTGTTTTTTTTCAGTGCCAATCAGAGTAGGGAATGAGTGCGACTTCCACGGCATGTTGGAACCTGCTAGAACCGTGCCCGTGAACCTGCGGTAGTGCTGGGGAAATCAAGCTGTCCCAAGAAAGAGTGTACTGTTTTGCCCATCACTCGGCATACACAGTGTGAGTACGAAGGCCTACGGGCCTGGATGTTGTTTAGAAGAGCCAGGGGAGCCTGGGGGTACTCAGTGTTCTTGCAGGGAATAGGGTTTCCAGGCGAGGCACCTAGGTGTCCCGCAAAGCGTACTGGCGTTCAAATGCTGCAGAGCAGCGACTACGGCCTCATGGAAACTGCTGCACGCCTCCGCTTCTGCAGAGCAATTCAGGGCCTTACCTCGAGGCAAGTCCTCACGTTGAGTGTCCCGTGAGCGACACCGCATGGTAGGATGCTGACTTTCTCCTTGAGTAGAGAGACTTCAGGTACGAGGTCCTCTAAGAATTCTAAGCAGAGTGTTTTCTCATGGCAGCTCAAACGAGGGCAATGTCGAAGACTTCCAGGCCATGTTGGACTGCCTAGAAATGTGGTTCTGATGTTGTTCGAGGGCTCTGGAAATGTAGCACGCCTGAAGTAACGTGCAGTGTGTTGCCCATCACTCGGCAGACACAGAGGGCCTCCGAGGGACCTATGGGCCTCGATGTTGCTCAGGAGGCCCACAGGGGTGTGGGGGTACTCAGTGATCTTGGAACGAAAATGATGCTCACCCGAGGGGCCTAGGAGTTCTCAAAGGGTACCTTCTTTCAAATAAAGCAGAACAGCGACTAAGAGCTCATGGGAAGAGCTGCCTGCCTCCCGTTCTGCATGGCTACTCGGGGCCTTACCTCGAGGCAAGGACTCACGTTGAGATTCCCTTTAGCTCTAGAGCATGGCTAGATGAGCCCCACCCCGGCCATGGAAGCACCCTGTGTAGCCAGAGAAAACCCATTTTCTTCCCAGACCCATGCCTACGGCGTCCAGAGGCCTGACAACAGCAGAGAATTTCAGGGAGCTTCCAGGGAGCATGAATGGGGCTTTCCAAATGGAAAAGCAAGGCTAGTACCATCCCGCCCCCATTTCCATGGGCACACGCAGCATACATCCCTGTGGTTTCTGACAAGTCAAAAGAGACACAGAGCACACACTGGTTCCTTCCCTGAATCAACTTCTCGAGGCAGAGTGTTCTGCATCTAGTGAACGGCCTCAACCAAGGCACGCCCTAGCTAGGCCTCTGGGCCCGGGCCTCTTCAGAAGCCTGCAGTGCTACAGGAAGAACTGTGCTTTAGTTGCAATAGGCAAGCAATCCGCCTTTCTCCTGGAGGCAGGGTGACTTCAGGTAGGAGGTCCTGGTTGGAAGGCGAAGCCTAGTGTTTTTTTTCAGTGCCAATCAGAGTAGGGAATGAGTGCGACTTCCACGGCATGTTGGAACCTGCTAGAACCGTGCCCTTGAACCTGTGGTAGTGCTGGGGAAATCAAGCTGTCCCAAGAAAGAGTGTCCTGTTTTGCCCATCACTCGGCATACACAGTGTGAGTACGAAGGCCTACGGGCCTGGATGTTGTTTAGAAGAGCCAGGGGAGCCTGGGGGTACTCAGTGTTCTTGCAGGGAATAGGGTTTCCAGGCGAGGCACCTAGGTGTCCCGCAAAGCGTACTGGCGTTCAAATGCTGCAGAGCAGCGACTACGGCCTCATGGAAACTGCTGCACGCCTCCGCTTCTGCAGAGCAATTCAGGGCCTTACCTCGAGGCAAGTCCTCACGTTGAGTGTCCCGTGAGCGACACCGCATGGTAGGATGCTGACTTTCTCCTTGAGTAGAGAGACTTCAGGTACGAGGTCCTCTAAGAATTCTAAGCAGAGTGTTTTCTCATGGCAGCTCAAACGAGGGCAATGTCGAAGACTTCCAGGCCATGTTGGACTGCCTAGAAATGTGGTTCTGATGTTGTTCGAGGGCTCTGGAAATGTAGCACGCCTGAAGTAACGTGCAGTGTGTTGCCCATCACTCGGCAGACACAGAGGGCCTCCGAGGGACCTATGGGCCTCGATGTTGCTCAGTAGGCCCACAGGGGTGTGGGGGTACTCAGTGATCTTGGAACGAAAATGATGCTCACCCGAGGGGCCTAGGAGTTCTCAAAGGGTACCTTCTTTAAAATAAAGCAGAACAGCGACTAAGAGCTCATGGGAAGAGCTGCCTGCCTCCCGTTCTGCATGGCTACTCGGGGCCTTACCTCGAGGCAAGGACTCACGTTGAGATTCCCTTTAGCTCTAGAGCATGGCTAGATGAGCCCCATCCCGGCCATGGAAGCACCCTGTGTAGCCAGAGAAAACCCATTTTCTTCCCAGACCCATGCCTACGGCGTCCAGAGGCCTGACAACAGCAGAGAATTTCAGGGAGCTTCCAGGGAGCATGAATGGGGCTTTCCAAATGGAAAAGCAAGGCTAGTACCATCCCGCCCCCATTTCCATGGGCACACGCAGCATACATCCCTGTGGTTTCTGACAAGTCAAAAGAGACACAGAGCACACACTGGTTCCTTCCCTGAATCAACTTCTCGAGGCAGAGTGTTCTGCATCTAGTGAACGGCCTCAACCAAGGCACGCCCTAGCTAGGCCTCTGGGCCCGGGCCTCTTCAGAAGCCTGCAGTGCTACAGGAAGAACTGTGCTTTAGTTGCAATAGGCAAGCAATCCGCCTTTCTCCTGGAGGCAGGGTGACTTCAGGTAGGAGGTCCTGGTTGGAAGGCGAAGCCTAGTGTTTTTTTTCAGTGCCAATCAGAGTAGGGAATGAGTGCGACTTCCACGGCATGTTGGAACCTGCTAGAACCGTGCCCGTGAACCTGTGGTAGTGCTGGGGAAATCAAGCTGTCCCAAGAAAGAGTGTCCTGTTTTGCCCATCACTCGGCATACACAGTGTGAGTACGAAGGCCTACGGGCCTGGATGTTGTTTAGAAGAGCCAGGGGAGCCTGGGGGTACTCAGTGTTCTTGCAGGGAATAGGGTTTCCAGGCGAGGCACCTAGGTGTCCCGCAAAGCGTACTGGCGTTCAAATGCTGCAGAGCAGCGACTACGGCCTCATGGAAACTGCTGCACGCCTCCGCTTCTGCAGAGCAATTCAGGGCCTTACCTCGAGGCAAGTCCTCACGTTGAGTGTCCCGTGAGCGACACCGCATGGTAGGATGCTGACTTTCTCCTTGAGTAGAGAGACTTCAGGTACGAGGTCCTCTAAGAATTCTAAGCAGAGTGTTTTCTCATGGCAGCTCAAACGAGGGCAATGTCGAAGACTTCCAGGCCATGTTGGACTGCCTAGAAATGTGGTTCTGCTGTTGTTCGAGGGCTCTGGAAATGTAGCACGCCTGAAGTAACGTGCAGTGTGTTGCCCATCACTCGGCAGACACAGAGGGCCTCCGAGGGACCTATGGGCCTCGATGTTGCTCAGTAGGCCCACAGGGGTGTGGGGGTACTCAGTGATCTTGGAACGAAAATGATGCTCACCCGAGGGGCCTAGGAGTTCTCAAAGGGTACCTTCTTTAAAATAAAGCAGAACAGCGACTAAGAGCTCATGGGAAGAGCTGCCTGCCTCCCGTTCTGCATGGCTACTCGGGGCCTTACCTCGAGGCAAGGACTCACGTTGAGATTCCCTTTAGCTCTAGAGCATGGCTAGATGAGCCCCACCCCGGCCATGGAAGCACCCTGTGTAGCCAGAGAAAACCCATTTTCTTCCCAGACCCATGCCTACGGCGTCCAGAGGCCTGACAACAGCAGAGAATTTCAGGGAGCTTCCAGGGAGCATGAATGGGGCTTTCCAAATGGAAAAGCAAGGCTAGTACCATCCCGCCCCCATTTCCATGGGCACACGCAGCATACATCCCTGTGGTTTCTGACAAGTCAAAAGAGACACAGAGCACACACTGGTTCCTTCCCTGAATCAACTTCTCGAGGCAGAGTGTTCTGCATCTAGTGAACGGCCTCAACCAAGGCACGCCCTAGCTAGGCCTCTGGGCCCGGGCCTCTTCAGAAGCCTGCAGTGCTACAGGAAGAACTGTGCTTTAGTTGCAATAGGCAAGCAATCCGCCTTTCTCCTGGAGGCAGGGTGACTTCAGGTAGGAGGTCCTGGTTGGAAGGCGAAGCCTAGTGTTTTTTTTCAGTGCCAATCAGAGTAGGGAATGAGTGCGACTTCCACAGCATGTTGGAACCTGCTAGAACCGTGCCCGTGAACCTGTGGTAGTGCTGGGGAAATCAAGCTGTCCCAAGAAAGAGTGTACTGTTTTGCCCATCACTCGGCATACACAGTGTGAGTACGAAGGCCTACGGGCCTGGATGTTGTTTAGAAGAGCCAGGGGAGCCTGGGGGTACTCAGTGTTCTTGCAGGGAATAGGGTTTCCAGGCGAGGCACCTAGGTGTCCCGCAAAGCGTACTGGCGTTCAAATGCTGCAGAGCAGCGACTACGGCCTCATGGAAACTGCTGCACGCCTCCGCTTCTGCAGAGCAATTCAGGGCCTTACCTCGAGGCAAGTCCTCACGTTGAGTGTCCCGTGAGCGACACCGCATGGTAGGATGCTGACTTTCTCCTTGAGTAGAGAGACTTCAGGTACGAGGTCCTCTAAGAATTCTAAGCAGAGTGTTTTCTCATGGCAGCTCAAACGAGGGCAATGTCGAAGACTTCCAGGCCATGTTGGACTGCCTAGAAATGTGGTTCTGCTGTTGTTCGAGGGCTCTGGAAATGTAGCACGCCTGAAGTAACGTGCAGTGTGTTGCCCATCACTCGGCAGACACAGAGGGCCTCCGAGGGACCTATGGGCCTCGATGTTGCTCAGGAGGACCACAGGGGTGTGGGGGTACTCAGTGAACTTGGAACGAAAATGATGCTCACCCGAGGGGCCTAGGAGTTCTCAAAGGGTACCTTCTTTAAAATAAAGCAGAACAGCGACTAAGAGCTCATGGGAAGAGCTGCCTGCCTCCCGTTCTGCATGGCTACTCGGGGCCTTACCTCGAGGCAAGGACTCACGTTGAGATTCCCTTTAGCTCTAGAGCATGGCTAGATGAGCCCCACCCCGGCCATGGAAGCACCCTGTGTAGCCAGAGAAAACCCATTTTCTTCCCAGACCCATGCCTACGGCGTCCAGAGGCCTGACAACAGCAGAGAATTTCAGGGAGCTTCCAGGGAGCATGAATGGGGCTTTCCAAATGGAAAAGCAAGGCTAGTACCATCCCGCCCCCATTTCCATGGGCACACGCAGCATACATCCCTGTGGTTTCTGACAAGTCAAAAGAGACACAGAGCACACACTGGTTCCTTCCCTGAATCAACTTCTCGAGGCAGAGTGTTCTGCATGTAGTGAACGGCCTCAACCAAGGCACGCCCTAGCT
This sequence comes from Eubalaena glacialis, assembly GCF_028564815.1. Taxonomy (NCBI): domain Eukaryota; kingdom Metazoa; phylum Chordata; class Mammalia; order Artiodactyla; family Balaenidae; genus Eubalaena; species Eubalaena glacialis. The sequence continues at coordinate 103,747,195 of NC_083716.1, forward strand.
AGGCCTCTGGGCCCGGGCCTCTTCAGAAGCCTGCAGTGCTACAGGAAGAACTGTGCTTTAGTTTCAATAGGCAAGCAATCCGCCTTTCTCCTGGAGGCAGGGTGACTTCAGGTAGGAGGTCCTGGTTGGAAGGCGAAGCCTAGTGTTTTTTTTCAGTGCCAATCAGAGTAGGGAATGAGTGCGACTTCCACGGCATGTTGGAACCTGCTAGAACCGTGCCCGTGAACCTGTGGTAGTGCTGGGGAAATCAAGCTGTCCCAAGAAAGAGTGTCCTGTTTTGCCCATCACTCGGCATACACAGTGTGAGTACGAAGGCCTACGGGCCTGGATGTTGTTTAGAAGAGCCAGGGGAGCCTGGGGGTACTCAGTGTTCTTGCAGGGAATAGGGTTTCCAGGCGAGGCACCTAGGTGTCCCGCAAAGCGTACTGGCGTTCAAATGCTGCAGAGCAGCGGCTACCGCCTCATGGAAACTGCTGCACGCCTCCGCTTCTGCAGAGCAATTCAGGGCCTTACCTCGAGGCAAGTCCTCACGTTGAGTGTCCCGTGAGCGACACCGCATGGTAGGATGCTGACTTTCTCCTTGAGTAGAGAGACTTCAGCTACGAGGTCCTCTAAGAATTCTAAGCAGAGTGTTTTCTCATGGCAGCTCAAACGAGGGCAATGTCGAAGACTTCCAGGCCATGTTGGACTGCCTAGAAATGTGGTTCTGCTGTTGTTCGAGGGCTCTGGAAATGTAGCACGCCTGAAGTAACGTGCAGTGTGTTGCCCATCACTCGGCAGACACAGAGGGCCTCCGAGGGACCTATGGGCCTCGATGTTGCTCAGTAGGCCCACAGGGGTGTGGGGGTACTCAGTGATCTTGGAACGAAAATGATGCTCACCCGAGGGGCCTAGGAGTTCTCAAAGGGTACCTTCTTTAAAATAAAGCAGAACAGCGACTAAGAGCTCATGGGAAGAGCTGCCTGCCTCCCGTTCTGCATGGCTACTCGGGGCCTTACCTCGAGGCAAGGACTCACGTTGAGATTCCCTTTAGCTCTAGAGCATTACAAGAAGAGAGCCACCCCGGCCATGGAAGCACCCTGTGTAGCCAGAGAAAACCCATTTTATTCCCAGACCCATGCCTACGGCGTCCAGAGGCCTGACAACAGCAGAGGATTTCAGAGAGCTTCCAGGGAGCATGAATGGGGCTTTCCAAATGGAAAAGCAAGGCTAGTACCATCCCGCCCCCATTTCCATGGGCACACGCAGCATACATCCCTGTGGTTTCTGACAAGTCAAAAGAGACACAGAGCACACACTGGTTCCTTCCCTGAATCAACTTCTCGAGGCAGAGTGTTCTGCATCTAGTGAACGGCCTCAACCAAGGCACGCCCTAGCTAGGCCTCTGGGCCCGGGCCTCTTCAGAAGCCTGCAGTGCTACAGGAAGAACTGTGCTTTAGTTGCAATAGGCAAGCAATCCGCTTTTCTCCTGGAGGCAGGGTGACTTCAGGTAGGAGGTCCTGGTTGGAAGGCGAAGCCTAGTGTTTTTTTTCAGTGCCAATCAGAGTAGGGAATGAGTGCGACTTCCACGGCATGTTGGAACCTGCTAGAACCGTGCCCGTGAACCTGTGGTAGTGCTGGGGAAATCAAGCTGTCCCAAGAAAGAGTGTCCTGTTTTGCCCATCACTCGGCATACACAGTGTGAGTACGAAGGCCTACGGGCCTGGATGTTGTTTAGAAGAGCCAGGGGAGCCTGGGGGTACTCAGTGTTCTTGCAGGGAATAGGGTTTCCAGGCGAGGCACCTAGGTGTCCCGCAAAGCGTACTGGCGTTCAAATGCTGCAGAGCAGCGACTACGGCCTCATGGAAACTGCTGCACGCCTCCGCTTCTGCAGAGCAATTCAGGGCCTTACCTCGAGGCAAGTCCTCACGTTGAGTGTCCCGTGAGCGACACCGCATGGTAGGATGCTGTCTTTCTCCTTGAGTAGAGAGACTTCAGGTACGAGGTCCTCTAAGAATTCTAAGCAGAGTGTTTTCTCATGGCAGCTCAAACGAGGGCAATGTCGAAGACTTCCAGGCCATGTTGGACTGCCTAGAAATGTGGTTCTGATGTTGTTCGAGGGCTCTGGAAATGTAGCACGCCTGAAGTAACGTGCAGTGTGTTGCCCATCACTCGGCAGACACAGAGGGCCTCCGAGGGACCTATGGGCCTCGATGTTGCTCAGTAGGCCCACAGGGGTGTGGGGGTACTCAGTGATCTTGGAACGAAAATGATGCTCACCCGAGGGGCCTAGGAGTTCTCAAAGGGTACCTTCTTTAAAATAAAGCAGAACAGCGACTAAGAGCTCATGGGAAGAGCTGCCTGCCTCCCGTTCTGCATGGCTACTCGGGGCCTTACCTCGAGGCAAGGACTCACGTTGACATTCCCTTTAGCTCTAGAGCATGGCTAGATGAGCCCCACCCCGGCCATGGAAGCACCCTGTGTAGCCAGAGAAAACCCATTTTCTTCCCAGACCCATGCCTACGGCGTCCAGAGGCCTGACAACAGCAGAGAATTTCAGGGAGCTTCCAGGGAGCATGAATGGGGCTTTCCAAATGGAAAAGCAAGGCTAGTACCATCCCGCCCCCATTTCCATGGGCACACGCAGCATACATCCCTGTGGTTTCTGACAAGTCAAAAGAGACACAGAGCACACACTGGTTCCTTCCCTGAATCAACTTCTCGAGGCAGAGTGTTCTGCATCTAGTGAACGGCCTCAACCAAGGCACGCCCTAGCTAGGCCTCTGGGCCCGGGCCTCTTCAGAAGCCTGCAGTGCTACAGGAAGAACTGTGCTTTAGTTGCAATAGGCAAGCAATCCGCCTTTCTCCTGGAGGCAGGGTGACTTCAGGTAGGAGGTCCTGGTTGGAAGGCGAAGCCTAGTGTTTTTTTTCAGTGCCAATCAGAGTAGGGAATGAGTGCGACTTCCACGGCATGTTGGAACCTGCTAGAACCGTGCCCGTGAACCTGTGGTAGTGCTGGGGAAATCAAGCTGTCCCAAGAAAGAGTGTCCTGTTTTGCCCATCACTCGGCATACACAGTGTGAGTACGAAGGCCTACGGGCCTGGATGTTGTTTAGAAGAGCCAGGGGAGCCTGGGGGTACTCAGTGTTCTTGCAGGGAATAGGGTTTCCAGGCGAGGCACCTAGGTGTCCCGCAAAGCGTACTGGCGTTCAAATGCTGCAGAGCAGCGACTACGGCCTCATGGAAACTGCTGCACGCCTCCGCTTCTGCAGAGCAATTCAGGGCCTTACCTCGAGGCAAGTCCTCACGTTGAGTGTCCCGTGAGCGACACCGCATGGTAGGATGCTGACTTTCTCCTTGAGTAGAGAGACTTCAGGTACGAGGTCCTCTAAGAATTCTAAGCAGAGTGTTTTCTCATGGCAGCTCAAACGAGGGCAATGTCGAAGACTTCCAGGCCATGTTGGACTGCCTAGAAATGTGGTTCTGCTGTTGTTCGAGGGCTCTGGAAATGTAGCACGCCTGAAGTAACGTGCAGTGTGTTGCCCATCACTCGGCAGACACAGAGGGCCTCCGAGGGACCTATGGGCCTCGATGTTGCTCAGGAGGACCACAGGGGTGTGGGGGTACTCAGTGATCTTGGAACGAAAATGATGCTCACCCGAGGGGCCTAGGAGTTCTCAAAGGGTACCTTCTTTAAAATAAAGCAGAACAGCGACTAAGAGCTCATGGGAAGAGCTGCCTGCCTCCCGTTCTGCATGGCTACTCGGGGCCTTACCTCGAGGCAAGGACTCACGTTGAGATTCCCTTTAGCTCTAGAGCATGGCTAGATGAGCCCCACCCCGGCCATGGAAGCACCCTGTGTAGCCAGAGAAAACCCATTTTCTTCCCAGACCCATGCCTACGGCGTCCAGAGGCCTGACAACAGCAGAGAATTTCAGGGAGCTTCCAGGGAGCATGAATGGGGCTTTCCAAATGGAAAAGCAAGGCTAGTACCATCCCGCCCCCATTTCCATGGGCACACGCAGCATACATCCCTGTGGTTTCTGACAAGTCAAAAGAGACACAGAGCACACACTGGTTCCTTCCCTGAATCAACTTCTCGAGGCAGAGTGTTCTGCATCTAGTGAACGGCCTCAACCAAGGCACGCCCTAGCTAGGCCTCTGGGCCCGGGCCTCTTCAGAAGCCTGCAGTGCTACAGGAAGAACTGTGCTTTAGTTGCAATAGGCAAGCAATCCGCCTTTCTCCTGGAGGCAGGGTGACTTCAGGTAGGAGGTCCTGGTTGGAAGGCGAAGCCTAGTGTTTTTTTTCAGTGCCAATCAGAGTAGGGAATGAGTGCGACTTCCACGGCATGTTGGAACCTGCTAGAACCGTGCCCGTGAACCTGTGGTAGTGCTGGGGAAATCAAGCTGTCCCAAGAAAGAGTGTACTGTTTTGCCCATCACTCGGCATACACAGTGTGAGTACGAAGGCCTACGGGCCTGGATGTTGTTTAGAAGAGCCAGGGGAGCCTGGGGGTACTCAGTGTTCTTGCAGGGAATAGGGTTTCCAGGCGAGGCACCTAGGTGTCCCGCAAAGCGTACTGGCGTTCAAATGCTGCAGAGCAGCGACTACGGCCTCATGGAAACTGCTGCACGCCTCCGCTTCTGCAGAGCAATTCAGGGCCTTACCTCGAGGCAAGTCCTCACGTTGAGTGTCCCGTGAGCGACACCGCATGGTAGGATGCTGACTTTCTCCTTGAGTAGAGAGACTTCAGGTACGAGGTCCTCTAAGAATTCTAAGCAGAGTGTTTTCTCATGGCAGCTCAAACGAGGGCAATGTCGAAGACTTCCAGGCCATGTTGGACTGCCTAGAAATGTGGTTCTGATGTTGTTCGAGGGCTCTGGAAATGTAGCACGCCTGAAGTAACGTGCAGTGTGTTGCCCATCACTCGGCAGACACAGAGGGCCTCCGAGGGACCTATGGGCCTCGATGTTGCTCAGTAGGCCCACAGGGGTGTGGGGGTACTCAGTGATCTTGGAACGAAAATGATGCTCACCCGAGGGGCCTAGGAGTTCTCAAAGGGTACCTTCTTTAAAATAAAGCAGAACAGCGACTAAGAGCTCATGGGAAGAGCTGCCTGCCTCCCGTTCTGCATGGCTACTCGGGGCCTTACCTCGAGGCAAGGACTCACGTTGAGATTCCCTTTAGCTCTAGAGCATGGCTAGATGAGCCCCACCCCGGCCATGGAAGCACCCTGTGTAGCCAGAGAAAACCCATTTTCTTCCCAGACCCATGCCTACGGCGTCCAGAGGCCTGACAACAGCAGAGAATTTCAGGGAGCTTCCAGGGAGCATGAATGGGGCTTTCCAAATGGAAAAGCAAGGCTAGTACCATCCCGCCCCCATTTCCATGGGCACACGCAGCATACATCCCTGTGGTTTCTGACAAGTCAAAAGAGACACAGAGCACACACTGGTTCCTTCCCTGAATCAACTTCTCGAGGCAGAGTGTTCTGCATCTAGTGAACGGCCTCAACCAAGGCACGCCCTAGCTAGGCCTCTGGGCCCGGGCCTCTTCAGAAGCCTGCAGTGCTACAGGAAGAACTGTGCTTTAGTTGCAATAGGCAAGCAATCCGCCTTTCTCCTGGAGGCAGGGTGACTTCAGGTAGGAGGTCCTGGTTGGAAGGCGAAGCCTAGTGTTTTTTTTCAGTGCCAATCAGAGTAGGGAATGAGTGCGACTTCCACGGCATGTTGGAACCTGCTAGAACCGTGCCCGTGAACCTGTGGTAGTGCTGGGGAAATCAAGCTGTCCCAAGAAAGAGTGTACTGTTTTGCCCATCACTCGGCATACACAGTGTGAGTACGAAGGCCTACGGGCCTGGATGTTGTTTAGAAGAGCCAGGGGAGCCTGGGGGTACTCAGTGTTCTTGCAGGGAATAGGGTTTCCAGGCGAGGCACCTAGGTGTCCCGCAAAGCGTACTGGCGTTCAAATGCTGCAGAGCAGCGACTACGGCCTCATGGAAACTGCTGCACGCCTCCGCTTCTGCAGAGCAATTCAGGGCCTTACCTCGAGGCAAGTCCTCACGTTGAGTGTCCCGTGAACGACACCGCATGGTAGGATGCTGACTTTCTCCTTGAGTAGAGAGACTTCAGGTACGAGGTCCTCTAAGAATTCTAAGCAGAGTGTTTTCTCATGGCAGCTCAAACGAGGGCAATGTCGAAGACTTCCAGGCCATGTTGGACTGCCTAGAAATGTGGTTCTGATGTTGTTCGAGGGCTCTGGAAATGTAGCACGCCTGAAGTAACGTGCAGTGTGTTGCCCATCACTCGGCAGACACAGAGGGCCTCCGAGGGACCTATGGGCCTCGATGTTGCTCAGGAGGACCACAGGGGTGTGGGGGTACTCAGTGATCTTGGAACGAAAATGATGCTCACCCGAGGGGCCTAGGAGTTCTCAAAGGGTACCTTCTTTAAAATAAAGCAGAACAGCGACTAAGAGCTCATGGGAAGAGCTGCCTGCCTCCCGTTCTGCATGGCTACTCGGGGCCTTACCTCGAGGCAAGGACTCACGTTGAGATTCCCTTTAGCTCTAGAGCATTACAAGAAGAGAGCCACCCCGGCCATGCAAGCACCCTGTGTAGCCAGAGAAAACCCATTTTCTTCCCAGACCCATGCCTACGGCGTCCAGAGGCCTGACAACAGCAGACAATTTCAGGGAGCTTCCAGGGAGCATGAATGGGGCTTTCCAAATGGAAAAGCAAGGCTAGTACCATCCCGCCCCCATTTCCATGGGCACACGCAGCATACATCCCTGTGGTTTCTGACAAGTCAAAAGAGACACAGAGCACACACTGGTTCCTTCCCTGAATCAACTTCTCGAGGCAGAGTGTTCTGCATCTAGTGAACGGCCTCAACCAAGGCACGCCCTAGCTAGGCCTCTGGGCCCGGGCCTCTTCAGAAGCCTGCAGTGCTACAGGAAGAACTGTGCTTTAGTTGCAATAGGCAAGCAATCCGCCTTTCTCCTGGAGGCAGGGTGACTTCAGGTAGGAGGTCCTGGTTGGAAGGCGAAGCCTAGTGTTTTTTTTCAGTGCCAATCAGAGTAGGGAATGAGTGCGACTTCCACGGCATGTTGGAACCTGCTAGAACCGTGCCCGTGAACCTGTGGTAGTGCTGGGGAAATCAAGCTGTCCCAAGAAAGAGTGTACTGTTTTGCCCATCACTCGGCATACACAGTGTGAGTACGAAGGCCTACGGGCCTGGATGTTGTTTAGAAGAGCCAGGGGAGCCTGGGGGTACTCAGTGTTCTTGCAGGGAATAGGGTTTCCAGGCGAGGCACCTAGGTGTCCCGCAAAGCGTACTGGCGTTCAAATGCTGCAGAGCAGCGGCTACCGCCTCATGGAAACTGCTGCACGCCTCCGCTTCTGCAGAGCAATTCAGGGCCTTACCTCGAGGCAAGTCCTCACGTTGAGTGTCCCGTGAGCGACACCGCATGGTAGGATGCTGACTTTCTCCTTGAGTAGAGAGACTTCAGGTACGAGGTCCTCTAAGAATTCTAAGCAGAGTGTTTTCTCATGGCAGCTCAAACGAGGGCAATGTCGAAGACTTCCAGGCCATGTTGGACTGCCTAGAAATGTGGTTCTGATGTTGTTCGAGGGCTCTGGAAATGTAGCACGCCTGAAGTAACGTGCAGTGTGTTGCCCATCACTCGGCAGACACAGAGGGCCTCCGAGGGACCTATGGGCCTCGATGTTGCTCAGTAGGCCCACAGGGGTGTGGGGGTACTCAGTGATCTTGGAACGAAAATGATGCTCACCCGAGGGGCCTAGGAGTTCTCAAAGGGTACCTTCTTTAAAATAAAGCAGAACAGCGACTAAGAGCTCATGGGAAGAGCTGCCTGCCTCCCGTTCTGCATGGCTACTCGGGGCCTTACCTCGAGGCAAGGACTCACGTTGAGATTCCCTTTAGCTCTAGAGCATGGCTAGATGAGCCCCACCCCGGCCATGGAAGCACCCTGTGTAGCCAGAGAAAACCCATTTTCTTCCCAGACCCATGCCTACGGCGTCCAGAGGCCTGACAACAGCAGAGAATTTCAGGGAGCTTCCAGGGAGCATGAATGGGGCTTTCCAAATGGAAAAGCAAGGCTAGTACCATCCCGCCCCCATTTCCATGGGCACACGCAGCATACATCCCTGTGGTTTCTGACAAGTCAAAAGAGACACAGAGCACACACTGGTTCCTTCCCTGAATCAAATTCTCGAGGCAGAGTGTTCTGCATCTAGTGAACGGCCTCAACCAAGGCACGCCCTAGCTAGGCCTCTGGGCCCGGGCCTCTTCAGAAGCCTGCAGTGCTACAGGAAGAACTGTGCTTTAGTTGCAATAGGCAAGCAATCCGCCTTTCTCCTGGAGGCAGGGTGACTTCAGGTAGGAGGTCCTGGTTGGAAGGCGAAGCCTAGTGTTTTTTTTCAGTGCCAATCAGAGTAGGGAATGAGTGCGACTTCCACGGCATGTTGGAACCTGCTAGAACCGTGCCCGTGAACCTGTGGTAGTGCTGGGGAAATCAAGCTGTCCCAAGAAAGAGTGTACTGTTTTGCCCATCACTCGGCATACACAGTGTGAGTACGAAGGCCTACGGGCCTGGATGTTGTTTAGAAGAGCCAGGGGAGCCTGGGGGTACTCAGTGTTCTTGCAGGGAATAGGGTTTCCAGGCGAGGCACCTAGGTGTCCCGCAAAGCGTACTGGCGTTCAAATGCTGCAGAGCAGCGACTACGGCCTCATGGAAACTGCTGCACGCCTCCGCTTCTGCAGAGCAATTCAGGGCCTTACCTCGAGGCAAGTCCTCATGTTCAGTGTCCCGTGAGCGACACCGCATGGTAGGATGCTGACTTTCTCCTTGAGTGGAGAGACTTCAGGTACGAGGTCCTCTAAGAATTCTAAGCAGAGTGTTTTCTCATGGCAGCTCAAACGAGGGCAATGTCGAAGACTTCCAGGCCATGTTGGACTGCCTAGAAATGTGGTTCTGATGTTGTTCGAGGGCTCTGGAAATGTAGCACGCCTGAAGTAACGTGCAGTGTGTTGCCCATCACTCGGCAGACACAGAGGGCCTCCGAGGGACCTATGGGCCTCGATGTTGCTCAGGAGGACCACAGGGGTGTGGGGGTACTCAGTGATCTTGGAACGAAAATGATGCTCACCCGAGGGGCCTAGGAGTTCTCAAAGGGTACCTTCTTTAAAATAAAGCAGAACAGCGACTAAGAGCTCATGGGAAGAGCTGCCTGCCTCCCGTTCTGCATGGCTACTCGGGGCCTTACCTCGAGGCAAGGACTCACGTTGAGATTCCCTTTAGCTCTAGAGCATGGCTAGATGAGCCCCACCCCGGCCATGGAAGCACCCTGTGTAGCCAGAGAAAACCCATTTTCTTCCCAGACCCATGCCTACGGCGTCCAGAGGCCTGACAACAGCAGAGAATTTCAGGGAGCTTCCAGGGAGCATGAATGGGGCTTTCCAAATGGAAAAGCAAGGCTAGTACCATCCCGCCCCCATTTCCATGGGCACACGCAGCATACATCCCTGTGGTTTCTGACAAGTCAAAAGAGACACAGAGCACACACTGGTTCCTTCCCTGAATCAACTTCTCGAGGCAGAGTGTTCTGCATCTAGTGAACGGCCTCAACCAAGGCACGCCCTAGCTAGGCCTCTGGGCCCGGGCCTCTTCAGAAGCCTGCAGTGCTACAGGAAGAACTGTGCTTTAGTTGCAATAGGCAAGCAATCCGCCTTTCTCCTGGAGGCAGGGTGACTTCAGGTAGGAGGTCCTGGTTGGAAGGCGAAGCCTAGTGTTTTTTTTCAGTGCCAATCAGAGTAGGGAATGAGTGCGACTTCCACGGCATGTTGGAACCTGCTAGAACCGTGCCCGTGAACCTGCGGTAGTGCTGGGGAAATCAAGCTGTCCCAAGAAAGAGTGTACTGTTTTGCCCATCACTCGGCATACACAGTGTGAGTACGAAGGCCTACGGGCCTGGATGTTGTTTAGAAGAGCCAGGGGAGCCTGGGGGTACTCAGTGTTCTTGCAGGGAATAGGGTTTCCAGGCGAGGCACCTAGGTGTCCCGCAAAGCGTACTGGCGTTCAAATGCTGCAGAGCAGCGACTACGGCCTCATGGAAACTGCTGCACGCCTCCGCTTCTGCAGAGCAATTCAGGGCCTTACCTCGAGGCAAGTCCTCACGTTGAGTGTCCCGTGAGCGACACCGCATGGTAGGATGCTGACTTTCTCCTTGAGTAGAGAGACTTCAGGTACGAGGTCCTCTAAGAATTCTAAGCAGAGTGTTTTCTCATGGCAGCTCAAACGAGGGCAATGTCGAAGACTTCCAGGCCATGTTGGACTGCCTAGAAATGTGGTTCTGATGTTGTTCGAGGGCTCTGGAAATGTAGCACGCCTGAAGTAACGTGCAGTGTGTTGCCCATCACTCGGCAGACACAGAGGGCCTCCGAGGGACCTATGGGCCTCGATGTTGCTCAGGAGGCCCACAGGGGTGTGGGGGTACTCAGTGATCTTGGAACGAAAATGATGCTCACCCGAGGGGCCTAGGAGTTCTCAAAGGGTACCTTCTTTCAAATAAAGCAGAACAGCGACTAAGAGCTCATGGGAAGAGCTGCCTGCCTCCCGTTCTGCATGGCTACTCGGGGCCTTACCTCGAGGCAAGGACTCACGTTGAGATTCCCTTTAGCTCTAGAGCATGGCTAGATGAGCCCCACCCCGGCCATGGAAGCACCCTGTGTAGCCAGAGAAAACCCATTTTCTTCCCAGACCCATGCCTACGGCGTCCAGAGGCCTGACAACAGCAGACAATTTCAGGGAGCTTCCAGGGAGCATGAATGGGGCTTTCCAAATGGAAAAGCAAGGCTAGTACCATCCCGCCCCCATTTCCATGGGCACACGCAGCATACATCCCTGTGGTTTCTGACAAGTCAAAAGAGACACAGAGCACACACTGGTTCCTTCCCTGAATCAACTTCTCGAGGCAGAGTGTTCTGCATCTAGTGAACGGCCTCAACCAAGGCACGCCCTAGCTAGGCCTCTGGGCCCGGGCCTCTTCAGAAGCCTGCAGTGCTACAGGAAGAACTGTGCTTTAGTTGCAATAGGCAAGCAATCCGCCTTTCTCCTGGAGGCAGGGTGACTTCAGGTAGGAGGTCCTGGTTGGAAGGCGAAGCCTAGTGTTTTTTTTCAGTGCCAATCAGAGTAGGGAATGAGTGCGACTTCCACGGCATGTTGGAACCTGCTAGAACCGTGCCCTTGAACCTGTGGTAGTGCTGGGGAAATCAAGCTGTCCCAAGAAAGAGTGTCCTGTTTTGCCCATCACTCGGCATACACAGTGTGAGTACGAAGGCCTACGGGCCTGGATGTTGTTTAGAAGAGCCAGGGGAGCCTGGGGGTACTCAGTGTTCTTGCAGGGAATAGGGTTTCCAGGCGAGGCACCTAGGTGTCCCGCAAAGCGTACTGGCGTTCAAATGCTGCAGAGCAGCGACTACGGCCTCATGGAAACTGCTGCACGCCTCCGCTTCTGCAGAGCAATTCAGGGCCTTACCTCGAGGCAAGTCCTCACGTTGAGTGTCCCGTGAGCGACACCGCATGGTAGGATGCTGACTTTCTCCTTGAGTAGAGAGACTTCAGGTACGAGGTCCTCTAAGAATTCTAAGCAGAGTGTTTTCTCATGGCAGCTCAAACGAGGGCAATGTCGAAGACTTCCAGGCCATGTTGGACTGCCTAGAAATGTGGTTCTGATGTTGTTCGAGGGCTCTGGAAATGTAGCACGCCTGAAGTAACGTGCAGTGTGTTGCCCATCACTCGGCAGACACAGAGGGCCTCCGAGGGACCTATGGGCCTCGATGTTGCTCAGTAGGCCCACAGGGGTGTGGGGGTACTCAGTGATCTTGGAACGAAAATGATGCTCACCCGAGGGGCCTAGGAGTTCTCAAAGGGTACCTTCTTTAAAATAAAGCAGAACAGCGACTAAGAGCTCATGGGAAGAGCTGCCTGCCTCCCGTTCTGCATGGCTACTCGGGGCCTTACCTCGAGGCAAGGACTCACGTTGAGATTCCCTTTAGCTCTAGAGCATGGCTAGATGAGCCCCATCCCGGCCATGGAAGCACCCTGTGTAGCCAGAGAAAACCCATTTTCTTCCCAGACCCATGCCTACGGCGTCCAGAGGCCTGACAACAGCAGAGAATTTCAGGGAGCTTCCAGGGAGCATGAATGGGGCTTTCCAAATGGAAAAGCAAGGCTAGTACCATCCCGCCCCCATTTCCATGGGCACACGCAGCATACATCCCTGTGGTTTCTGACAAGTCAAAAGAGACACAGAGCACACACTGGTTCCTTCCCTGAATCAACTTCTCGAGGCAGAGTGTTCTGCATCTAGTGAACGGCCTCAACCAAGGCACGCCCTAGCTAGGCCTCTGGGCCCGGGCCTCTTCAGAAGCCTGCAGTGCTACAGGAAGAACTGTGCTTTAGTTGCAATAGGCAAGCAATCCGCCTTTCTCCTGGAGGCAGGGTGACTTCAGGTAGGAGGTCCTGGTTGGAAGGCGAAGCCTAGTGTTTTTTTTCAGTGCCAATCAGAGTAGGGAATGAGTGCGACTTCCACGGCATGTTGGAACCTGCTAGAACCGTGCCCGTGAACCTGTGGTAGTGCTGGGGAAATCAAGCTGTCCCAAGAAAGAGTGTCCTGTTTTGCCCATCACTCGGCATACACAGTGTGAGTACGAAGGCCTACGGGCCTGGATGTTGTTTAGAAGAGCCAGGGGAGCCTGGGGGTACTCAGTGTTCTTGCAGGGAATAGGGTTTCCAGGCGAGGCACCTAGGTGTCCCGCAAAGCGTACTGGCGTTCAAATGCTGCAGAGCAGCGACTACGGCCTCATGGAAACTGCTGCACGCCTCCGCTTCTGCAGAGCAATTCAGGGCCTTACCTCGAGGCAAGTCCTCACGTTGAGTGTCCCGTGAGCGACACCGCATGGTAGGATGCTGACTTTCTCCTTGAGTAGAGAGACTTCAGGTACGAGGTCCTCTAAGAATTCTAAGCAGAGTGTTTTCTCATGGCAGCTCAAACGAGGGCAATGTCGAAGACTTCCAGGCCATGTTGGACTGCCTAGAAATGTGGTTCTGCTGTTGTTCGAGGGCTCTGGAAATGTAGCACGCCTGAAGTAACGTGCAGTGTGTTGCCCATCACTCGGCAGACACAGAGGGCCTCCGAGGGACCTATGGGCCTCGATGTTGCTCAGTAGGCCCACAGGGGTGTGGGGGTACTCAGTGATCTTGGAACGAAAATGATGCTCACCCGAGGGGCCTAGGAGTTCTCAAAGGGTACCTTCTTTAAAATAAAGCAGAACAGCGACTAAGAGCTCATGGGAAGAGCTGCCTGCCTCCCGTTCTGCATGGCTACTCGGGGCCTTACCTCGAGGCAAGGACTCACGTTGAGATTCCCTTTAGCTCTAGAGCATGGCTAGATGAGCCCCACCCCGGCCATGGAAGCACCCTGTGTAGCCAGAGAAAACCCATTTTCTTCCCAGACCCATGCCTACGGCGTCCAGAGGCCTGACAACAGCAGAGAATTTCAGGGAGCTTCCAGGGAGCATGAATGGGGCTTTCCAAATGGAAAAGCAAGGCTAGTACCATCCCGCCCCCATTTCCATGGGCACACGCAGCATACATCCCTGTGGTTTCTGACAAGTCAAAAGAGACACAGAGCACACACTGGTTCCTTCCCTGAATCAACTTCTCGAGGCAGAGTGTTCTGCATCTAGTGAACGGCCTCAACCAAGGCACGCCCTAGCTAGGCCTCTGGGCCCGGGCCTCTTCAGAAGCCTGCAGTGCTACAGGAAGAACTGTGCTTTAGTTGCAATAGGCAAGCAATCCGCCTTTCTCCTGGAGGCAGGGTGACTTCAGGTAGGAGGTCCTGGTTGGAAGGCGAAGCCTAGTGTTTTTTTTCAGTGCCAATCAGAGTAGGGAATGAGTGCGACTTCCACAGCATGTTGGAACCTGCTAGAACCGTGCCCGTGAACCTGTGGTAGTGCTGGGGAAATCAAGCTGTCCCAAGAAAGAGTGTACTGTTTTGCCCATCACTCGGCATACACAGTGTGAGTACGAAGGCCTACGGGCCTGGATGTTGTTTAGAAGAGCCAGGGGAGCCTGGGGGTACTCAGTGTTCTTGCAGGGAATAGGGTTTCCAGGCGAGGCACCTAGGTGTCCCGCAAAGCGTACTGGCGTTCAAATGCTGCAGAGCAGCGACTACGGCCTCATGGAAACTGCTGCACGCCTCCGCTTCTGCAGAGCAATTCAGGGCCTTACCTCGAGGCAAGTCCTCACGTTGAGTGTCCCGTGAGCGACACCGCATGGTAGGATGCTGACTTTCTCCTTGAGTAGAGAGACTTCAGGTACGAGGTCCTCTAAGAATTCTAAGCAGAGTGTTTTCTCATGGCAGCTCAAACGAGGGCAATGTCGAAGACTTCCAGGCCATGTTGGACTGCCTAGAAATGTGGTTCTGCTGTTGTTCGAGGGCTCTGGAAATGTAGCACGCCTGAAGTAACGTGCAGTGTGTTGCCCATCACTCGGCAGACACAGAGGGCCTCCGAGGGACCTATGGGCCTCGATGTTGCTCAGGAGGACCACAGGGGTGTGGGGGTACTCAGTGAACTTGGAACGAAAATGATGCTCACCCGAGGGGCCTAGGAGTTCTCAAAGGGTACCTTCTTTAAAATAAAGCAGAACAGCGACTAAGAGCTCATGGGAAGAGCTGCCTGCCTCCCGTTCTGCATGGCTACTCGGGGCCTTACCTCGAGGCAAGGACTCACGTTGAGATTCCCTTTAGCTCTAGAGCATGGCTAGATGAGCCCCACCCCGGCCATGGAAGCACCCTGTGTAGCCAGAGAAAACCCATTTTCTTCCCAGACCCATGCCTACGGCGTCCAGAGGCCTGACAACAGCAGAGAATTTCAGGGAGCTTCCAGGGAGCATGAATGGGGCTTTCCAAATGGAAAAGCAAGGCTAGTACCATCCCGCCCCCATTTCCATGGGCACACGCAGCATACATCCCTGTGGTTTCTGACAAGTCAAAAGAGACACAGAGCACACACTGGTTCCTTCCCTGAATCAACTTCTCGAGGCAGAGTGTTCTGCATGTAGTGAACGGCCTCAACCAAGGCACGCCCTAGCTAGGCCTCTGGGCCCGGGCCTCTTCAGAAGCCTGCAGTGCTACAGGAAGAACTGTGCTTTAGTTTCAATAGGCAAGCAATCCGCCTTTCTCCTGGAGGCAGGGTGACTTCAGGTAGGAGGTCCTGGTTGGAAGGCGAAGCCTAGTGTTTTTTTTCAGTGCCAATCAGAGTAGGGAATGAGTGCGACTTCCACGGCATGTTGGAACCTGCTAGAACCGTGCCCGTGAACCTGTGGTAGTGCTGGGGAAATCAAGCTGTCCCAAGAAAGAGTGTCCTGTTTTGCCCATCACTCGGCATACACAGTGTGAGTACGAAGGCCTACGGGCCTGGATGTTGTTTAGAAGAGCCAGGGGAGCCTGGGGGTACTCAGTGTTCTTGCAGGGAATAGGGTTTCCAGGCGAGGCACCTAGGTGTCCCGCAAAGCGTACTGGCGTTCAAATGCTGCAGAGCAGCGGCTACCGCCTCATGGAAACTGCTGCACGCCTCCGCTTCTGCAGAGCAATTCAGGGCCTTACCTCGAGGCAAGTCCTCACGTTGAGTGTCCCGTGAGCGACACCGCATGGTAGGATGCTGACTTTCTCCTTGAGTAGAGAGACTTCAGCTACGAGGTCCTCTAAGAATTCTAAGCAGAGTGTTTTCTCATGGCAGCTCAAACGAGGGCAATGTCGAAGACTTCCAGGCCATGTTGGACTGCCTAGAAATGTGGTTCTGCTGTTGTTCGAGGGCTCTGGAAATGTAGCACGCCTGAAGTAACGTGCAGTGTGTTGCCCATCACTCGGCAGACACAGAGGGCCTCCGAGGGACCTATGGGCCTCGATGTTGCTCAGTAGGCCCACAGGGGTGTGGGGGTACTCAGTGATCTTGGAACGAAAATGATGCTCACCCGAGGGGCCTAGGAGTTCTCAAAGGGTACCTTCTTTAAAATAAAGCAGAACAGCGACTAAGAGCTCATGGGAAGAGCTGCCTGCCTCCCGTTCTGCATGGCTACTCGGGGCCTTACCTCGAGGCAAGGACTCACGTTGAGATTCCCTTTAGCTCTAGAGCATTACAAGAAGAGAGCCACCCCGGCCATGGAAGCACCCTGTGTAGCCAGAGAAAACCCATTTTATTCCCAGACCCATGCCTACGGCGTCCAGAGGCCTGACAACAGCAGAGAATTTCAGAGAGCTTCCAGGGAGCATGAATGGGGCTTTCCAAATGGAAAAGCAAGGCTAGTACCATCCCGCCCCCATTTCCATGGGCACACGCAGCATACATCCCTGTGGTTTCTGACAAGTCAAAAGAGACACAGAGCACACACTGGTTCCTTCCCTGAATCAACTTCTCGAGGCAGAGTGTTCTGCATCTAGTGAACGGCCTCAACCAAGGCACGCCCTAGCTAGGCCTCTGGGCCCGGGCCTCTTCAGAAGCCTGCAGTGCTACAGGAAGAACTGTGCTTTAGTTGCAATAGGCAAGCAATCCGCTTTTCTCCTGGAGGCAGGGTGACTTCAGGTAGGAGGTCCTGGTTGGAAGGCGAAGCCTAGTGTTTTTTTTCAGTGCCAATCAGAGTAGGGAATGAGTGCGACTTCCACGGCATGTTGGAACCTGCTAGAACCGTGCCCGTGAACCTGTGGTAGTGCTGGGGAAATCAAGCTGTCCCAAGAAAGAGTGTCCTGTTTTGCCCATCACTCGGCATACACAGTGTGAGTACGAAGGCCTACGGGCCTGGATGTTGTTTAGAAGAGCCAGGGGAGCCTGGGGGTACTCAGTGTTCTTGCAGGGAATAGGGTTTCCAGGCGAGGCACCTAGGTGTCCCGCAAAGCGTACTGGCGTTCAAATGCTGCAGAGCAGCGACTACGGCCTCATGGAAACTGCTGCACGCCTCCGCTTCTGCAGAGCAATTCAGGGCCTTACCTCGAGGCAAGTCCTCACGTTGAGTGTCCCGTGAGCGACACCGCATGGTAGGATGCTGTCTTTCTCCTTGAGTAGAGAGACTTCAGGTACGAGGTCCTCTAAGAATTCTAAGCAGAGTGTTTTCTCATGGCAGCTCAAACGAGGGCAATGTCGAAGACTTCCAGGCCATGTTGGACTGCCTAGAAATGTGGTTCTGATGTTGTTCGAGGGCTCTGGAAATGTAGCACGCCTGAAGTAACGTGCAGTGTGTTGCCCATCACTCGGCAGACACAGAGGGCCTCCGAGGGACCTATGGGCCTCGATGTTGCTCAGTAGGCCCACAGGGGTGTGGGGGTACTCAGTGATCTTGGAACGAAAATGATGCTCACCCGAGGGGCCTAGGAGTTCTCAAAGGGTACCTTCTTTAAAATAAAGCAGAACAGCGACTAAGAGCTCATGGGAAGAGCTGCCTGCCTCCCGTTCTGCATGGCTACTCGGGGCCTTACCTCGAGGCAAGGACTCACGTTGACATTCCCTTTAGCTCTAGAGCATGGCTAGATGAGCCCCACCCCGGCCATGGAAGCACCCTGTGTAGCCAGAGAAAACCCATTTTCTTCCCAGACCCATGCCTACGGCGTCCAGAGGCCTGACAACAGCAGAGAATTTCAGGGAGCTTCCAGGGAGCATGAATGGGGCTTTCCAAATGGAAAAGCAAGGCTAGTACCATCCCGCCCCCATTTCCATGGGCACACGCAGCATACATCCCTGTGGTTTCTGACAAGTCAAAAGAGACACAGAGCACACACTGGTTCCTTCCCTGAATCAACTTCTCGAGGCAGAGTGTTCTGCATCTAGTGAACGGCCTCAACCAAGGCACGCCCTAGCTAGGCCTCTGGGCCCGGGCCTCTTCAGAAGCCTGCAGTGCTACAGGAAGAACTGTGCTTTAGTTGCAATAGGCAAGCAATCCGCCTTTCTCCTGGAGGCAGGGTGACTTCAGGTAGGAGGTCCTGGTTGGAAGGCGAAGCCTAGTGTTTTTTTTCAGTGCCAATCAGAGTAGGGAATGAGTGCGACTTCCACGGCATGTTGGAACCTGCTAGAACCGTGCCCGTGAACCTGTGGTAGTGCTGGGGAAATCAAGCTGTCCCAAGAAAGAGTGTCCTGTTTTGCCCATCACTCGGCATACACAGTGTGAGTACGAAGGCCTACGGGCCTGGATGTTGTTTAGAAGAGCCAGGGGAGCCTGGGGGTACTCAGTGTTCTTGCAGGGAATAGGGTTTCCAGGCGAGGCACCTAGGTGTCCCGCAAAGCGTACTGGCGTTCAAATGCTGCAGAGCAGCGACTACGGCCTCATGGAAACTGCTGCACGCCTCCGCTTCTGCAGAGCAATTCAGGGCCTTACCTCGAGGCAAGTCCTCACGTTGAGTGTCCCGTGAGCGACACCGCATGGTAGGATGCTGTCTTTCTCCTTGAGTAGAGAGACTTCAGGTACGAGGTCCTCTAAGAATTCTAAGCAGAGTGTTTTCTCATGGCAGCTCAAACGAGGGCAATGTCGAAGACTTCCAGGCCATGTTGGACTGCCTAGAAATGTGGTTCTGCTGTTGTTCGAGGGCTCTGGAAATGTAGCACGCCTGAAGTAACGTGCAGTGTGTTGCCCATCACTCGGCAGACACAGAGGGCCTCCGAGGGACCTATGGGCCTCGATGTTGCTCAGTAGGCCCACAGGGGTGTGGGGGTACTCAGTGATCTTGGAACGAAAATGATGCTCACCCGAGGGGCCTAGGAGTTCTCAAAGGGTACCTTCTTTAAAATAAAGCAGAACAGCGACTAAGAGCTCATGGGAAGAGCTGCCTGCCTCCCGTTCTGCATGGCTACTCGGGGCCTTACCTCGAGGCAAGGACTCACGTTGAGATTCCCTTTAGCTCTAGAGCATTACAAGAAGAGAGCCACCCCGGCCATGGAAGCACCCTGTGTAGCCAGAGAAAACCCATTTTCTTCCCAGACCCATGCCTACGGCGTCCAGAGGCCTGACAACAGCAGAGAATTTCAGGGAGCTTCCAGGGAGCATGAATGGGGCTTTCCAAATGGAAAAGCAAGGCTAGTACCATCCCGCCCCCATTTCCATGGGCACACGCAGCATACATCCCTGTGGTTTCTGACAAGTCAAAAGAGACACAGAGCACACACTGGTTCCTTCCCTGAATCAACTTCTCGAGGCAGAGTGTTCTGCATCTAGTGAACGGCCTCAACCAAGGCACGCCCTAGCTAGGCCTCTGGGCCCGGGCCTCTTCAGAAGCCTGCAGTGCTACAGGAAGAACTGTGCTTTAGTTGCAATAGGCAAGCAATCCGCCTTTCTCCTGGAGGCAGGGTGACTTCAGGTAGGAGGTCCTGGTTGGAAGGCGAAGCCTAGTGTTTTTTTTCAGTGCCAATCAGAGTAGGGAATGAGTGCGACTTCCACGGCATGTTGGAACCTGCTAGAACCGTGCCCGTGAACCTGTGGTAGTGCTGGGGAAATCAAGCTGTCCCAAGAAAGAGTGTCCTGTTTTGCCCATCACTCGGCATACACAGTGTGAGTACGAAGGCCTACGGGCCTGGATGTTGTTTAGAAGAGCCAGGGGAGCCTGGGGGTACTCAGTGTTCTTGCAGGGAATAGGGTTTCCAGGCGAGGCACCTAGGTGTCCCGCAAAGCGTACTGGCGTTCAAATGCTGCAGTGCAGCGACTACGGCCTCATGGAAACTGCTGCACGCCTCCGCTTCTGCAGAGCAATTCAGGGCCTTACCTCGAGGCAAGTCCTCACGTTGAGTGTCCCGTGAGCGACACCGCATGGTAGGATGCTGTCTTTCTCCTTGAGTAGAGAGACTTCAGGTACGAGGTCCTCTAAGAATTCTAAGCAGAGTGTTTTCTCATGGCAGCTCAAACGAGGGCAATGTCGAAGACTTCCAGGCCATGTTGGACTGCCTAGAAATGTGGTTCTGCTGTTGTTCGAGGGCTCTGGAAATGTAGCACGCCTGAAGTAACGTGCAGTGTGTTTCCCATCACTCGGCAGACACAGAGGGCCTCCGAGGGACCTATGGGCCTCGATGTTGCTCAGGAGGACCACAGGGGTGTGGGGGTACTCAGTGATCTTGGAACGAAAATGATGCTCACCCGAGGGGCCTAGGAGTTCTCAAAGGGTACCTTCTTTAAAATAAAGCAGAACAGCGACTAAGAGCTCATGGGAAGAGCTGCCTGCCTCCCGTTCTGCATGGCTACTCGGGGCCTTACCTCGAGGCAAGGACTCACGTTGAGATTCCCTTTAGCTCTAGAGCATGGCTAGATGAGCCCCACCCCGGCCATGGAAGCACCCTGTGTAGCCAGAGAAAACCCATTTTCTTCCCAGACCCATGCCTACGGCGTCCAGAGGCCTGACAACAGCAGAGAATTTCAGGGAGCTTCCAGGGAGCATGAATGGGGCTTTCCAAATGGAAAAGCAAGGCTAGTACCATCCCGCCCCCATTTCCATGGGCACACGCAGCATACATCCCTGTGGTTTCTGACAAGTCAAAAGAGACACAGAGCACACACTGGTTCCTTCCCTGAATCAACTTCTCGAGGCAGAGTGTTCTGCATCTAGTGAACGGCCTCAACCAAGGCACGCCCTAGCTAGGCCTCTGGGCCCGGGCCTCTTCAGAAGCCTGCAGTGCTACAGGAAGAACTGTGCTTTAGTTGCAATAGGCAAGCAATCCGCCTTTCTCCTGGAGGCAGGGTGACTTCAGGTAGGAGGTCCTGGTTGGAAGGCGAAGCCTAGTGTTTTTTTTCAGTGCCAATCAGAGTAGGGAATGAGTGCGACTTCCACGGCATGTTGGAACCTGCTAGAACCGTGCCCGTGAACCTGTGGTAGTGCTGGGGAAATCAAGCTGTCCCAAGAAAGAGTGTCCTGTTTTGCCCATCACTCGGCATACACAGTGTGAGTACGAAGGCCTACGGGCCTGGATGTTGTTTAGAAGAGCCAGGGGAGCCTGGGGGTACTCAGTGTTCTTGCAGGGAATAGGGTTTCCAGGCGAGGCACCTAGGTGTCCCGCAAAGCGTACTGGCGTTCAAATGCTGCAGAGCAGCGGCTACCGCCTCATGGAAACTGCTGCACGCCTCCGCTTCTGCAGAGCAATTCAGGGCCTTACCTCGAGGCAAGTCCTCACGTTGAGTGTCCCGTGAGCGACACCGCATGGTAGGATGCTGACTTTCTCCTTGAGTAGAGAGACTTCAGGTACGAGGTCCTCTAAGAATTCTAAGCAGAGTGTTTTCTCATGGCAGCTCAAACGAGGGCAATGTCGAAGACTTCCAGGCCATGTTGGACTGCCTAGAAATGTGGTTCTGCTGTTGTTCGAGGGCTCTGGAAATGTAGCACGCCTGAAGTAACGTGCAGTGTGTTGCCCATCACTCGGCAGACACAGAGGGCCTCCGAGGGACCTATGGGCCTCGATGTTGCTCAGTAGGCCCACAGGGGTGTGGGGGTACTCAGTGATCTTGGAACGAAAATGATGCTCACCCGAGGGGCCTAGGAGTTCTCAAAGGGTACCTTCTTTAAAATAAAGCAGAACAGCGACTAAGAGCTCATGGGAAGAGCTGCCTGCCTCCCGTTCTGCATGGCTACTCGGGGCCTTACCTCGAGGCAAGGACTCACGTTGAGATTCCCTTTAGCTCTAGAGCATTACAAGAAGAGAGCCACCCCGGCCATGGAAGCACCCTGTGTAGCCAGAGAAAACCCATTTTCTTCCCAGACCCATGCCTACGGCGTCCAGAGGCCTGACAACAGCAGAGAATTTCAGGGAGCTTCCAGGGAGCATGAATGGGGTTTTCCAAATGGAAAAGCAAGGCTAGTACCATCCCGCCCCCATTTCCATGGGCACACGCAGCATACATCCCTGTGGTTTCTGACAAGTCAAAAGAGACACAGAGCACACACTGGTTCCTTCCCTGAATCAACTTCTCGAGGCAGAGTGTTCTGCATCTAGTGAACGGCCTCAACCAAGGCACGCCCTAGCTAGGCCTCTGGGCCCGGGCCTCTTCAGAAGCCTGCAGTGCTACAGGAAGAACTGTGCTTTAGTTGCAATAGGCAAGCAATCCGCCTTTCTCCTGGAGGCAGGGTGACTTCAGGTAGGAGGTCCTGGTTGGAAGGCGAAGCCTAGTGTTTTTTTTCAGTGCCAATCAGAGTAGGGAATGAGTGCGACTTCCACGGCATGTTGGAACCTGCTAGAACCGTGCCCGTGAACCTGTGGTAGTGCTGGGGAAATCAAGCTGTCCCAAGAAAGAGTGTCCTGTTTTGCCCATCACTCGGCATACACAGTGTGAGTACGAAGGCCTACGGGCCTGGATGTTGTTTAGAAGAGCCAGGGGAGCCTGGGGGTACTCAGTGTTCTTGCAGGGAATAGGGTTTCCAGGCGAGGCACCTAGGTGTCCCGCAAAGCGTACTGGCGTTCAAATGCTGCAGAGCAGCGACTACGGCCTCATGGAAACTGCTGCACGCCTCCGCTTCTGCAGAGCAATTCAGGGCCTTACCTCGAGGCAAGTCCTCACGTTGAGTGTCCCGTGAGCGACACCGCATGGTAGGATGCTGACTTTCTCCTTGAGTAGAGAGACTTCAGGTACGAGGTCCTCTAAGAATTCTAAGCAGAGTGTTTTCTCATGGCAGCTCAAACGAGGGCAATGTCGAAGACTTCCAGGCCATGTTGGACTGCCTAGAAATGTGGTTCTGCTGTTGTTCGAGGGCTCTGGAAATGTAGCACGCCTGAAGTAACGTGCAGTGTGTTGCCCATCACTCGGCAGACACAGAGGGCCTCCGAGGGACCTATGGGCCTTGATGTTGCTCAGTAGGCCCACAGGGGTGTGGGGGTACTCAGTGATCTTGGAACGAAAATGATGCTCACCCGAGGGACCTAGGAGTTCTCAAAGGGTACCTTCTTTAAAATAAAGCAGAACAGCGACTAAGAGCTCATGGGAAGAGCTGCCTGCCTCCCGTTCTGCATGGCTACTCGGGGCCTTACCTCGAGGCAAGGACTCACGTTGAGATTCCCTTTAGCTCTAGAGCATTACAAGAAGAGAGCCACCCCGGCCATGGAAGCACCCTGTGTAGCCAGAGAAAACCCATTTTCTTCCCAGACCCATGCCTACGGCGTCCAGAGGCCTGACAACAGCAGAGAATTTCAGGGAGCTTCCAGGGAGCATGAATGGGGCTTTCCAAATGGAAAAGAAGGCTAGTACCATCCCGCCCCCATTTCCATGGGCACACGCAGCATACATCCCTGTGGTTTCTGACAAGTCAAAAGAGACACAGAGCACACACTGGTTCCTTCCCTGAATCAACTTCTCGAGGCAGAGTGTTCTGCATCTAGTGAACGGCCTCAACCAAGGCACGCCCTAGCTAGGCCTCTGGGCCCGGGCCTCTTCAGAAGCCTGCAGTGCTACAGGAAGAACTGTGCTTTAGTTGCAATAGGCAAGCAATCCGCCTTTCTCCTGGAGGCAGGGTGACTTCAGGTAGGAGGTCCTGGTTGGAAGGCGAAGCCTAGTGTTTTTTTTCAGTGCCAATCAGAGTAGGGAATGAGTGCGACTTCCACGGCATGTTGGAACCTGCTAGAACCGTGCCCGTGAACCTGTGGTAGTGCTGGGGAAATCAAGCTGTCCCAAGAAAGAGTGTACTGTTTTGCCCATCACTCGGCATACACAGTGTGAGTACGAAGGCCTACGGGCCTGGATGTTGTTTAGAAGAGCCAGGGGAGCCTGGGGGTACTCAGTGTTCTTGCAGGGAATAGGGTTTCCAGGCGAGGCACCTAGGTGTCCCGCAAAGCGTACTGGCGTTCAAATGCTGCAGAGCAGCGACTACGGCCTCATGGAAACTGCTGCACGCCTCCGCTTCTGCAGAGCAATTCAGGGCCTTACCTCGAGGCAAGTCCTCACGTTGAGTGTCCCGTGAGCGACACCGCATGGTAGGATGCTGACTTTCTCCTTGAGTAGAGAGACTTCAGGTACGAGGTCCTCTAAGAATTCTAAGCAGAGTGTTTTCTCATGGCAACTCAAACGAGGGCAATGTCGAAGACTTCCAGGCCATGTTGGACTGCCTAGAAATGTGGTTCTGCTGTTGTTCGAGGGCTCTGGAAATGTAGCACGCCTGAAGTAACGTGCAGTGTGTTGCCCATCACTCGGCAGACACAGAGGGCCTCCGAGGGACCTATGGGCCTCGATGTTGCTCAGTAGGCCCACAGGGGTGTGGGGGTACTCAGTGATCTTGGAACGAAAATGATGCTCACCCGAGGGGCCTAGGAGTTCTCAAAGGGTACCTTCTTTCAAATAAAGCAGAACAGCGACTAAGAGCTCATGGGAAGAGCTGCCTGCCTCCCGTTCTGCATGGCTACTCGGGGCCTTACCTCGAGGCAAGGACTCACGTTGAGATTCCCTTTAGCTCTAGAGCATGGCTAGATGAGCCCCACCCCGGCCATGGAAGCACCCTGTGTAGCCAGAGAAAACCCATTTTCTTCCCAGACCCATGCCTACGGCGTCCAGAGGCCTGACAACAGCAGAGAATTTCAGGGAGCTTCCAGGGAGCATGAATGGGGTTTTCCAAATGGAAAAGCAAGGCTAGTACCATCCCGCCCCCATTTCCATGGGCACACGCAGCATACATCCCTGTGGTTTCTGACAAGTCAAAAGAGACACAGAGCACACACTGGTTCCTTCCCTGAATCAACTTCTCGAGGCAGAGTGTTCTGCATCTAGTGAACGGCCTCAACCAAGGCACGCCCTAGCTAGGCCTCTGGGCCCGGGCCTCTTCAGAAGCCTGCAGTGCTACAGGAAGAACTGTGCTTTAGTTGCAATAGGCAAGCAATCCGCCTTTCTCCTGGAGGCAGGGTGACTTCAGGTAGGAGGTCCTGGTTGGAAGGCGAAGCCTAGTGTTTTTTTTCAGTGCCAATCAGAGTAGGGAATGAGTGCGACTTCCACGGCATGTTGGAACCTGCTAGAACCGTGCCCGTGAACCTGTGGTAGTGCTGGGGAAATCAAGCTGTCCCAAGAAAGAGTGTCCTGTTTTGCCCATCACTCGGCATACACAGTGTGAGTACGAAGGCCTACGGGCCTGGATGTTGTTTAGAAGAGCCAGGGGAGCCTGGGGGTACTCAGTGTTCTTGCAGGGAATAGGGTTTCCAGGCGAGGCACCTAGGTGTCCCGCAAAGCGTACTGGCGTTCAAATGCTGCAGAGCAGCGACTACGGCCTCATGGAAACTGCTGCACGCCTCCGCTTCTGCAGAGCAATTCAGGGCCTTACCTCGAGGCAAGTCCTCACGTTGAGTGTCCCGTGAGCGACACCGCATGGTAGGATGCTGTCTTTCTCCTTGAGTAGAGAGACTTCAGGTACGAGGTCCTCTAAGAATTCTAAGCAGAGTGTTTTCTCATGGCAGCTCAAACGAGGGCAATGTCGAAGACTTCCAGGCCATGTTGGACTGCCTAGAAATGTGGTTCTGCTGTTGTTCGAGGGCTCTGGAAATGTAGCACGCCTGAAGTAACGTGCAGTGTGTTTCCCATCACTCGGCAGACACAGAGGGCCTCCGAGGGACCTATGGGCCTCGATGTTGCTCAGGAGGACCACAGGGGTGTGGGGGTACTCAGTGATCTTGGAACGAAAATGATGCTCACCCGAGGGGCCTAGGAGTTCTCAAAGGGTACCTTCTTTAAAATAAAGCAGAACAGCGACTAAGAGCTCATGGGAAGAGCTGCCTGCCTCCCGTTCTGCATGGCTACTCGGGGCCTTACCTCGAGGCAAGGACTCACGTTGAGATTCCCTTTAGCTCTAGAGCATGGCTAGATGAGCCCCACCCCGGCCATGGAAGCACCCTGTGTAGCCAGAGAAAACCCATTTTCTTCCCAGACCCATGCCTACGGCGTCCAGAGGCCTGACAACAGCAGAGAATTTCAGGGAGCTTCCAGGGAGCATGAATGGGGCTTTCCAAATGGAAAAGCAAGGCTAGTACCATCCCGCCCCCATTTCCATGGGCACACGCAGCATACATCCCTGTGGTTTCTGACAAGTCAAAAGAGACACAGAGCACACACTGGTTCCTTCCCTGAATCAACTTCTCGAGGCAGAGTGTTCTGCATCTAGTGAACGGCCTCAACCAAGGCACGCCCTAGCTAGGCCTCTGGGCCCGGGCCTCTTCAGAAGCCTGCAGTGCTACAGGAAGAACTGTGCTTTAGTTGCAATAGGCAAGCAATCCGCCTTTCTCCTGGAGGCAGGGTGACTTCAGGTAGGAGGTCCTGGTTGGAAGGCGAAGCCTAGTGTTTTTTTTCAGTGCCAATCAGAGTAGGGAATGAGTGCGACTTCCACGGCATGTTGGAACCTGCTAGAACCGTGCCCGTGAACCTGTGGTAGTGCTGGGGAAATCAAGCTGTCCCAAGAAAGAGTGTCCTGTTTTGCCCATCACTCGGCATACACAGTGTGAGTACGAAGGCCTACGGGCCTGGATGTTGTTTAGAAGAGCCAGGGGAGCCTGGGGGTACTCAGTGTTCTTGCAGGGAATAGGGTTTCCAGGCGAGGCACCTAGGTGTCCCGCAAAGCGTACTGGCGTTCAAATGCTGCAGAGCAGCGGCTACCGCCTCATGGAAACTGCTGCACGCCTCCGCTTCTGCAGAGCAATTCAGGGCCTTACCTCGAGGCAAGTCCTCACGTTGAGTGTCCCGTGAGCGACACCGCATGGTAGGATGCTGACTTTCTCCTTGAGTAGAGAGACTTCAGGTACGAGGTCCTCTAAGAATTCTAAGCAGAGTGTTTTCTCATGGCAGCTCAAACGAGGGCAATGTCGAAGACTTCCAGGCCATGTTGGACTGCCTAGAAATGTGGTTCTGCTGTTGTTCGAGGGCTCTGGAAATGTAGCACGCCTGAAGTAACGTGCAGTGTGTTGCCCATCACTCGGCAGACACAGAGGGCCTCCGAGGGACCTATGGGCCTCGATGTTGCTCAGTAGGCCCACAGGGGTGTGGGGGTACTCAGTGATCTTGGAACGAAAATGATGCTCACCCGAGGGGCCTAGGAGTTCTCAAAGGGTACCTTCTTTAAAATAAAGCAGAACAGCGACTAAGAGCTCATGGGAAGAGCTGCCTGCCTCCCGTTCTGCATGGCTACTCGGGGCCTTACCTCGAGGCAAGGACTCACGTTGAGATTCCCTTTAGCTCTAGAGCATTACAAGAAGAGAGCCACCCCGGCCATGGAAGCACCCTGTGTAGCCAGAGAAAACCCATTTTCTTCCCAGACCCATGCCTACGGCGTCCAGAGGCCTGACAACAGCAGAGAATTTCAGGGAGCTTCCAGGGAGCATGAATGGGGTTTTCCAAATGGAAAAGCAAGGCTAGTACCATCCCGCCCCCATTTCCATGGGCACACGCAGCATACATCCCTGTGGTTTCTGACAAGTCAAAAGAGACACAGAGCACACACTGGTTCCTTCCCTGAATCAACTTCTCGAGGCAGAGTGTTCTGCATCTAGTGAACGGCCTCAACCAAGGCACGCCCTAGCTAGGCCTCTGGGCCCGGGCCTCTTCAGAAGCCTGCAGTGCTACAGGAAGAACTGTGCTTTAGTTGCAATAGGCAAGCAATCCGCCTTTCTCCTGGAGGCAGGGTGACTTCAGGTAGGAGGTCCTGGTTGGAAGGCGAAGCCTAGTGTTTTTTTTCAGTGCCAATCAGAGTAGGGAATGAGTGCGACTTCCACGGCATGTTGGAACCTGCTAGAACCGTGCCTGTGAACCTGTGGTAGTGCTGGGGAAATCAAGCTGTCCCAAGAAAGAGTGTACTGTTTTGCCCATCACTCGGCATACACAGTGTGAGTACGAAGGCCTACGGGCCTGGATGTTGTTTAGAAGAGCCAGGGGAGCCTGGGGGTACTCAGTGTTCTTGCAGGGAATAGGGTTTCCAGGCGAGGCACCTAGGTGTCCCGCAAAGCGTACTGGCGTTCAAATGCTGCAGAGCAGCGACTACGGCCTCATGGAAACTGCTGCACGCCTCCGCTTCTGCAGAGCAATTCAGGGCCTTACCTCGAGGCAAGTCCTCACGTTGAGTGTCCCGTGAGCGACACCGCATGGTAGGATGCTGACTTTCTCCTTGAGTAGAGAGACTTCAGGTACGAGGTCCTCTAAGAATTCTAAGCAGAGTGTTTTCTCATGGCAGCTCAAACGAGGGCAATGTCGAAGACTTCCAGGCCATGTTGGACTGCCTAGAAATGTGGTTCTGCTGTTGTTCGAGGGCTCTGGAAATGTAGCACGCCTGAAGTAACGTGCAGTGTGTTGCCCATCACTCGGCAGACACAGAGGGCCTCCGAGGGACCTATGGGCCTTGATGTTGCTCAGTAGGCCCACAGGGGTGTGGGGGTACTCAGTGATCTTGGAACGAAAATGATGCTCACCCGAGGGACCTAGGAGTTCTCAAAGGGTACCTTCTTTAAAATAAAGCAGAACAGCGACTAAGAGCTCATGGGAAGAGCTGCCTGCCTCCCGTTCTGCATGGCTACTCGGGGCCTTACCTCGAGGCAAGGACTCACGTTGAGATTCCCTTTAGCTCTAGAGCATTACAAGAAGAGAGCCACCCCGGCCATGGAAGCACCCTGTGTAGCCAGAGAAAACCCATTTTCTTCCCAGACCCATGCCTACGGCGTCCAGAGGCCTGACAACAGCAGAGAATTTCAGGGAGCTTCCAGGGAGCATGAATGGGGCTTTCCAAATGGAAAAGCAAGGCTAGTACCATCCCGCCCCCATTTCCATGGGCACACGCAGCATACATCCCTGTGGTTTCTGACAAGTCAAAAGAGACACAGAGCACACACTGGTTCCTTCCCTGAATCAACTTCTCGAGGCAGAGTGTTCTGCATCTAGTGAACGGCCTCAACCAAGGCACGCCCTAGCTAGGCCTCTGGGCCCGGGCCTCTTCAGAAGCCTGCAGTGCTACAGGAAGAACTGTGCTTTAGTTGCAATAGGCAAGCAATCCGCCTTTCTCCTGGAGGCAGGGTGACTTCAGGTAGGAGGTCCTGGTTGGAAGGCGAAGCCTAGTGTTTTTTTTCAGTGCCAATCAGAGTAGGGAATGAGTGCGACTTCCACGGCATGTTGGAACCTGCTAGAACCGTGCCCGTGAACCTGTGGTAGTGCTGGGGAAATCAAGCTGTCCCAAGAAAGAGTGTACTGTTTTGCCCATCACTCGGCATACACAGTGTGAGTACGAAGGCCTACGGGCCTGGATGTTGTTTAGAAGAGCCAGGGGAGCCTGGGGGTACTCAGTGTTCTTGCAGGGAATAGGGTTTCCAGGCGAGGCACCTAGGTGTCCCGCAAAGCGTACTGGCGTTCAAATGCTGCAGAGCAGCGACTACGGCCTCATGGAAACTGCTGCACGCCTCCGCTTCTGCAGAGCAATTCAGGGCCTTACCTCGAGGCAAGTCCTCACGTTGAGTGTCCCGTGAGCGACACCGCATGGTAGGATGCTGACTTTCTCCTTGAGTAGAGAGACTTCAGGTACGAGGTCCTCTAAGAATTCTAAGCAGAGTGTTTTCTCATGGCAGCTCAAACGAGGGCAATGTCGAAGACTTCCAGGCCATGTTGGACTGCCTAGAAATGTGGTTCTGCTGTTGTTCGAGGGCTCTGGAAATGTAGCACGCCTGAAGTAACGTGCAGTGTGTTGCCCATCACTCGGCAGACACAGAGGGCCTCCGAGGGACCTATGGGCCTCGATGTTGCTCAGTAGGCCCACAGGGGTGTGGGGGTACTCAGTGATCTTGGAACGAAAATGATGCTCACCCGAGGGGCCTAGGAGTTCTCAAAGGGTACCTTCTTTAAAATAAAGCAGAACAGCGACTAAGAGCTCATGGGAAGAGCTGCCTGCCTCCCGTTCTGCATGGCTACTCGGGGCCTTACCTCGAGGCAAGGACTCACGTTGAGATTCCCTTTAGCTCTAGAGCATGGCTAGATGAGCCCCACCCCGGCCATGGAAGCACCCTGTGTAGCCAGAGAAAACCCATTTTCTTCCCAGACCCATGCCTACGGCGTCCAGAGGCCTGACAACAGCAGAGAATTTCAGGGAGCTTCCAGGGAGCATGAATGGGGTTTTCCAAATGGAAAAGCAAGGCTAGTACCATCCCGCCCCCATTTCCATGGGCACACGCAGCATACATCCCTGTGGTTTCTGACAAGTCAAAAGAGACACAGAGCACACACTGGTTCCTTCCCTGAATCAACTTCTCGAGGCAGAGTGTTCTGCATCTAGTGAACGGCCTCAACCAAGGCACGCCCTAGCTAGGCCTCTGGGCCCGGGCCTCTTCAGAAGCCTGCAGTGCTACAGGAAGAACTGTGCTTTAGTTGCAATAGGCAAGCAATCCGCCTTTCTCCTGGAGGCAGGGTGACTTCAGGTAGGAGGTCCTGGTTGGAAGGCGAAGCCTA
This sequence comes from Eubalaena glacialis, assembly GCF_028564815.1. Classification (NCBI taxonomy): domain Eukaryota; kingdom Metazoa; phylum Chordata; class Mammalia; order Artiodactyla; family Balaenidae; genus Eubalaena; species Eubalaena glacialis. Next base: position 103,777,652 of record NC_083716.1, read on the forward strand.
GTGTTTTTTTTCAGTGCCAATCAGAGTAGGGAATGAGTGCGACTTCCACGGCATGTTGGAACCTGCTAGAACCGTGCCCTTGAACCTGTGGTAGTGCTGGGGAAATCAAGCTGTCCCAAGAAAGAGTGTCCTGTTTTGCCCATCACTCGGCATACACAGTGTGAGTACGAAGGCCTACGGGCCTGGATGTTGTTTAGAAGAGCCAGGGGAGCCTGGGGGTACTCAGTGTTCTTGCAGGGAATAGGGTTTCCAGGCGAGGCACCTAGGTGTCCCGCAAAGCGTACTGGCGTTCAAATGCTGCAGAGCAGCGACTACGGCCTCATGGAAACTGCTGCACGCCTCCGCTTCTGCAGAGCAATTCAGGGCCTTACCTCGAGGCAAGTCCTCACGTTGAGTGTCCCGTGAGCGACACCGCATGGTAGGATGCTGTCTTTCTCCTTGAGTAGAGAGACTTCAGGTACGAGGTCCTCTAAGAATTCTAAGCAGAGTGTTTTCTCATGGCAGCTCAAACGAGGGCAATGTCGAAGACTTCCAGGCCATGTTGGACTGCCTAGAAATGTGGTTCTGCTGTTGTTCGAGGGCTCTGGAAATGTAGCACGCCTGAAGTAACGTGCAGTGTGTTTCCCATCACTCGGCAGACACAGAGGGCCTCCGAGGGACCTATGGGCCTCGATGTTGCTCAGGAGGACCACAGGGGTGTGGGGGTACTCAGTGATCTTGGAACGAAAATGATGCTCACCCGAGGGGCCTAGGAGTTCTCAAAGGGTACCTTCTTTAAAATAAAGCAGAACAGCGACTAAGAGCTCATGGGAAGAGCTGCCTGCCTCCCGTTCTGCATGGCTACTCGGGGCCTTACCTCGAGGCAAGGACTCACGTTGAGATTCCCTTTAGCTCTAGAGCATGGCTAGATGAGCCCCACCCCGGCCATGGAAGCACCCTGTGTAGCCAGAGAAAACCCATTTTCTTCCCAGACCCATGCCTACGGCGTCCAGAGGCCTGACAACAGCAGAGAATTTCAGGGAGCTTCCAGGGAGCATGAATGGGGCTTTCCAAATGGAAAAGCAAGGCTAGTACCATCCCGCCCCCATTTCCATGGGCACACGCAGCATACATCCCTGTGGTTTCTGACAAGTCAAAAGAGACACAGAGCACACACTGGTTCCTTCCCTGAATCAACTTCTCGAGGCAGAGTGTTCTGCATCTAGTGAACGGCCTCAACCAAGGCACGCCCTAGCTAGGCCTCTGGGCCCGGGCCTCTTCAGAAGCCTGCAGTGCTACAGGAAGAACTGTGCTTTAGTTGCAATAGGCAAGCAATCCGCCTTTCTCCTGGAGGCAGGGTGACTTCAGGTAGGAGGTCCTGGTTGGAAGGCGAAGCCTAGTGTTTTTTTTCAGTGCCAATCAGAGTAGGGAATGAGTGCGACTTCCACGGCATGTTGGAACCTGCTAGAACCGTGCCCGTGAACCTGTGGTAGTGCTGGGGAAATCAAGCTGTCCCAAGAAAGAGTGTCCTGTTTTGCCCATCACTCGGCATACACAGTGTGAGTACGAAGGCCTACGGGCCTGGATGTTGTTTAGAAGAGCCAGGGGAGCCTGGGGGTACTCAGTGTTCTTGCAGGGAATAGGGTTTCCAGGCGAGGCACCTAGGTGTCCCGCAAAGCGTACTGGCGTTCAAATGCTGCAGAGCAGCGGCTACCGCCTCATGGAAACTGCTGCACGCCTCCGCTTCTGCAGAGCAATTCAGGGCCTTACCTCGAGGCAAGTCCTCACGTTGAGTGTCCCGTGAGCGACACCGCATGGTAGGATGCTGACTTTCTCCTTGAGTAGAGAGACTTCAGGTACGAGGTCCTCTAAGAATTCTAAGCAGAGTGTTTTCTCATGGCAGCTCAAACGAGGGCAATGTCGAAGACTTCCAGGCCATGTTGGACTGCCTAGAAATGTGGTTCTGCTGTTGTTCGAGGGCTCTGGAAATGTAGCACGCCTGAAGTAACGTGCAGTGTGTTGCCCATCACTCGGCAGACACAGAGGGCCTCCGAGGGACCTATGGGCCTCGATGTTGCTCAGTAGGCCCACAGGGGTGTGGGGGTACTCAGTGATCTTGGAACGAAAATGATGCTCACCCGAGGGGCCTAGGAGTTCTCAAAGGGTACCTTCTTTAAAATAAAGCAGAACAGCGACTAAGAGCTCATGGGAAGAGCTGCCTGCCTCCCGTTCTGCATGGCTACTCGGGGCCTTACCTCGAGGCAAGGACTCACGTTGAGATTCCCTTTAGCTCTAGAGCATTACAAGAAGAGAGCCACCCCGGCCATGGAAGCACCCTGTGTAGCCAGAGAAAACCCATTTTCTTCCCAGACCCATGCCTACGGCGTCCAGAGGCCTGACAACAGCAGAGAATTTCAGGGAGCTTCCAGGGAGCATGAATGGGGTTTTCCAAATGGAAAAGCAAGGCTAGTACCATCCCGCCCCCATTTCCATGGGCACACGCAGCATACATCCCTGTGGTTTCTGACAAGTCAAAAGAGACACAGAGCACACACTGGTTCCTTCCCTGAATCAACTTCTCGAGGCAGAGTGTTCTGCATCTAGTGAACGGCCTCAACCAAGGCACGCCCTAGCTAGGCCTCTGGGCCCGGGCCTCTTCAGAAGCCTGCAGTGCTACAGGAAGAACTGTGCTTTAGTTGCAATAGGCAAGCAATCCGCCTTTCTCCTGGAGGCAGGGTGACTTCAGGTAGGAGGTCCTGGTTGGAAGGCGAAGCCTAGTGTTTTTTTTCAGTGCCAATCAGAGTAGGGAATGAGTGCGACTTCCACGGCATGTTGGAACCTGCTAGAACCGTGCCCGTGAACCTGTGGTAGTGCTGGGGAAATCAAGCTGTCCCAAGAAAGAGTGTCCTGTTTTGCCCATCACTCGGCATACACAGTGTGAGTACGAAGGCCTACGGGCCTGGATGTTGTTTAGAAGAGCCAGGGGAGCCTGGGGGTACTCAGTGTTCTTGCAGGGAATAGGGTTTCCAGGCGAGGCACCTAGGTGTCCCGCAAAGCGTACTGGCGTTCAAATGCTGCAGAGCAGCGACTACGGCCTCATGGAAACTGCTGCACGCCTCCGCTTCTGCAGAGCAATTCAGGGCCTTACCTCGAGGCAAGTCCTCACGTTGAGTGTCCCGTGAGCGACACCGCATGGTAGGATGCTGTCTTTCTCCTTGAGTAGAGAGACTTCAGGTACGAGGTCCTCTAAGAATTCTAAGCAGAGTGTTTTCTCATGGCAGCTCAAACGAGGGCAATGTCGAAGACTTCCAGGCCATGTTGGACTGCCTAGAAATGTGGTTCTGCTGTTGTTCGAGGGCTCTGGAAATGTAGCACGCCTGAAGTAACGTGCAGTGTGTTTCCCATCACTCGGCAGACACAGAGGGCCTCCGAGGGACCTATGGGCCTCGATGTTGCTCAGGAGGACCACAGGGGTGTGGGGGTACTCAGTGATCTTGGAACGAAAATGATGCTCACCTGAGGGGCCTAGGAGTTCTCAAAGGGTACCTTCTTTAAAATAAAGCAGAACAGCGACTAAGAGCTCATGGGAAGAGCTGCCTGCCTCCCGTTCTGCATGGCTACTCGGGGCCTTACCTCGAGGCAAGGACTCACGTTGAGATTCCCTTTAGCTCTAGAGCATGGCTAGATGAGCCCCACCCCGGCCATGGAAGCACCCTGTGTAGCCAGAGAAAACCCATTTTCTTCCCAGACCCATGCCTACGGCGTCCAGAGGCCTGACAACAGCAGAGAATTTCAGGGAGCTTCCAGGGAGCATGAATGGGGCTTTCCAAATGGAAAAGCAAGGCTAGTACCATCCCGCCCCCATTTCCATGGGCACACGCAGCATACATCCCTGTGGTTTCTGACAAGTCAAAAGAGACACAGAGCACACACTTCGTCCTTCCCTGAATCAACTTCTCGAGGCAGAGTGTTCTGCATCTAGTGAACGGCCTCAACCAAGGCACGCCCTAGCTAGGCCTCTGGGCCCGGGCCTCTTCAGAAGCCTGCAGTGCTACAGGAAGAACTGTGCTTTAGTTGCAATAGGCAAGCAATCCGCCTTTCTCCTGGAGGCAGGGTGACTTCAGGTAGGAGGTCCTGGTTGGAAGGCGAAGCCTAGTGTTTTTTTTCAGTGCCAATCAGAGTAGGGAATGAGTGCGACTTCCACGGCATGTTGGAACCTGCTAGAACCGTGCCCGTGAACCTGTGGTAGTGCTGGGGAAATCAAGCTGTCCCAAGAAAGAGTGTCCTGTTTTGCCCATCACTCGGCATACACAGTGTGAGTACGAAGGCCTACGGGCCTGGATGTTGTTTAGAAGAGCCAGGGGAGCCTGGGGGTACTCAGTGTTCTTGCAGGGAATAGGGTTTCCAGGCGAGGCACCTAGGTGTCCCGCAAAGCGTACTGGCGTTCAAATGCTGCAGAGCAGCGGCTACCGCCTCATGGAAACTGCTGCACGCCTCCGCTTCTGCAGAGCAATTCAGGGCCTTACCTCGAGGCAAGTCCTCACGTTGAGTGTCCCGTGAGCGACACCGCATGGTAGGATGCTGACTTTCTCCTTGAGTAGAGAGACTTCAGGTACGAGGTCCTCTAAGAATTCTAAGCAGAGTGTTTTCTCATGGCAGCTCAAACGAGGGCAATGTCGAAGACTTCCAGGCCATGTTGGACTGCCTAGAAATGTGGTTCTGCTGTTGTTCGAGGGCTCTGGAAATGTAGCACGCCTGAAGTAACGTGCAGTGTGTTGCCCATCACTCGGCAGACACAGAGGGCCTCCGAGGGACCTATGGGCCTCGATGTTGCTCAGTAGGCCCACAGGGGTGTGGGGGTACTCAGTGATCTTGGAACGAAAATGATGCTCACCCGAGGGGCCTAGGAGTTCTCAAAGGGTACCTTCTTTAAAATAAAGCAGAACAGCGACTAAGAGCTCATGGGAAGAGCTGCCTGCCTCCCGTTCTGCATGGCTACTCGGGGCCTTACCTCGAGGCAAGGACTCACGTTGAGATTCCCTTTAGCTCTAGAGCATTACAAGAAGAGAGCCACCCCGGCCATGGAAGCACCCTGTGTAGCCAGAGAAAACCCATTTTCTTCCCAGACCCATGCCTACGGCGTCCAGAGGCCTGACAACAGCAGAGAATTTCAGGGAGCTTCCAGGGAGCATGAATGGGGTTTTCCAAATGGAAAAGCAAGGCTAGTACCATCCCGCCCCCATTTCCATGGGCACACGCAGCATACATCCCTGTGGTTTCTGACAAGTCAAAAGAGACACAGAGCACACACTGGTTCCTTCCCTGAATCAACTTCTCGAGGCAGAGTGTTCTGCATCTAGTGAACGGCCTCAACCAAGGCACGCCCTAGCTAGGCCTCTGGGCCCGGGCCTCTTCAGAAGCCTGCAGTGCTACAGGAAGAACTGTGCTTTAGTTGCAATAGGCAAGCAATCCGCCTTTCTCCTGGAGGCAGGGTGACTTCAGGTAGGAGGTCCTGGTTGGAAGGCGAAGCCTAGTGTTTTTTTTCAGTGCCAATCAGAGTAGGGAATGAGTGCGACTTCCACGGCATGTTGGAACCTGCTAGAACCGTGCCCGTGAACCTGTGGTAGTGCTGGGGAAATCAAGCTGTCCCAAGAAAGAGTGTCCTGTTTTGCCCATCACTCGGCATACACAGTGTGAGTACGAAGGCCTACGGGCCTGGATGTTGTTTAGAAGAGCCAGGGGAGCCTGGGGGTACTCAGTGTTCTTGCAGGGAATAGGGTTTCCAGGCGAGGCACCTAGGTGTCCCGCAAAGCGTACTGGCGTTCAAATGCTGCAGAGCAGCGACTACGGCCTCATGGAAACTGCTGCACGCCTCCGCTTCTGCAGAGCAATTCAGGGCCTTACCTCGAGGCAAGTCCTCACGTTGAGTGTCCCGTGAGCGACACCGCATGGTAGGATGCTGACTTTCTCCTTGAGTAGAGAGACTTCAGGTACGAGGTCCTCTAAGAATTCTAAGCAGAGTGTTTTCTCATGGCAGCTCAAACGAGGGCAATGTCGAAGACTTCCAGGCCATGTTGGACTGCCTAGAAATGTGGTTCTGCTGTTGTTCGAGGGCTCTGGAAATGTAGCACGCCTGAAGTAACGTGCAGTGTGTTGCCCATCACTCGGCAGACACAGAGGGCCTCCGAGGGACCTATGGGCCTCGATGTTGCTCAGTAGGCCCACAGGGGTGTGGGGGTACTCAGTGATCTTGGAACGAAAATGATGCTCACCCGAGGGGCCTAGGAGTTCTCAAAGGGTACCTTCTTTCAAATAAAGCAGAACAGCGACTAAGAGCTCATGGGAAGAGCTGCCTGCCTCCCGTTCTGCATGGCTACTCGGGGCCTTACCTCGAGGCAAGGACTCACGTTGAGATTCCCTTTAGCTCTAGAGCATGGCTAGATGAGCCCCACCCCGGCCATGGAAGCACCCTGTGTAGCCAGAGAAAACCCATTTTCTTCCCAGACCCATGCCTACGGCGTCCAGAGGCCTGACAACAGCAGAGAATTTCAGGGAGCTTCCAGGGAGCATGAATGGGGCTTTCCAAATGGAAAAGCAAGGCTAGTACCATCCCGCCCCCATTTCCATGGGCACACGCAGCATACATCCCTGTGGTTTCTGACAAGTCAAAAGAGACACAGAGCACACACTGGTTCCTTCCCTGAATCAACTTCTCGAGGCAGAGTGTTCTGCATCTAGTGAACGGCCTCAACCAAGGCACGCCCTAGCTAGGCCTCTGGGCCCGGGCCTCTTCAGAAGCCTGCAGTGCTACAGGAAGAACTGTGCTTTAGTTGCAATAGGCAAGCAATCCGCCTTTCTCCTGGAGGCAGGGTGACTTCAGGTAGGAGGTCCTGGTTGGAAGGCGAAGCCTAGTGTTTTTTTTCAGTGCCAATCAGAGTAGGGAATGAGTGCGACTTCCACGGCATGTTGGAACCTGCTAGAACCGTGCCCGTGAACCTGTGGTAGTGCTGGGGAAATCAAGCTGTCCCAAGAAAGAGTGTCCTGTTTTGCCCATCACTCGGCATACACAGTGTGAGTACGAAGGCCTACGGGCCTGGATGTTGTTTAGAAGAGCCAGGGGAGCCTGGGGGTACTCAGTGTTCTTGCAGGGAATAGGGTTTCCAGGCGAGGCACCTAGGTGTCCCGCAAAGCGTACTGGCGTTCAAATGCTGCAGAGCAGCGGCTACCGCCTCATGGAAACTGCTGCACGCCTCCGCTTCTGCAGAGCAATTCAGGGCCTTACCTCGAGGCAAGTCCTCACGTTGAGTGTCCCGTGAGCGACACCGCATGGTAGGATGCTGACTTTCTCCTTGAGTAGAGAGACTTCAGGTACGAGGTCCTCTAAGAATTCTAAGCAGAGTGTTTTCTCATGGCAGCTCAAACGAGGGCAATGTCGAAGACTTCCAGGCCATGTTGGACTGCCTAGAAATGTGGTTCTGCTGTTGTTCGAGGGCTCTGGAAATGTAGCACGCCTGAAGTAACGTGCAGTGTGTTGCCCATCACTCGGCAGACACAGAGGGCCTCCGAGGGACCTATGGGCCTCGATGTTGCTCAGTAGGCCCACAGGGGTGTGGGGGTACTCAGTGATCTTGGAACGAAAATGATGCTCACCCGAGGGGCCTAGGAGTTCTCAAAGGGTACCTTCTTTCAAATAAAGCAGAACAGCGACTAAGAGCTCATGGGAAGAGCTGCCTGCCTCCCGTTCTGCATGGCTACTCGGGGCCTTACCTCGAGGCAAGGACTCACGTTGACATTCCCTTTAGCTCTAGAGCATGGCTAGATGAGCCCCACCCCGGCCATGGAAGCACCCTGTGTAGCCAGAGAAAACCCATTTTCTTCCCAGACCCATGCCTACGGCGTCCAGAGGCCTGACAACAGCAGAGAATTTCAGGGAGCTTCCAGGGAGCATGAATGGGGCTTTCCAAATGGAAAAGCAAGGCTAGTACCATCCCGCCCCCATTTCCATGGGCACACGCAGCATACATCCCTGTGGTTTCTGACAAGTCAAAAGAGACACAGAGCACACACTGGTTCCTTCCCTGAATCAACTTCTCGAGGCAGAGTGTTCTGCATCTAGTGAACGGCCTCAACCAAGGCACGCCCTAGCTAGGCCTCTGGGCCCGGGCCTCTTCAGAAGCCTGCAGTGCTACAGGAAGAACTGTGCTTTAGTGGCAATAGGAACGCAAGCCGACTTTCTCCTGGAGGCAGGGTGACTTCAGGTAGGAGGTCCTGGTTGGAAGGCGAAGCCTAGTGTTTTTTTTCAGTGCCAATCAGAGTAGGGAATGAGTGCGACTTCCACGGCATGTTGGAACCTGCTAGAACCGTGCCCGTGAACCTGTGGTAGTGCTGGGGAAATCAAGCTGTCCCAAGAAAGAGTGTACTGTTTTGCCCATCACTCGGCATACACAGTGTGAGTACGAAGGCCTACGGGCCTGGATGTTGTTTAGAAGAGCCAGGGGAGCCTGGGGGTACTCAGTGTTCTTGCAGGGAATAGGGTTTCCAGGCGAGGCACCTAGGTGTCCCGCAAAGCGTACTGGCGTTCAAATGCTGCAGAGCAGCGACTACGGCCTCATGGAAACTGCTGCACGCCTCCGCTTCTGCAGAGCAATTCAGGGCCTTACCTCGAGGCAAGTCCTCACGTTGAGTGTCCCGTGAGCGACACCGCATGGTAGGATGCTGACTTTCTCCTTGAGTAGAGAGACTTCAGGTACGAGGTCCTCTAAGAATTCTAAGCAGAGTGTTTTCTCATGGCAGCTCAAACGAGGGCAATGTCGAAGACTTCCAGGCCATGTTGGACTGCCTAGAAATGTGGTTCTGCTGTTGTTCGAGGGCTCTGGAAATGTAGCACGCCTGAAGTAACGTGCAGTGTGTTGCCCATCACTCGGCAGACACAGAGGGCCTCCGAGGGACCTATGGGCCTCGATGTTGCTCAGTAGGCCCACAGGGGTGTGGGGGTACTCAGTGATCTTGGAACGAAAATGATGCTCACCCGAGGGGCCTAGGAGTTCTCAAAGGGTACCTTCTTTAAAATAAAGCAGAACAGCGACTAAGAGCTCATGGGAAGAGCTGCCTGCCTCCCGTTCTGCATGGCTACTCGGGGCCTTACCTCGAGGCAAGGACTCACGTTGAGATTCCCTTTAGCTCTAGAGCATGGCTAGATGAGCCCCACCCCGGCCATGGAAGCACCCTGTGTAGCCAGAGAAAACCCATTTTCTTCCCAGACCCATGCCTACGGCGTCCAGAGGCCTGACAACAGCAGAGAATTTCAGGGAGCTTCCAGGGAGCATGAATGGGGCTTTCCAAATGGAAAAGCAAGGCTAGTACCATCCCGCCCCCATTTCCATGGGCACACGCAGCATACATCCCTGTGGTTTCTGACAAGTCAAAAGAGACACAGAGCACACACTGGTTCCTTCCCTGAATCAACTTCTCGAGGCAGAGTGTTCTGCATCTAGTGAACGGCCTCAACCAAGGCACGCCCTAGCTAGGCCTCTGGGCCCGGGCCTCTTCAGAAGCCTGCAGTGCTACAGGAAGAACTGTGCTTTAGTTGCAATAGGCAAGCAATCCGCCTTTCTCCTGGAGGCAGGGTGACTTCAGGTAGGAGGTCCTGGTTGGAAGGCGAAGCCTAGTGTTTTTTTTCAGTGCCAATCAGAGTAGGGAATGAGTGCGACTTCCACGGCATGTTGGAACCTGCTAGAACCGTGCCCGTGAACCTGTGGTAGTGCTGGGGAAATCAAGCTGTCCCAAGAAAGAGTGTACTGTTTTGCCCATCACTCGGCATACACAGTGTGAGTACGAAGGCCTACGGGCCTGGATGTTGTTTAGAAGAGCCAGGGGAGCCTGGGGGTACTCAGTGTTCTTGCAGGGAATAGGGTTTCCAGGCGAGGCACCTAGGTGTCCCGCAAAGCGTACTGGCGTTCAAATGCTGCAGAGCAGCGACTACGGCCTCATGGAAACTGCTGCACGCCTCCGCTTCTGCAGAGCAATTCAGGGCCTTACCTCGAGGCAAGTCCTCACGTTGAGTGTCCCGTGAGCGACACCGCATGGTAGGATGCTGACTTTCTCCTTGAGTAGAGAGACTTCAGGTACGAGGTCCTCTAAGAATTCTAAGCAGAGTGTTTTCTCATGGCAGCTCAAACGAGGGCAATGTCGAAGACTTCCAGGCCATGTTGGACTGCCTAGAAATGTGGTTCTGCTGTTGTTCGAGGGCTCTGGAAATGTAGCACGCCTGAAGTAACGTGCAGTGTGTTGCCCATCACTCGGCAGACACAGAGGGCCTCCGAGGGACCTATGGGCCTCGATGTTGCTCAGTAGGCCCACAGGGGTGTGGGGGTACTCAGTGATCTTGGAACGAAAATGATGCTCACCCGAGGGGCCTAGGAGTTCTCAAAGGGTACCTTCTTTAAAATAAAGCAGAACAGCGACTAAGAGCTCATGGGAAGAGCTGCCTGCCTCCCGTTCTGCATGGCTACTCGGGGCCTTACCTCGAGGCAAGGACTCACGTTGACATTCCCTTTAGCTCTAGAGCATGGCTAGATGAGCCCCACCCCGGCCATGGAAGCACCCTGTGTAGCCAGAGAAAACCCATTTTCTTCCCAGACCCATGCCTACGGCGTCCAGAGGCCTGACAACAGCAGAGAATTTCAGGGAGCTTCCAGGGAGCATGAATGGGGCTTTCCAAATGGAAAAGCAAGGCTAGTACCATCCCGCCCCCATTTCCATGGGCACACGCAGCATACATCCCTGTGGTTTCTGACAAGTCAAAAGAGACACAGAGCACACACTGGTTCCTTCCCTGAATCAACTTCTCGAGGCAGAGTGTTCTGCATCTAGTGAACGGCCTCAACCAAGGCACGCCCTAGCTAGGCCTCTGGGCCCGGGCCTCTTCAGAAGCCTGCAGTGCTACAGGAAGAACTGTGCTTTAGTTGCAATAGGCAAGCAATCCGCCTTTCTCCTGGAGGCAGGGTGACTTCAGGTAGGAGGTCCTGGTTGGAAGGCGAAGCCTAGTGTTTTTTTTCAGTGCCAATCAGAGTAGGGAATGAGTGCGACTTCCACGGCATGTTGGAACCTGCTAGAACCGTGCCCGTGAACCTGTGGTAGTGCTGGGGAAATCAAGCTGTCCCAAGAAAGAGTGTACTGTTTTGCCCATCACTCGGCATACACAGTGTGAGTACGAAGGCCTACGGGCCTGGATGTTGTTTAGAAGAGCCAGGGGAGCCTGGGGGTACTCAGTGTTCTTGCAGGGAATAGGGTTTCCAGGCGAGGCACCTAGGTGTCCCGCAAAGCGTACTGGCGTTCAAATGCTGCAGAGCAGCGGCTACCGCCTCATGGAAACTGCTGCACGCCTCCGCTTCTGCAGAGCAATTCAGGGCCTTACCTCGAGGCAAGTCCTCACGTTGAGTGTCCCGTGAGCGACACCGCATGGTAGGATGCTGACTTTCTCCTTGAGTAGAGAGACTTCAGGTACGAGGTCCTCTAAGAATTCTAAGCAGAGTGTTTTCTCATGGCAGCTCAAACGAGGGCAATGTCGAAGACTTCCAGGCCATGTTGGACTGCCTAGAAATGTGGTTCTGCTGTTGTTCGAGGGCTCTGGAAATGTAGCACGCCTGAAGTAACGTGCAGTGTGTTGCCCATCACTCGGCAGACACAGAGGGCCTCCGAGGGACCTATGGGCCTCGATGTTGCTCAGTAGGCCCACAGGGGTGTGGGGGTACTCAGTGATCTTGGAACGAAAATGATGCTCACCCGAGGGGCCTAGGAGTTCTCAAAGGGTACCTTCTTTAAAATAAAGCAGAACAGCGACTAAGAGCTCATGGGAAGAGCTGCCTGCCTCCCGTTCTGCATGGCTACTCGGGGCCTTACCTCGAGGCAAGGACTCACGTTGAGATTCCCTTTAGCTCTAGAGCATTACAAGAAGAGAGCCACCCCGGCTGTGGAAGCACCCTGTGTAGCCAGAGAAAACCCATTTTCTTCCCAGACCCATGCCTACGGCGTCCAGAGGCCTGACAACAGCAGACAATTTCAGGGAGCTTCCAGGGAGCATGAATGGGGCTTTCCAAATGGAAAAGCAAGGCTAGTACCATCCCGCCCCCATTTCCATGGGCACACGCAGCATACATCCCTGTGGTTTCTGACAAGTCAAAAGAGACACAGAGCACACACTGGTTCCTTCCCTGAATCAACTTCTCGAGGCAGAGTGTTCTGCATCTAGTGAACGGCCTCAACCAAGGCACGCCCTAGCTAGGCCTCTGGGCCCGGGCCTCTTCAGAAGCCTGCAGTGCTACAGGAAGAACTGTGCTTTAGTTGCAATAGGCAAGCAATCCGCCTTTCTCCTGGAGGCAGGGTGACTTCAGGTAGGAGGTCCTGGTTGGAAGGCGAAGCCTAGTGTTTTTTTTCAGTGCCAATCAGAGTAGGGAATGAGTGCGACTTCCACGGCATGTTGGAACCTGCTAGAACCGTGCCCGTGAACCTGTGGTAGTGCTGGGGAAATCAAGCTGTCCCAAGAAAGAGTGTACTGTTTTGCCCATCACTCGGCATACACAGTGTGAGTACGAAGGCCTACGGGCCTGGATGTTGTTTAGAAGAGCCAGGGGAGCCTGGGGGTACTCAGTGTTCTTGCAGGGAATAGGGTTTCCAGGCGAGGCACCTAGGTGTCCCGCAAAGCGTACTGGCGTTCAAATGCTGCAGAGCAGCGACTACGGCCTCATGGAAACTGCTGCACGCCTCCGCTTCTGCAGAGCAATTCAGGGCCTTACCTCGAGGCAAGTCCTCACGTTGAGTGTCCCGTGAGCGACACCGCATGGTAGGATGCTGACTTTCTCCTTGAGTAGAGAGACTTCAGGTACGAGGTCCTCTAAGAATTCTAAGCAGAGTGTTTTCTCATGGCAGCTCAAACGAGGGCAATGTCGAAGACTTCCAGGCCATGTTGGACTGCCTAGAAATGTGGTTCTGATGTTGTTCGAGGGCTCTGGAAATGTAGCACGCCTGAAGTAACGTGCAGTGTGTTGCCCATCACTCGGCAGACACAGAGGGCCTCCGAGGGACCTATGGGCCTCGATGTTGCTCAGTAGGCCCACAGGGGTGTGGGGGTACTCAGTGATCTTGGAACGAAAATGATGCTCACCCGAGGGGCCTAGGAGTTCTCAAAGGGTACCTTCTTTAAAATAAAGCAGAACAGCGACTAAGAGCTCATGGGAAGAGCTGCCTGCCTCCCGTTCTGCATGGCTACTCGGGGCCTTACCTCGAGGCAAGGACTCACGTTGAGATTCCCTTTAGCTCTAGAGCATGGCTAGATGAGCCCCACCCCGGCCATGGAAGCACCCTGTGTAGCCAGAGAAAACCCATTTTCTTCCCAGACCCATGCCTACGGCGTCCAGAGGCCTGACAACAGCAGAGAATTTCAGGGAGCTTCCAGGGAGCATGAATGGGGCTTTCCAAATGGAAAAGCAAGGCTAGTACCATCCCGCCCCCATTTCCATGGGCACACGCAGCATACATCCCTGTGGTTTCTGACAAGTCAAAAGAGACACAGAGCACACACTGGTTCCTTCCCTGAATCAACTTCTCGAGGCAGAGTGTTCTGCATCTAGTGAACGGCCTCAACCAAGGCACGCCCTAGCTAGGCCTCTGGGCCCGGGCCTCTTCAGAAGCCTGCAGTGCTACAGGAAGAACTCTGCTTTAGTTGCAATAGGCAAGCAATCCGCCTTTCTCCTGGAGGCAGGGTGACTTCAGGTAGGAGGTCCTGGTTGGAAGGCGAAGCCTAGTGTTGTTTTTCAGTGCCAATCAGAGTAGGGAATGAGTGCGACTTCCACGGCATGTTGGAACCTGCTAGAACCGTGCCCGTGAACCTGTGGTAGTGCTGGGGAAATCAAGCTGTCCCAAGAAAGAGTGTACTGTTTTGCCCATCACTCGGCATACACAGTGTGAGTACGAAGGCCTACGGGCCTGGATGTTGTTTAGAAGAGCCAGGGGAGCCTGGGGGTACTCAGTGTTCTTGCAGGGAATAGGGTTTCCAGGCGAGGCACCTAGGTGTCCCGCAAAGCGTACTGGCGTTCAAATGCTGCAGAGCAGCGACTACGGCCTCATGGAAACTGCTGCACGCCTCCGCTTCTGCAGAGCAATTCAGGGCCTTACCTCGAGGCAAGTCCTCACGTTGAGTGTCCCGTGAGCGACACCGCATGGTAGGATGCTGACTTTCTCCTTGAGTAGAGAGACTTCAGGTACGAGGTCCTCTAAGAATTCTAAGCAGAGTGTTTTCTCATGGCAGCTCAAACGAGGGCAATGTCGAAGACTTCCAGGCCATGTTGGACTGCCTAGAAATGTGGTTCTGCTGTTGTTCGAGGGCTCTGGAAATGTAGCACGCCTGAAGTAACGTGCAGTGTGTTGCCCATCACTCGGCAGACACAGAGGGCCTCCGAGGGACCTATGGGCCTCGATGTTGCTCAGTAGGCCCACAGGGGTGTGGGGGTACTCAGTGATCTTGGAACGAAAATGATGCTCACCCGAGGGGCCTAGGAGTTCTCAAAGGGTACCTTCTTTAAAATAAAGCAGAACAGCGACTAAGAGCTCATGGGAAGAGCTGCCTGCCTCCCGTTCTGCATGGCTACTCGGGGCCTTACCTCGAGGCAAGGACTCACGTTGAGATTCCCTTTAGCTCTAGAGCATGGCTAGATGAGCCCCACCCCGGCCATGGAAGCACCCTGTGTAGCCAGAGAAAACCCATTTTCTTCCCAGACCCATGCCTACGGCGTCCAGAGGCCTGACAACAGCAGAGAATTTCAGGGAGCTTCCAGGGAGCATGAATGGGGCTTTCCAAATGGAAAAGCAAGGCTAGTACCATCCCGCCCCCATTTCCATGGGCACACGCAGCATACATCCCTGTGGTTTCTGACAAGTCAAAAGAGACACAGAGCACACACTGGTTCCTTCCCTGAATCAACTTCTCGAGGCAGAGTGTTCTGCATCTAGTGAACGGCCTCAACCAAGGCACGCCCTAGCTAGGCCTCTGGGCCCGGGCCTCTTCAGAAGCCTGCAGTGCTACAGGAAGAACTGTGCTTTAGTTGCAATAGGCAAGCAATCCGCCTTTCTCCTGGAGGCAGGGTGACTTCAGGTAGGAGGTCCTGGTTGGAAGGCGAAGCCTAGTGTTTTTTTTCAGTGCCAATCAGAGTAGGGAATGAGTGCGACTTCCACGGCATGTTGGAACCTGCTAGAACCGTGCCCGTGAACCTGTGGTAGTGCTGGGGAAATCAAGCTGTCCCAAGAAAGAGTGTACTGTTTTGCCCATCACTCGGCATACACAGTGTGAGTACGAAGGCCTACGGGCCTGGATGTTGTTTAGAAGAGCCAGGGGAGCCTGGGGGTACTCAGTGTTCTTGCAGGGAATAGGGTTTCCAGGCGAGGCACCTAGGTGTCCCGCAAAGCGTACTGGCGTTCAAATGCTGCAGAGCAGCGACTACGGCCTCATGGAAACTGCTGCACGCCTCCGCTTCTGCAGAGCAATTCAGGGCCTTACCTCGAGGCAAGTCCTCACGTTGAGTGTCCCGTGAGCGACACCGCATGGTAGGATGCTGACTTTCTCCTTGAGTAGAGAGACTTCAGGTACGAGGTCCTCTAAGAATTCTAAGCAGAGTGTTTTCTCATGGCAGCTCAAACGAGGGCAATGTCGAAGACTTCCAGGCCATGTTGGACTGCCTAGAAATGTGGTTCTGCTGTTGTTCGAGGGCTCTGGAAATGTAGCACGCCTGAAGTAACGTGCAGTGTGTTGCCCATCACTCGGCAGACACAGAGGGCCTCCGAGGGACCTATGGGCCTCGATGTTGCTCAGTAGGCCCACAGGGGTGTGGGGGTACTCAGTGATCTTGGAACGAAAATGATGCTCACCCGAGGGGCCTAGGAGTTCTCAAAGGGTACCTTCTTTAAAATAAAGCAGAACAGCGACTAAGAGCTCATGGGAAGAGCTGCCTGCCTCCCGTTCTGCATGGCTACTCGGGGCCTTACCTCGAGGCAAGGACTCACGTTGACATTCCCTTTAGCTCTAGAGCATGGCTAGATGAGCCCCACCCCGGCCATGGAAGCACCCTGTGTAGCCAGAGAAAACCCATTTTCTTCCCAGACCCATGCCTACGGCGTCCAGAGGCCTGACAACAGCAGAGAATTTCAGGGAGCTTCCAGGGAGCATGAATGGGGCTTTCCAAATGGAAAAGCAAGGCTAGTACCATCCCGCCCCCATTTCCATGGGCACACGCAGCATACATCCCTGTGGTTTCTGACAAGTCAAAAGAGACACAGAGCACACACTGGTTCCTTCCCTGAATCAACTTCTCGAGGCAGAGTGTTCTGCATCTAGTGAACGGCCTCAACCAAGGCGCGCCCTAGCTAGACCTCTGGGCCCGTGCCTCTTCAGAAGCCTGCAGTGCTACAGGAAAAACTGTGCTTTCGTGGCAATAGGCAAGCAATCCGCCTTTCTCCTGGAGGCAGGGTGACTTCAGGTAGGAGGTCCTGGTTGGAAGGCGAAGCCTAGTGTTTTTTTTTCAGTGCCAATCAGAGTAGGGAATGAGTGCGACTTCCACGGCATGTTGGAACCTGCTAGAACCGTGCCCGTGAACCTGTGGTAGTGCTGGGGAAATCAAGCTGTCCCAAGAAAGAGTGTACTGTTTTGCCCATCACTCGGCATACACAGTGTGAGTACGAAGGCCTACGGGCCTGGATGTTGTTTAGAAGAGCCAGGGGAGCCTGGGGGTACTCAGTGTTCTTGCAGGGAATAGGGTTTCCAGGCGAGGCACCTAGGTGTCCCGCAAAGCGTACTGGCGTTCAAATGCTGCAGAGCAGCGACTACGGCCTCATGGAAACTGCTGCACGCCTCCGCTTCTGCAGAGCAATTCAGGGCCTTACCTCGAGGCAAGTCCTCACGTTGAGTGTCCCGTGAGCGACACCGCATGGTAGGATGCTGACTTTCTCCTTGAGTAGAGAGACTTCAGGTACGAGGTCCTCTAAGAATTCTAAGCAGAGTGTTTTCTCATGGCAGCTCAAACGAGGGCAATGTCGAAGACTTCCAGGCCATGTTGGACTGCCTAGAAATGTGGTTCTGCTGTTGTTCGAGGGCTCTGGAAATGTAGCACGCCTGAAGTAACGTGCAGTGTGTTGCCCATCACTCGGCAGACACAGAGGGCCTCCGAGGGACCTATGGGCCTCGATGTTGCTCAGTAGGCCCACAGGGGTGTGGGGGTACTCAGTGATCTTGGAACGAAAATGATGCTCACCCGAGGGGCCTAGGAGTTCTCAAAGGGTACCTTCTTTAAAATAAAGCAGAACAGCGACTAAGAGCTCATGGGAAGAGCTGCCTGCCTCCCGTTCTGCATGGCTACTCGGGGCCTTACCTCGAGGCAAGGACTCACGTTGAGATTCCCTTTAGCTCTAGAGCATGGCTAGATGAGCCCCACCCCGGCCATGGAAGCACCCTGTGTAGCCAGAGAAAACCCATTTTCTTCCCAGACCCATGCCTACGGCGTCCAGAGGCCTGACAACAGCAGAGAATTTCAGGGAGCTTCCAGGGAGCATGAATGGGGCTTTCCAAATGGAAAAGCAAGGCTAGTACCATCCCGCCCCCATTTCCATGGGCACACGCAGCATACATCCCTGTGGTTTCTGACAAGTCAAAAGAGACACAGAGCACACACTGGTTCCTTCCCTGAATCAACTTCTCGAGGCAGAGTGTTCTGCATCTAGTGAACGGCCTCAACCAAGGCACGCCCTAGCTAGGCCTCTGGGCCCGGGCCTCTTCAGAAGCCTGCAGTGCTACAGGAAGAACTGTGCTTTAGTTGCAATAGGCAAGCAATCCGCCTTTCTCCTGGAGGCAGGGTGACTTCAGGTAGGAGGTCCTGGTTGGAAGGCGAAGCCTAGTGTTTTTTTTCAGTGCCAATCAGAGTAGGGAATGAGTGCGACTTCCACGGCATGTTGGAACCTGCTAGAACCGTGCCCGTGAACCTGTGGTAGTGCTGGGGAAATCAAGCTGTCCCAAGAAAGAGTGTACTGTTTTGCCCATCACTCGGCATACACAGTGTGAGTACGAAGGCCTACGGGCCTGGATGTTGTTTAGAAGAGCCAGGGGAGCCTGGGGGTACTCAGTGTTCTTGCAGGGAATAGGGTTTCCAGGCGAGGCACCTAGGTGTCCCGCAAAGCGTACTGGCGTTCAAATGCTGCAGAGCAGCGACTACGGCCTCATGGAAACTGCTGCACGCCTCCGCTTCTGCAGAGCAATTCAGGGCCTTACCTCGAGGCAAGTCCTCACGTTGAGTGTCCCGTGAGCGACACCGCATGGTAGGATGCTGACTTTCTCCTTGAGTAGAGAGACTTCAGGTACGAGGTCCTCTAAGAATTCTAAGCAGAGTGTTTTCTCATGGCAACTCAAACGAGGGCAATGTCGAAGACTTCCAGGCCATGTTGGACTGCCTAGAAATGTGGTTCTGCTGTTGTTCGAGGGCTCTGGAAATGTAGCACGCCTGAAGTAACGTGCAGTGTGTTGCCCATCACTCGGCAGACACAGAGGGCCTCCGAGGGACCTATGGGCCTCGATGTTGCTCAGTAGGCCCACAGGGGTGTGGGGGTACTCAGTGATCTTGGAACGAAAATGATGCTCACCCGAGGGGCCTAGGAGTTCTCAAAGGGTACCTTCTTTAAAATAAAGCAGAACAGCGACTAAGAGCTCATGGGAAGAGCTGCCTGCCTCCCGTTCTGCATGGCTACTCGGGGCCTTACCTCGAGGCAAGGACTCACGTTGAGATTCCCTTTAGCTCTAGAGCATGGCTAGATGAGCCCCACCCCGGCCATGGAAGCACCCTGTGTAGCCAGAGAAAACCCATTTTCTTCCCAGACCCATGCCTACGGCGTCCAGAGGCCTGACAACAGCAGAGAATTTCAGGGAGCTTCCAGGGAGCATGAATGGGGCTTTCCAAATGGAAAAGCAAGGCTAGTACCATCCCGCCCCCATTTCCATGGGCACACGCAGCATACATCCCTGTGGTTTCTGACAAGTCAAAAGAGACACAGAGCACACACTGGTTCCTTCCCTGAATCAACTTCTCGAGGCAGAGTGTTCTGCATCTAGTGAACGGCCTCAACCAAGGCGCGCCCTAGCTAGACCTCTGGGCCCGTGCCTCTTCAGAAGCCTGCAGTGCTACAGGAAAAACTGTGCTTTAGTTGCAATAGGCAAGCAATCCGCCTTTCTCCTGGAGGCAGGGTGACTTCAGGTAGGAGGTCCTGGTTGGAAGGCGAAGCCTAGTGTTTTTTTTTCAGTGCCAATCAGAGTAGGGAATGAGTGCGACTTCCACGGCATGTTGGAACCTGCTAGAACCGTGCCCGTGAACCTGTGGTAGTGCTGGGGAAATCAAGCTGTCCCAAGAAAGAGTGTACTGTTTTGCCCATCACTCGGCATACACAGTGTGAGTACGAAGGCCTACGGGCCTGGATGTTGTTTAGAAGAGCCAGGGGAGCCTGGGGGTACTCAGTGTTCTTGCAGGGAATAGGGTTTCCAGGCGAGGCACCTAGGTGTCCCGCAAAGCGTACTGGAGTTCAAATGCTGCAGAGCAGCGACTACGGCCTCATGGAAACTGCTGCACGCCTCCGCTTCTGCAGAGCAATTCAGGGCCTTACCTCGAGGCAAGTCCTCACGTTGAGTGTCCCGTGAGCGACACCGCATGGTAGGATGCTGACTTTCTCCTTGAGTAGAGAGACTTCAGGTACGAGGTCCTCTAAGAATTCTAAGCAGAGTGTTTTCTCATGGCAGCTCAAACGAGGGCAATGTCGAAGACTTCCAGGCCATGTTGGACTGCCTAGAAATGTGGTTCTGCTGTTGTTCGAGGGCTCTGGAAATGTAGCACGCCTGAAGTAACGTGCAGTGTGTTGCCCATCACTCGGCAGACACAGAGGGCCTCCGAGGGACCTATGGGCCTCGATGTTGCTCAGTAGGCCCACAGGGGTGTGGGGGTACTCAGTGATCTTGGAACGAAATTGATGCTCACCCGAGGGGCCTAGGAGTTCTCAAAGGGTACCTTCTTTCAAATAAAGCAGAACAGCGACTAAGAGCTCATGGGAAGAGCTGCCTGCCTCCCGTTCTGCATGGCTACTCGGGGCCTTACCTCGAGGCAAGGACTCACGTTGAGATTCCCTTTAGCTCTAGAGCATTACAAGAAGAGAGCCACCCCGGCCATGGAAGCACCCTGTGTAGCCAGAGAAAACCCATTTTCTTCCCAGACCCATGCCTACGGCGTCCAGAGGCCTGACAACAGCAGAGAATTTCAGGGAGCTTCCAGGGAGCATGAATGGGGCTTTCCAAATGGAAAAGCAAGGCTAGTACCATCCCGCCCCCATTTCCATGGGCACACGCAGCATACATCCCTGTGGTTTCTGACAAGTCAAAAGAGACACAGAGCACACACTGGTTCCTTCCCTGAATCAACTTCTCGAGGCAGGGTGTTCTGCATGTAGTGAACGGCCTCAACCAAGGCGCGCCCTAGCTAGGCCTCTGGGCCCGTGCCTCTTCAGAAGCCTGCAGTGCTACAGGAAAAACTGTGCTTTAGTGGCAATAGGAACACAAGCCGACTTTCTCCTGGAGGCAGGGTGACTTCAGGTAGGAGGTCCTGGTTGGAAGGCGAAGCCTAGTGTTTTTTTTCAGTGCCAATCAGAGTAGGGAATGAGTGCGACTTCCACGGCATGTTGGAACCTGCTAGAACCGTGCCCGTGAACCTGTGGTAGTGCTGGGGAAATCAAGCTGTCCCAAGAAAGAGTGTCCTGTTTTGCCCATCACTCGGCATACACAGTGTGAGTACGAAGGCCTACGGGCCTGGATGTTGTTTAGAAGAGCCAGGGGAGCCTGGGGGTACTCAGTGTTCTTGCAGGGAATAGGGTTTCCAGGCGAGGCACCTAGGTGTCCCGCAAAGCGTACTGGCGTTCAAATGCTGCAGAGCAGCGACTACGGCCTCATGGAAACTGCTGCACGCCTCCGCTTCTGCAGAGCAATTCAGGGCCTTACCTCGAGGCAAGTCCTCACGTTGAGTGTCCCGTGAGCGACACCGCATGGTAGGATGCTGACTTTCTCCTTGAGTAGAGAGACTTCAGGTACGAGGTCCTCTAAGAATTCTAAGCAGAGTGTTTTCTCATGGCAGCTCAAACGAGGGCAATGTCGAAGACTTCCAAGCCATGTTGGACTGCCTAGAAATGTGGTTCTGATGTTGTTCGAGGGCTCTGGAAATGTAGCACGCCTGAAGTAACGTGCAGTGTGTTGCCCATCACTCGGCAGACACAGAGGGCCTCCGAGGGACCTATGGGCCTCGATGTTGCTCAGTAGGCCCACAGGGGTGTGGGGGTACTCAGTGATCTTGGAACGAAAATGATGCTCACCCGAGGGGCCTAGGAGTTCTCAAAGGGTACCTTCTTTAAAATAAAGCAGAACAGCGACTAAGAGCTCATGGGAAGAGCTGCCTGCCTCCCGTTCTGCATGGCTACTCGGGGCCTTACCTCGAGGCAAGGACTCACGTTGAGATTCCCTTTAGCTCTAGAGCATTACAAGAAGAGAGCCACCCCGGCCATGGAAGCACCCTGTGTAGCCAGAGAAAAACCATTTTCTTCCCAGACCCATGCCTACGGCGTCCAGAGGCCTGACAACAGCAGAGAATTTCAGGGAGCTTCCAGGGAGCATGAATGTGGCTTTCCAAATGGAAAAGCAAGGCTAGTACCATCCCGCCTCCATTTCCATGGGCACACGCAGCATACATCCCTGTGGTTTCTGACAAGTCAAAAGAGACACAGAGCACACACTTCGTCCTTCCCTGAATTAACTCCTCGAGGCAGGGTGTTCTGCATGTAGTGAACGGCCTCAACCAAGGCGCGCCCTAGCTAGGCCTCTGGGCCCGTGCCTCTTCAGAAGCCTGCAGTGCTACAGGAAAAACTGTGCTTTAGTGGCAATAGGAACACAAGCCGACTTTCTCCTGGAGGCAGGGTGACTTCAGGTAGGAGGTCCTGGTTGGAAGGCGAAGCCTAGTGTTTTTTTTCAGTGCCAATCAGAGTAGGGAATGAGTGCGACTTCCACGGCATGTTGGAACCTGCTAGAACCGTGCCCGTGAACCTGTGGTAGTGCTGGGGAAATCAAGCTGTCCCAAGAAAGAGTGTACTGTTTTGCCCATCACTCGGCATACACAGTGTGAGTACGAAGGCCTACGGGCCTGGATGTTGTTTAGAAGAGCCAGGGGAGCCTGGGGGTACTCAGTGTTCTTGCAGGGAATAGGGTTTCCAGGCGAGGCACCTAGGTGTCCCGCAAAGCGTACTGGCGTTCAAATGCTGCAGAGCAGCGACTACGGCCTCATGGAAACTGCTGCACGCCTCCGCTTCTGCAGAGCAATTCAGGGCCTTACCTCGAGGCAAGTCCTCACGTTGAGTGTCCCGTGAGCGACACCGCATGGTAGGATGCTGACTTTCTCCTTGAGTAGAGAGACTTCAGGTACGAGGTCCTCTAAGAATTCTAAGCAGAGTGTTTTCTCATGGCAGCTCAAACGAGGGCAATGTCGAAGACTTCCAGGCCATGTTGGACTGCCTAGAAATGTGGTTCTGCTGTTGTTCGAGGGCTCTGGAAATGTAGCACGCCTGAAGTAACGTGCAGTGTGTTGCCCATCACTCGGCAGACACAGAGGGCCTCCGAGGGACCTATGGGCCTCGATGTTGCTCAGTAGGCCCACAAGGGTGTGGGGGTACTCAGTGATCTTGGAACGAAAATGATGCTCACCCGAGGGGCCTAGGAGTTCTCAAAGGGTACCTTCTTTCAAATAAAGCAGAACAGCGACTAAGAGCTCATGGGAAGAGCTGCCTGCCTCCCGTTCTGCATGGCTACTCGGGGCCTTACCTCGAGGCAAGGACTCACGTTGAGATTCCCTTTAGCTCTAGAGCATTACAAGAAGAGAGCCACCCCGGCCATGGAAGCACCCTGTGTAGCCAGAGAAAACCCATTTTCTTCCCAGACCCATGCCTATGGCGTCCAGAGGTCTGACAACAGCAGAGAATTTCAGGGAGCTTCCAGGGAGCATGAATGGGGCTTTCCAAATGGAAAAGCAAGGCTAGTACCATCCCGCCCCCATTTCCATGGGCACACGCAGCATACATCCCTGTGGTTTCTGACAAGTCAAAAGAGACACAGAGCACACACTGGTTCCTTCCCTGAATCAACTTCTCGAGGCAGAGTGTTCTGCATCTAGTGAACGGCCTCAACCAAGGCACGCCCTAGCTAGGCCTCTGGGCCCGGGCCTCTTCAGAAGCCTGCAGTGCTACAGGAAGAACTGTGCTTTAGTTGCAATAGGCAAGCAATCCGCCTTTCTCCTGGAGGCAGGGTGACTTCAGGTAGGAGGTCCTGGTTGGAAGGCGAAGCCTAGTGTTTTTTTTCAGTGCCAATCAGAGTAGGGAATGAGTGCGACTTCCACGGCATGTTGGAACCTGCTAGAACCGTGCCCGTGAACCTGTGGTAGTGCTGGGGAAATCAAGCTGTCCCAAGAAAGAGTGTCCTGTTTTGCCCATCACTCGGCATACACAGTGTGAGTACGAAGGCCTACGGGCCTGGATGTTGTTTAGAAGAGCCAGGGGAGCCTGGGGGTACTCAGTGTTCTTGCAGGGAATAGGGTTTCCAGGCGAGGCACCTAGGTGTCCCGCAAAGCGTACTGGCGTTCAAATGCTGCAGAGCAGCGGCTACCGCCTCATGGAAACTGCTGCACGCCTCCGCTTCTGCAGAGCAATTCAGGGCCTTACCTCGAGGCAAGTCCTCACGTTGAGTGTCCCGTGAGCGACACCGCATGGTAGGATGCTGACTTTCTCCTTGAGTAGAGAGACTTCAGGTACGAGGTCCTCTAAGAATTCTAAGCAGAGTGTTTTCTCATGGCAGCTCAAACGAGGGCAATGTCGAAGAC
Source organism: Eubalaena glacialis (assembly GCF_028564815.1). Classification (NCBI taxonomy): domain Eukaryota; kingdom Metazoa; phylum Chordata; class Mammalia; order Artiodactyla; family Balaenidae; genus Eubalaena; species Eubalaena glacialis. The sequence goes on from NC_083716.1 coordinate 103,801,609, forward strand.
TTCCAAGCCATGTTGGACTGCCTAGAAATGTGGTTCTGCTGTTGTTCGAGGGCTCTGGAAATGTAGCACGCCTGAAGTAACGTGCAGTGTGTTGCCCATCACTCGGCAGACACAGAGGGCCTCTGAGGGACCTATGGGCCTCGATGTTGCTCAGTAGGCCCACAGGGGTGTGGGGGTACTCAGTGATCTTGGAACGAAAATGATGCTCACCCGAGGGGCCTAGGAGTTCTCAAAGGGTACCTTCTTTAAAATAAAGCAGAACAGCGACTAAGAGCTCATGGGAAGAGCTGCCTGCCTCCCGTTCTGCATGGCTACTCGGGGCCTTACCTCGAGGCAAGGACTCACGTTGAGATTCCCTTTAGCTCTAGAGCATTACAAGAAGAGAGCCACCCCGGCCATGGAAGCACCCTGTGTAGCCAGAGAAAAACCATTTTCTTCCCAGACCCATGCCTACGGCGTCCAGAGGCCTGACAACAGCAGAGAATTTCAGGGAGCTTCCAGGGAGCATGAATGGGGCTTTCCAAATGGAAAAGCAAGGCTAGTACCATCCCGCCTCCATTTCCATGGGCACACGCAGCATACATCCCTGTGGTTTCTGACAAGTCAAAAGAGACACAGAGCACACACTTCGTCCTTCCCTGAATGAACTCCTCGAGGCAGGGTGTTCTGCATGTAGTGAACGGCCTCAACCAAGGCGCGCCCTAGCTAGGCCTCTGGGCCCGTGCCTCTTCAGAAGCCTGCAGTGCTACAGGAAAAACTGTGCTTTAGTGGCAATAGGAACACAAGCCGACTTTCTCCTGGAGGCAGGGTGACTTCAGGTAGGAGGTCCTGGTTGGAAGGCGAAGCCTAGTGTTTTTTTTCAGTGCCAATCAGAGTAGGGAATGAGTGCGACTTCCACGGCATGTTGGAACCTGCTAGAACCGTGCCTGTGAACCTGTGGTAGTGCTGGGGAAATCAAGCTGTCCCAAGAAAGAGTGTCCTGTTTTGCCCATCACTCGGCATACACAGTGTGAGTACGAAGGCCTACGGGCCTGGATGTTGTTTAGAAGAGCCAGGGGAGCCTGGGGGTACTCAGTGTTCTTGCAGGGAATAGGGTTTCCAGGCGAGGCACCTAGGTGTCCCGCAAAGCGTACTGGCGTTCAAATGCTGCAGAGCAGCGGCTACCGCCTCATGGAAACTGCTGCACGCCTCCGCTTCTGCAGAGCAATTCAGGGCCTTACCTCGAGGCAAGTCCTCACGTTGAGTGTCCCGTGAGCGACACCGCATGGTAGGATGCTGACTTTCTCCTTGAGTAGAGAGACTTCAGGTACGAGGTCCTCTAAGAATTCTAAGCAGAGTGTTTTCTCATGGCAGCTCAAACGAGGGCAATGTCGAAGACTTCCAAGCCATGTTGGACTGCCTAGAAATGTGGTTCTGATGTTGTTCGAGGGCTATGGAAATGTAGCACGCCTGAAGTAACGTGCAGTGTGTTGCCCATCACTCGGCAGACACAGAGGGCCTCCGAGGGACCTATGGGCCTCGATGTTGCTCAGTAGGCCCACAGGGGTGTGGGGGTACTCAGTGATCTTGGAACGAAAATGATGCTCACCCGAGGGGCCTAGGAGTTCTCAAAGGGTACCTTCTTTCAAATAAAGCAGAACAGCGACTAAGAGCTCATGGCAAGAGCTGCCTGCCTCCCGTTCTGCATGGCTACTCGGGGCCTTACCTCGAGGCAAGGACTCACGTTGAGATTCCCTTTAGCTCTAGAGCATTACAAGAAGAGAGCCACCCCGGCCATGGAAGCACCCTGTGTAGCCAGAGAAAAACCATTTTCTTCCCAGACCCATGCCTACGGCGTCCAGAGGCCTGACAACAGCAGAGAATTTCAGGGAGCTTCCAGGGAGCATGAATGGGGCTTTCCAAATGGAAAAGCAAGGCTAGTACCATCCCGCCTCCATTTCCATGGGCACACGCAGCATACATCCCTGTGGTTTCTGACAAGTCAAAAGAGACACAGAGCACACACTTCGTCCTTCCCTGAATTAACTCCTCGAGGCAGGGTGTTCTGCATGTAGTGAACGGCCTCAACCAAGGCGCGCCCTAGCTAGGCCTCTGGGCCCGTGCCTCTTCAGAAGCCTGCAGTGCTACAGGAAAAACTGTGCTTTAGTGGCAATAGGAACACAACCCGACTTTCTCCTGGAGGCAGGGTGACTTCAGGTAGGAGGTCCTGGTTGGAAGGCGAAGCCTAGTGTTTTTTTTCAGTGCCAATCAGAGTAGGGAATGAGTGCGACCTCCACGGCATGTTGGAACCTGCTAGAACCGTGCCCGTGAACCTGTGGTAGTGCTGGGGAAATCAAGCTGTCCCAAGAAAGAGTGTACTGTTTTGCCCATCACTCGGCATACACAGTGTGAGTACGAAGGCCTACGGGCCTGGATGTTGTTTAGAAGAGCCAGGGGAGCCTGGGGGTACTCAGTGTTCTTGCAGGGAATAGGGTTTCCAGGCGAGGCACCTAGGTGTCCCGCAAAGCGTACTGGCGTTCAAATGCTGCAGAGCAGCGACTACGGCCTCATGGAAACTGCTGCACGCCTCCGCTTCTGCAGAGCAATTCAGGGCCTTACCTCGAGGCAAGTCCTCACGTTGAGTGTCCCGTGAGCGACCCCGCATGGTAGGATGCTGACTTTCTCCTTGAGTAGAGAGACTTCAGGTACGAGGTCCTCTAAGAATTCTAAGCAGAGTGTTTTCTCTTGGCAGCTCAAACGAGGGCAATGTCGAAGACTTCCAGGCCATGTTGGACTGCCTAGAAATGTGGTTCTGCTGTTGTTCGAGGGCTCTGGAAATGTAGCACGCCTGAAGTAACGTGCAGTGTGTTGCCCATCACTCGGCAGACACAGAGGGCCTCCGAGGGACCTATGGGCCTCGATGTTGCTCAGTAGGCCCACAGGGGTGTGGGGGTACTCAGTGATCTTGGAACGAAAATGATGCTCACCCGAGGGGCCTAGGAGTTCTCAAAGGGTACCTTCTTTCAAATAAAGCAGAACAGCGACTAAGAGCTCATGGGAAGAGCTGCCTGCCTCCCGTTCTGCATGGCTACTCGGGGCCTTACCTCGAGGCAAGGACTCACGTTGAGATTCCCTTTAGCTCTAGAGCATGGCTAGATGAGCCCCACCCCGGCCATGGAAGCACCCTGTGTAGCCAGAGAAAACCCATTTTCTTCCCAGACCCATGCCTACGGCGTCCAGAGGCCTGACAACAGCAGAGAATTTCAGGGAGCTTCCAGGGAGCATGAATGGGGCTTTCCAAATGGAAAAGCAAGGCTAGTACCATCCCGCCCCCATTTCCATGGGCACACGCAGCATACATCCCTGTGGTTTCTGACAAGTCAAAAGAGACACAGAGCACACACTTCGTCCTTCCCTGAATCAACTCCTCGAGGCAGGGTGTTCTGCATGTAGTGAACGGCCTCAACCAAGGCGCGCCCTAGCTAGACCTCTGGGCCCGTGCCTCTTCAGAAGCCTGCAGTGCTACAGGAAAAACTGTGCTTTAGTGGCAATAGGAACGCAAGCCGACTTTCTCCTGGAGGCAGGGTGACTTCAGGTAGGAGGTCCTGGTTGGAAGGCGAAGCCTAGTGTTGTTTTTTCAGTGCCAATCAGAGTAGGGAATGAGTGCGACTTCCACGGCATGTTGGAACCTGCTAGAACCGTGCCCGTGAACCTGTGGTAGTGCTGGGGAAATCAAGCTGTCCCAAGAAAGAGTGTCCTGTTTTGCCCATCACTCGGCATACACAGTGTGAGTACGAAGGCCTACGGGCCTGGATGTTGTTTAGAAGAGCCAGGGGAGCCTGGGGGTACTCAGTGTTCTTGCAGGGAATAGGGTTTCCAGGCGAGGCACCTAGGTGTCCCGCAAAGCGTACTGGCGTTCAAATGCTGCAGAGCAGCGACTACGGCCTCATGGAAACTGCTGCACGCCTCCGCTTCTGCAGAGCAATTCAGGGCCTTACCTCGAGGCAAGTCCTCACGTTGAGTGTCCTGTGAGCGACACCGCATGGTAGGATGCTGACTTTCTCCTTGAGTAGAGAGACTTCAGGTACGAGGTCCTCTAAGAATTCTAAGCAGAGTGTTTTCTCATGGCAGCTCAAACGAGGGCAATGTCGAAGACTTCCAGGCCATGTTGGACTGCCTAGAAATGTGGTTCTGCTGTTGTTCGAGGGCTCTGGAAATGTAGCACGCCTGAAGTAACGTGCAGTGTGTTGCCCATCACTCGGCAGACACAGAGGGCCTCCGAGGGACCTATGGGCCTCGATGTTGCTCAGTAGGCCCACAGGGGTGTGGGGGTACTCAGTGATCTTGGAACGAAAATGATGCTCACCCGAGGGGCCTAGGAGTTCTCAAAGGGTACCTTCTTTAAAATAAAGCAGAACAGCGACTAAGAGCTCATGGGAAGAGCTGCCTGCCTCCCGTTCTGCATGGCTACTCGGGGCCTTACCTCGAGGCAAGGACTCACGTTGAGATTCCCTTTAGCTCTAGAGCATTACAAGAAGAGAGCCACCCCGGCCATGGAAGCACCCTGTGTAGCCAGAGAAAACCCATTTTCTTCCCAGACCCATGCCTACGGCGTCCAGAGGCCTGACAACAGCAGAGAATTTCAGGGAGCTTCCAGGGAGCATGAATGGGGCTTTCCAAATGGAAAAGCAAGGCTAGTACCATCCCGCCTCCATTTCCATGGGCACACGCAGCATACATCCCTGTGGTTTCTGACAAGTCAAAAGAGACACAGAGCACACACTTCGTCCTTCCCTGAATTAACTCCTCGAGGCAGGGTGTTCTGCATGTAGTGAACGGCCTCAACCAAGGCGCGCCCTAGCTAGGCCTCTGGGCCCGTGCCTCTTCAGAAGCCTGCAGTGCTACAGGAAAAACTGTGCTTTAGTGGCAATAGGAACACAAGCCGACTTTCTCCTGGAGGCAGGGTGACTTCAGGTAGGAGGTCCTGGTTGGAAGGCGAAGCCTAGTGTTTTTTTTCAGTGCCAATCAGAGTAGGGAATGAGTGCGACTTCCACGGCATGTTGGAACCTGCTAGAACCGTGCCCGTGAACCTGTGGTAGTGCTGGGGAAATCAAGCTGTCCCAAGAAAGAGTGTACTGTTTTGCCCATCACTCGGCATACACAGTGTGAGTACGAAGGCCTACGGGCCTGGATGTTGTTTAGAAGAGCCAGGGGAGCCTGGGGGTACTCAGTGTTCTTGCAGGGAATAGGGTTTCCAGGCGAGGCACCTAGGTGTCCCGCAAAGCGTACTGGCGTTCAAATGCTGCAGAGCAGCGACTACGGCCTCATGGAAACTGCTGCACGCCTCCGCTTCTGCAGAGCAATTCAGGGCCTTACCTCGAGGCAAGTCCTCACGTTGAGTGTCCCGTGAGCGACACCGCATGGTAGGATGCTGACTTTCTCCTTGAGTAGAGAGACTTCAGGTACGAGGTCCTCTAAGAATTCTAAGCAGAGTGTTTTCTCATGGCAGCTCAAACGAGGGCAATGTCGAAGACTTCCAGGCCATGTTGGACTGCCTAGAAATGTGGTTCTGCTGTTGTTCGAGGGCTCTGGAAATGTAGCACGCCTGAAGTAACGTGCAGTGTGTTGCCCATCACTCGGCAGACACAGAGGGCCTCCGAGGGACCTATGGGCCTCGATGTTGCTCAGTAGGCCCACAAGGGTGTGGGGGTACTCAGTGATCTTGGAACGAAAATGATGCTCACCCGAGGGGCCTAGGAGTTCTCAAAGGGTACCTTCTTTCAAATAAAGCAGAACAGCGACTAAGAGCTCATGGGAAGAGCTGCCTGCCTCCCGTTCTGCATGGCTACTCGGGGCCTTACCTCGAGGCAAGGACTCACGTTGAGATTCCCTTTAGCTCTAGAGCATTACAAGAAGAGAGCCACCCCGGCCATGGAAGCACCCTGTGTAGCCAGAGAAAACCCATTTTCTTCCCAGACCCATGCCTATGGCGTCCAGAGGTCTGACAACAGCAGAGAATTTCAGGGAGCTTCCAGGGAGCATGAATGGGGCTTTCCAAATGGAAAAGCAAGGCTAGTACCATCCCGCCCCCATTTCCATGGGCACACGCAGCATACATCCCTGTGGTTTCTGACAAGTCAAAAGAGACACAGAGCACACACTGGTTCCTTCCCTGAATCAACTTCTCGAGGCAGAGTGTTCTGCATCTAGTGAACGGCCTCAACCAAGGCACGCCCTAGCTAGGCCTCTGGGCCCGGGCCTCTTCAGAAGCCTGCAGTGCTACAGGAAGAACTGTGCTTTAGTTGCAATAGGCAAGCAATCCGCCTTTCTCCTGGAGGCAGGGTGACTTCAGGTAGGAGGTCCTGGTTGGAAGGCGAAGCCTAGTGTTTTTTTTCAGTGCCAATCAGAGTAGGGAATGAGTGCGACTTCCACGGCATGTTGGAACCTGCTAGAACCGTGCCCGTGAACCTGTGGTAGTGCTGGGGAAATCAAGCTGTCCCAAGAAAGAGTGTCCTGTTTTGCCCATCACTCGGCATACACAGTGTGAGTACGAAGGCCTACGGGCCTGGATGTTGTTTAGAAGAGCCAGGGGAGCCTGGGGGTACTCAGTGTTCTTGCAGGGAATAGGGTTTCCAGGCGAGGCACCTAGGTGTCCCGCAAAGCGTACTGGCGTTCAAATGCTGCAGAGCAGCGGCTACCGCCTCATGGAAACTGCTGCACGCCTCCGCTTCTGCAGAGCAATTCAGGGCCTTACCTCGAGGCAAGTCCTCACGTTGAGTGTCCCGTGAGCGACACCGCATGGTAGGATGCTGACTTTCTCCTTGAGTAGAGAGACTTCAGGTACGAGGTCCTCTAAGAATTCTAAGCAGAGTGTTTTCTCAAGGCAGCTCAAACGAGGGCAATGTCGAAGACTTCCAAGCCATGTTGGACTGCCTAGAAATGTGGTTCTGCTGTTGTTCGAGGGCTCTGGAAATGTAGCACGCCTGAAGTAACGTGCAGTGTGTTGCCCATCACTCGGCAGACACAGAGGGCCTCCGAGGGACCTATGGGCCTCGATGTTGCTCAGTAGGCCCACAGGGGTGTGGGGGTACTCAGTGATCTTGGAACGAAAATGATGCTCACCCGAGGGGCCTAGGAGTTCTCAAAGGGTACCTTCTTTAAAATAAAGCAGAACAGCGACTAAGAGCTCATGGGAAGAGCTGCCTGCCTCCCGTTCTGCATGGCTACTCGGGGCCTTACCTCGAGGCAAGGACTCACGTTGAGATTCCCTTTAGCTCTAGAGCATTACAAGAAGAGAGCCACCCCGGCCATGGAAGCACCCTGTGTAGCCAGAGAAAAACCATTTTCTTCCCAGACCCATGCCTACGGCGTCCAGAGGCCTGACAACAGCAGAGAATTTCAGGGAGCTTCCAGGGAGCATGAATGGGGCTTTCCAAATGGAAAAGCAAGGCTAGTACCATCCCGCCTCCATTTCCATGGGCACACGCAGCATACATCCCTGTGGTTTCTGACAAGTCAAAAGAGACACAGAGCACACACTTCGTCCTTCCCTGAATGAACTCCTCGAGGCAGGGTGTTCTGCATGTAGTGAACGGCCTCAACCAAGGCGCGCCCTAGCTAGGCCTCTGGGCCCGTGCCTCTTCAGAAGCCTGCAGTGCTACAGGAAAAACTGTGCTTTAGTGGCAATAGGAACACAAGCCGACTTTCTCCTGGAGGCAGGGTGACTTCAGGTAGGAGGTCCTGGTTGGAAGGCGAAGCCTAGTGTTTTTTTTCAGTGCCAATCAGAGTAGGGAATGAGTGCGACTTCCACGGCATGTTGGAACCTGCTAGAACCGTGCCCGTGAACCTGTGGTAGTGCTGGGGAAATCAAGCTGTCCCAAGAAAGAGTGTCCTGTTTTGCCCATCACTCGGCATACACAGTGTGAGTACGAAGGCCTACGGGCCTGGATGTTGTTTAGAAGAGCCAGGGGAGCCTGGGGGTACTCAGTGTTCTTGCAGGGAATAGGGTTTCCAGGCGAGGCACCTAGGTGTCCCGCAAAGCGTACTGGCGTTCAAATGCTTCAGAGCAGCGGCTACCGCCTCATGGAAACTGCTGCACGCCTCCGCTTCTGCAGAGCAATTCAGGGCCTTACCTCGAGGCAAGTCCTCACGTTGAGTGTCCCGTGAGCGACACCGCATGGTAGGATGCTGACTTTCTCCTTGAGTAGAGAGACTTCAGGTACGAGGTCCTCTAAGAATTCTAAGCAGAGTGTTTTCTCATGGCAGCTCAAACGAGGGCAATGTCGAAGACTTCCAAGCCATGTTGGACTGCCTAGAAATGTGGTTCTGATGTTGTTCGAGGGCTATGGAAATGTAGCACGCCTGAAGTAACGTGCAGTGTGTTGCCCATCACTCGGCAGACACAGAGGGCCTCCGAGGGACCTATGGGCCTCGATGTTGCTCAGTAGGCCCACAGGGGTGTGGGGGTACTCAGTGATCTTGGAACGAAAATGATGCTCACCCGAGGGGCCTAGGAGTTCTCAAAGGGTACCTTCTTTCAAATAAAGCAGAACAGCGACTAAGAGCTCATGGCAAGAGCTGCCTGCCTCCCGTTCTGCATGGCTACTCGGGGCCTTACCTCGAGGCAAGGACTCACGTTGAGATTCCCTTTAGCTCTAGAGCATTACAAGAAGAGAGCCACCCCGGCCATGGAAGCACCCTGTGTAGCCAGAGAAAAACCATTTTCTTCCCAGACCCATGCCTACGGCGTCCAGAGGCCTGACAACAGCAGAGAATTTCAGGGAGCTTCCAGGGAGCATGAATGGGGCTTTCCAAATGGAAAAGCAAGGCTAGTACCATCCCGCCTCCATTTCCATGGGCACACGCAGCATACATCCCTGTGGTTTCTGACAAGTCAAAAGAGACACAGAGCACACACTTCGTCCTTCCCTGAATTAACTCCTCGAGGCAGGGTGTTCTGCATGTAGTGAACGGCCTCAACCAAGGCGCGCCCTAGCTAGGCCTCTGGGCCCGTGCCTCTTCAGAAGCCTGCAGTGCTACAGGAAAAACTGTGCTTTAGTGGCAATAGGAACACAACCCGACTTTCTCCTGGAGGCAGGGTGACTTCAGGTAGGAGGTCCTGGTTGGAAGGCGAAGCCTAGTGTTTTTTTTCAGTGCCAATCAGAGTAGGGAATGAGTGCGACTTCCACGGCATGTTGGAACCTGCTAGAACCGTGCCCGTGAACCTGTGGTAGTGCTGGGGAAATCAAGCTGTCCCAAGAAAGAGTGTACTGTTTTGCCCATCACTCGGCATACACAGTGTGAGTACGAAGGCCTACGGGCCTGGATGTTGTTTAGAAGAGCCAGGGGAGCCTGGGGGTACTCAGTGTTCTTGCAGGGAATAGGGTTTCCAGGCGAGGCACCTAGGTGTCCCGCAAAGCGTACTGGCGTTCAAATGCTGCAGAGCAGCGACTACGGCCTCATGGAAACTGCTGCACGCCTCCGCTTCTGCAGAGCAATTCAGGGCCTTACCTCGAGGCAAGTCCTCACGTTGAGTGTCCCGTGAGCGACCCCGCATGGTAGGATGCTGACTTTCTCCTTGAGTAGAGAGACTTCAGGTACGAGGTCCTCTAAGAATTCTAAGCAGAGTGTTTTCTCATGGCAGCTCAAACGAGGGCAATGTCGAAGACTTCCAGGCCATGTTGGACTGCCTAGAAATGTGGTTCTGCTGTTGTTCGAGGGCTCTGGAAATGTAGCACGCCTGAAGTAACGTGCAGTGTGTTGCCCATCACTCGGCAGACACAGAGGGCCTCCGAGGGACCTATGGGCCTCGATGTTGCTCAGTAGGCCCACAGGGGTGTGGGGGTACTCAGTGATCTTGGAACGAAAATGATGCTCACCCGAGGGGCCTAGGAGTTCTCAAAGGGTACCTTCTTTCAAATAAAGCAGAACAGCGACTAAGAGCTCATGGGAAGAGCTGCCTGCCTCCCGTTCTGCATGGCTACTCGGGGCCTTACCTCGAGGCAAGGACTCACGTTGAGATTCCCTTTAGCTCTAGAGCATGGCTAGATGAGCCCCACCCCGGCCATGGAAGCACCCTGTGTAGCCAGAGAAAACCCATTTTCTTCCCAGACCCATGCCTACGGCGTCCAGAGGCCTGACAACAGCAGAGAATTTCAGGGAGCTTCCAGGGAGCATGAATGGGGCTTTCCAAATGGAAAAGCAAGGCTAGTACCATCCCGCCCCCATTTCCATGGGCACACGCAGCATACATCCCTGTGGTTTCTGACAAGTCAAAAGAGACACAGAGCACACACTTCGTCCTTCCCTGAATCAACTCCTCGAGGCAGGGTGTTCTGCATGTAGTGAACGGCCTCAACCAAGGCGCGCCCTAGCTAGACCTCTGGGCCCGTGCCTCTTCAGAAGCCTGCAGTGCTACAGGAAAAACTGTGCTTTAGTGGCAATAGGAACGCAAGCCGACTTTCTCCTGGAGGCAGGGTGACTTCAGGTAGGAGGTCCTGGTTGGAAGGCGAAGCCTAGTGTTTTTTTTTCAGTGCCAATCAGAGTAGGGAATGAGTGCGACTTCCACGGCATGTTGGAACCTGCTAGAACCGTGCCCGTGAACCTGTGGTAGTGCTGGGGAAATCAAGCTGTCCCAAGAAAGAGTGTACTGTTTTGCCCATCACTCGGCATACACAGTGTGAGTACGAAGGCCTACGGGCCTGGATGTTGTTTAGAAGAGCCAGGGGAGCCTGGGGGTACTCAGTGTTCTTGCAGGGAATAGGGTTTCCAGGCGAGGCACCTAGGTGTCCCGCAAAGCGTACTGGCGTTCAAATGCTGCAGAGCAGCGACTACGGCCTCATGGAAACTGCTGCACGCCTCCGCTTCTGCAGAGCAATTCAGGGCCTTACCTCGAGGCAAGTCCTCACGTTGAGTGTCCTGTGAGCGACACCGCATGGTAGGATGCTGACTTTCTCCTTGAGTAGAGAGACTTCAGGTACGAGGTCCTCTAAGAATTCTAAGCAGAGTGTTTTCTCATGGCAGCTCAAACGAGGGCAATGTCGAAGACTTCCAGGCCATGTTGGACTGCCTAGAAATGTGGTTCTGCTGTTGTTCGAGGGCTCTGGAAATGTAGCACGCCTGAAGTAACGTGCAGTGTGTTGCCCATCACTCGGCAGACACAGAGGGCCTCCGAGGGACCTATGGGCCTCGATGTTGCTCAGTAGGCCCACAGGGGTGTGGGGGTACTCAGTGATCTTGGAACGAAAATGATGCTCACCCGAGGGGCCTAGGAGTTCTCAAAGGGTACCTTCTTTAAAATAAAGCAGAACAGCGACTAAGAGCTCATGGGAAGAGCTGCCTGCCTCCCGTTCTGCATGGCTACTCGGGGCCTTACCTCGAGGCAAGGACTCACGTTGAGATTCCCTTTAGCTCTAGAGCATTACAAGAAGAGAGCCACCCCGGCCATGGAAGCACCCTGTGTAGCCAGAGAAAACCCATTTTCTTCCCAGACCCATGCCTACGGCGTCCAGAGGCCTGACAACAGCAGAGAATTTCAGGGAGCTTCCAGGGAGCATGAATGGGGCTTTCCAAATGGAAAAGCAAGGCTAGTACCATCCCGCCCCCATTTCCATGGGCACACGCAGCATACATCCCTGTGGTTTCTGACAAGTCAAAAGAGACACAGAGCACACACTGGTTCCTTCCCTGAATCAACTTCTCGAGGCAGAGTGTTCTGCATCTAGTGAACGGCCTCAACCAAGGCGCGCCCTAGCTAGACCTCTGGGCCCGTGCCTCTTCAGAAGCCTGCAGTGCTACAGGAAAAACTGTGCTTTAGTGGCAATAGGAACGCAAGCCGACTTTCTCCTGGAGGCAGGGTGACTTCAGGTAGGAGGTCCTGGTTGGAAGGCGAAGCCTAGTGTTTTTTTTTCAGTGCCAATCAGAGTAGGGAATGAGTGCGACTTCCACGGCATGTTGGAACCTGCTAGAACCGTGCCCGTGAACCTGTGGTAGTGCTGGGGAAATCAAGCTGTCCCAAGAAAGAGTGTACTGTTTTGCCCATCACTCGGCATACACAGTGTGAGTACGAAGGCCTACGGGCCTGGATGTTGTTTAGAAGAGCCAGGGGAGCCTGGGGGTACTCAGTGTTCTTGCAGGGAATAGGGTTTCCAGGCGAGGCACCTAGGTGTCCCGCAAAGCGTACTGGCGTTCAAATGCTGCAGAGCAGCGACTACGGCCTCATGGAAACTGCTGCACGCCTCCGCTTCTGCAGAGCAATTCAGGGCCTTACCTCGAGGCAAGTCCTCACGTTGAGTGTCCCGTGAGCGACACCGCATGGTAGGATGCTGACTTTCTCCTTGAGTAGAGAGACTTCAGGTACGAGGTCCTCTAAGAATTCTAAGCAGAGTGTTTTCTCATGGCAGCTCAAACGAGGGCAATGTCGAAGACTTACAAGCCATGTTGGACTGCCTAGAAATGTGGTTCTGATGTTGTTCGAGGGCTCTGGAAATGTAGCACGCCTGAAGTAACGTGCAGTGTGTTGCCCATCACTCGGCAGACACAGAGGGCCTCCGAGGGACCTATGGGCCTCGATGTTGCTCAGTAGGCCCACAGGGGTGTGGGGGTACTCAGTGATCTTGGAACGAAAATGATGCTCACCCGAGGGGCCTAGGAGTTCTCAAAGGGTACCTTCTTTAAAATAAAGCAGAACAGCGACTAAGAGCTCATGGGAAGAGCTGCCTGCCTCCCGTTCTGCATGGCTACTCGGGGCCTTACCTCGAGGCAAGGACTCACGTTGAGATTCCCTTTAGCTCTAGAGCATTACAAGAAGAGAGCCACCCCGGCCATGGAAGCACCCTGTGTAGCCAGAGAAAACCCATTTTCTTCCCAGACCCATGCCTACGGCGTCCAGAGGCCTGACAACAGCAGAGAATTTCAGGGAGCTTCCAGGGAGCATGAATGGGGCTTTCCAAATGGAAAAGCAAGGCTAGTACCATCCCGCCCCCATTTCCATGGGCACACGCAGCATACATCCCTGTGGTTTCTGACAAGTCAAAAGAGACACAGAGCACACACTTCGTCCTTCCCTGAATCAACTCCTCGAGGTAGGGTGTTCTGCATGTAGTGAACGGCCTCAACCAAGGCGCGCCCTAGCTAGACCTCTGGGCCCGTGCCTCTTCAGAAGCCTGCAGTGCTACAGGAAAAACTGTGCTTTAGTGGCAATAGGAACGCAAGCCGACTTTCTCCTGGAGGCAGGGTGACTTCAGGTAGGAGGTCCTGGTTGGAAGGCGAAGCCTAGTGTTTTTTTTTCAGTGCCAATCAGAGTAGGGAATGAGTGCGACTTCCACGGCATGTTGGAACCTGCTAGAACCGTGCCCGTGAACCTGTGGTAGTGCTGGGGAAATCAAGCTGTCCCAAGAAAGAGTGTACTGTTTTGCCCATCACTCGGCATACACAGTGTGAGTACGAAGGCCTACGGGCCTGGATGTTGTTTAGAAGAGCCAGGGGAGCCTGGGGGTACTCAGTGTTCTTGCAGGGAATAGGGTTTCCAGGCGAGGCACCTAGGTGTCCCGCAAAGCGTACTGGCGTTCAAATGCTGCAGAGCAGCGACTACGGCCTCATGGAAACTGCTGCACGCCTCCGCTTCTGCAGAGCAATTCAGGGCCTTACCTCGAGGCAAGTCCTCACGTTGAGTGTCCTGTGAGCGACACCGCATGGTAGGATGCTGACTTTCTCCTTGAGTAGAGAGACTTCAGGTACGAGGTCCTCTAAGAATTCTAAGCAGAGTGTTTTCTCATGGCAGCTCAAACGAGGGCAATGTCGAAGACTTCCAGGCCATGTTGGACTGCCTAGAAATGTGGTTCTGCTGTTGTTCGAGGGCTCTGGAAATGTAGCACGCCTGAAGTAACGTGCAGTGTGTTGCCCATCACTCGGCAGACACAGAGGGCCTCCGAGGGACCTATGGGCCTCGATGTTGCTCAGTAGGCCCACAGGGGTGTGGGGGTACTCAGTGATCTTGGAACGAAAATGATGCTCACCCGAGGGGCCTAGGAGTTCTCAAAGGGTACCTTCTTTCAAATAAAGCAGAACAGCGACTAAGAGCTCATGGGAAGAGCTGCCTGCCTCCCGTTCTGCATGGCTACTCGGGGCCTTACCTCGAGGCAAGGACTCACGTTGAGATTCCCTTTAGCTCTAGAGCATTACAAGAAGAGAGCCACCCCGGCCATGGAAGCACCCTGTGTAGCCAGAGAAAACCCATTTTCTTCCCAGACCCATGCCTACGGCGTCCAGAGGCCTGACAACAGCAGAGAATTTCAGGGAGCTTCCAGGGAGCATGAATGGGGCTTTCCAAATGGAAAAGCAAGGCTAGTACCATCCCGCCCCCATTTCCATGGGCACACGCAGCATACATCCCTGTGGTTTCTGACAAGTCAAAAGAGACACAGAGCACACACTGGTTCCTTCCCTGAATCAACTTCTCGAAGCAGAGTGTTCTGCATCTAGTGAACGGCCTCAACCAAGGCGCGCCCTAGCTAGACCTCTGGGCCCGTGCCTCTTCAGAAGCCTGCAGTGCTACAGGAAAAACTGTGCTTTAGTGGCAATAGGAACGCAAGCCGACTTTCTCCTGGAGGCAGGGTGACTTCAGGTAGGAGGTCCTGGTTGGAAGGCGAAGCCTAGTGTTTTTTTTTCAGTGCCAATCAGAGTAGGGAATGAGTGCGACTTCCACGGCATGTTGGAACCTGCTAGAACCGTGCCCGTGAACCTGTGGTAGTGCTGGGGAAATCAAGCTGTCCCAAGAAAGAGTGTACTGTTTTGCCCATCACTCGGCATACACAGTGTGAGTACGAAGGCCTACGGGCCTGGATGTTGTTTAGAAGAGCCAGGGGAGCCTGGGGGTACTCAGTGTTCTTGCAGGGAATAGGGTTTCCAGGCGAGGCACCTAGGTGTCCCGCAAAGCGTACTGGCGTTCAAATGCTGCAGAGCAGCGACTACGGCCTCATGGAAACTGCTGCACGCCTCCGCTTCTGCAGAGCAATTCAGGGCCTTACCTCGAGGCAAGTCCTCACGTTGAGTGTCCCGTGAGCGACCCCGCATGGTAGGATGCTGACTTTCTCCTTGAGTAGAGAGACTTCAGGTACGAGGTCCTCTAAGAATTCTAAGCAGAGTGTTTTCTCATGGCAGCTCAAACGAGGGCAATGTCGAAGACTTCCAGGCCATGTTGGACTGCCTAGAAATGTGGTTCTGCTGTTGTTCGAGGGCTCTGGAAATGTAGCACGCCTGAAGTAACGTGCAGTGTGTTGCCCATCACTCGGCAGACACAGAGGGCCTCCGAGGGACCTATGGGCCTCGATGTTGCTCAGTAGGCCCACAGGGGTGTGGGGGTACTCAGTGATCTTGGAACGAAAATGATGCTCACCCGAGGGGCCTAGGAGTTCTCAAAGGGTACCTTCTTTAAAATAAAGCAGAACAGCGACTAAGAGCTCATGGGAAGAGCTGCCTGCCTCCCGTTCTGCATGGCTACTCGGGGCCTTACCTCGAGGCAAGGACTCACGTTGAGATTCCCTTTAGCTCTAGAGCATTACAAGAAGAGAGCCACCCCGGCCATGGAAGCACCCTGTGTAGCCAGAGAAAACCCATTTTCTTCCCAGACCCATGCCTACGGCGTCCAGAGGCCTGACAACAGCAGAGAATTTCAGGGAGCTTCCAGGGAGCATGAATGGGGCTTTCCAAATGGAAAAGCAAGGCTAGTACCATCCCGCCCCCATTTCCATGGGCACACGCAGCATACATCCCTGTGGTTTCTGACAAGTCAAAAGAGACACAGAGCACACACTGGTTCCTTCCCTGAATCAACTTCTCGAGGCAGAGTGTTCTGCATCTAGTGAACGGCCTCAACCAAGGCACGCCCTAGCTAGGCTTCTGGGCCCGGGCCTCTTCAGAAGCCTGCAGTGCTACAGGAAGAACTGTGCTTTAGTTGCAATAGGCAAGCAATCCGCCTTTCTCCTGGAGGCAGGGTGACTTCAGGTAGGAGGTCCTGGTTGGAAGGCGAAGCCTAGTGTTTTTTTTCAGTGCCAATCAGAGTAGGGAATGAGTGCGACTTCCACGGCATGTTGGAACCTGCTAGAACCGTGCCCGTGAACCTGTGGTAGTGCTGGGGAAATCAAGCTGTCCCAAGAAAGAGTGTACTGTTTTGCCCATCACTCGGCATACACAGTGTGAGTACGAAGGCCTACGGGCCTGGATGTTGTTTAGAAGAGCCAGGGGAGCCTGGGGGTACTCAGTGTTCTTGCAGGGAATAGGGTTTCCAGGCGAGGCACCTAGGTGTCCCGCAAAGCGTACTGGCGTTCAAATGCTGCAGAGCAGCGACTACGGCCTCATGGAAACTGCTGCACGCCTCCGCTTCTGCAGAGCAATTCAGGGCCTTACCTCGAGGCAAGTCCTCACGTTGAGTGTCCCGTGAGCGACACCGCATGGTAGGATGCTGTCTTTCTCCTTGAGTAGAGAGACTTCAGGTACGAGGTCCTCTAAGAATTCTAAGCAGAGTGTTTTCTCATGGCAGCTCAAACGAGGGCAATGTCGAAGACTTCCAGGCCATGTTGGACTGCCTAGAAATGTGGTTCTGCTGTTGTTCGAGGGCTCTGGAAATGTAGCACGCCTGAAGTAACGTGCAGTGTGTTGCCCATCACTCGGCAGACACAGAGGGCCTCCGAGGGACCTATGGGCCTCGATGTTGCTCAGTAGGCCCACAGGGGTGTGGGGGTACTCAGTGATCTTGGAACGAAAATGATGCTCACCCGAGGGGCCTAGGAGTTCTCAAAGGGTACCTTCTTTAAAATAAAGCAGAACAGCGACTAAGAGCTCATGGGAAGAGCTGCCTGCCTCCCGTTCTGCATGGCTACTCGGGGCCTTACCTCGAGGCAAGGACTCACGTTGAGATTCCCTTTAGCTCTAGAGCATGGCTAGATGAGCCCCACCCCGGCCATGGAAGCACCCTGTGTAGCCAGAGAAAACCCATTTTCTTCCCAGACCCATGCCTACGGCGTCCAGAGGCCTGACAACAGCAGGGAATTTCAGGGAGCTTCCAGGGAGCATGAATGGGGCTTTCCAAATGGAAAAGCAAGGCTAGTACCATCCCGCCCCCATTTCCATGGGCACACGCAGCATACATCCCTGTGGTTTCTGACAAGTCAAAAGAGACACAGAGCACACACTGGTTCCTTCCCTGAATCAACTTCTCGAGGCAGAGTGTTCTGCATCTAGTGAACGGCCTCAACCAAGGCACGCCCTAGCTAGGCCTCTGGGCCCGGGCCTCTTCAGAAGCCTGCAGTGCTACAGGAAGAACTGTGCTTTAGTGGCAATACTAACGCAAGCCGACTTTCTCCTGGAGGCAGGGTGACTTCAGGTAGGAGGTCCTGGTTGGAAGGCGAAGCCTAGTGTTTTTTTTCAGTGCCAATCAGAGTAGGGAATGAGTGCGAATTCCACGGCATGTTGGAACCTGCTAGAACCGTGCCCGTGAACCTGTGGTAGTGCTGGGGAAATCAAGCTGTCCCAAGAAAGAGTGTACTGTTTTGCCCATCACTCGGCATACACAGTGTGAGTACGAAGGCCTACGGGCCTGGATGTTGTTTAGAAGAGCCAGGGGAGCCTGGGGGTACTCAGTGTTCTTGCAGGGAATAGGGTTTCCAGGCGAGGCACCTAGGTGTCCCGCAAAGCGTACTGGCGTTCAAATGCTGCAGAGCAGCGGCTACCGCCTCATGGAAACTGCTGCACGCCTCCGCTTCTGCAGAGCAATTCAGGGCCTTACCTCGAGGTAAGTCCTCACGTTGAGTGTCCCGTGAGCGACACCGCATGGTAGGATGCTGACTTTCTCCTTGAGTAGAGAGACTTCAGGTACGAGGTCCTCTAAGAATTCTAAGCAGAGTGTTTTCTCATGGCAGCTCAAACGAGGGCAATGTCGAAGACTTCCAGGCCATGTTGGACTGCCTAGAAATGTGGTTCTGCTGTTGTTCGAGGGCTCTGGAAATGTAGCACGCCTGAAGTAACGTGCAGTGTGTTGCCCATCACTCGGCAGACACAGAGGGCCTCCGAGGGACCTATGGGCCTCGATGTTGCTCAGTAGGCCCACAGGGGTGTGGGGGTACTCAGTGATCTTGGAACGAAAATGATGCTCACCCGAGGGGCCTAGGAGTTCTCAAAGGGTACCTTCTTTAAAATAAAGCAGAACAGCGACTAAGAGCTCATGGGAAGAGCTGCCTGCCTCCCGTTCTGCATGGCTACTCGGGGCCTTACCTCGAGGCAAGGACTCACGTTG
The DNA here is from genome assembly GCF_028564815.1 of Eubalaena glacialis. Classification (NCBI taxonomy): domain Eukaryota; kingdom Metazoa; phylum Chordata; class Mammalia; order Artiodactyla; family Balaenidae; genus Eubalaena; species Eubalaena glacialis. The sequence goes on from NC_083716.1 coordinate 103,819,877, forward strand.
AGATTCCCTTTAGCTCTAGAGCATGGCTAGATGAGCCCCACCCCGGCCATGGAAGCACCCTGTGTAGCCAGAGAAAACCCATTTTCTTCCCAGACCCATGCCTACGGCGTCCAGAGGCCTGACAACAGCAGAGAATTTCAGGGAGCTTCCAGGGAGCATGAATGGGGCTTTCCAAATGGAAAAGCAAGGCTAGTACCATCCCGCCCCCATTTCCATGGGCACACGCAGCATACATCCCTGTGGTTTCTGACAAGTCAAAAGAGACACAGAGCACACACTTCGTCCTTCCCTGAATCAACTCCTCGAGGCAGGGTGTTCTGCATGTAGTGAACGGCCTCAACCAAGGCGCGCCCTAGCTAGACCTCTGGGCCCGTGCCTCTTCAGAAGCCTGCAGTGCTACAGGAAAAACTGTGCTTTAGTGGCAATAGGAACGCAAGCCGACTTTCTCCTGGAGGCAGGGTGACTTCAGGTAGGAGGTCCTGGTTGGAAGGCGAAGCCTAGTGTTTTTTTTTCAGTGCCAATCAGAGTAGGGAATGAGTGCGACTTCCACGGCATGTTGGAACCTGCTAGAACCGTGCCCGTGAACCTGTGGTAGTGCTGGGGAAATCAAGCTGTCCCAAGAAAGAGTGTACTGTTTTGCCCATCACTCGGCATACACAGTGTGAGTACGAAGGCCTACGGGCCTGGATGTTGTTTAGAAGAGCCAGGGGAGCCTGGGGGTACTCAGTGTTCTTGCAGGGAATAGGGTTTCCAGGCGAGGCACCTAGGTGTCCCGCAAAGCGTACTGGCGTTCAAATGCTGCAGAGCAGCGACTACGGCCTCATGGAAACTGCTGCACGCCTCCGCTTCTGCAGAGCAATTCAGGGCCTTACCTCGAGGCAAGTCCTCACGTTGAGTGTCCCGTGAGCGACCCCGCATGGTAGGATGCTGACTTTCTCCTTGAGTAGAGAGACTTCAGGTACGAGGTCCTCTAAGAATTCTAAGCAGAGTGTTTTCTCATGGCAGCTCAAACGAGGGCAATGTCGAAGACTTCCAGGCCATGTTGGACTGCCTAGAAATGTGGTTCTGCTGTTGTTCGAGGGCTCTGGAAATGTAGCACGCCTGAAGTAACGTGCAGTGTGTTGCCCATCACTCGGCAGACACAGAGGGCCTCCGAGGGACCTATGGGCCTCGATGTTGCTCAGTAGGCCCACAGGGGTGTGGGGGTACTCAGTGATCTTGGAACGAAAATGATGCTCACCCGAGGGGCCTAGGAGTTCTCAAAGGGTACCTTCTTTCAAATAAAGCAGAACAGCGACTAAGAGCTCATGGGAAGAGCTGCCTGCCTCCCGTTCTGCATGGCTACTCGGGGCCTTACCTCGAGGCAAGGACTCACGTTGAGATTCCCTTTAGCTCTAGAGCATTACAAGAAGAGAGCCACCCCGGCCATGGAAGCACCCTGTGTAGCCAGAGAAAACCCATTTTCTTCCCAGACCCATGCCTACGGCGTCCAGAGGCCTGACAACAGCAGAGAATTTCAGGGAGCTTCCAGGGAGCATGAATGGGGCTTTCCAAATGGAAAAGCAAGGCTAGTACCATCCCGCCCCCATTTCCATGGGCACACGCAGCATACATCCCTGTGGTTTCTGACAAGTCAAAAGAGACACAGAGCACACACTGGTTCCTTCCCTGAATCAACTTCTCGAGGCAGAGTGTTCTGCATCTAGTGAACGGCCTCAACCAAGGCGCGCCCTAGCTAGACCTCTGGGCCCGTGCCTCTTCAGAAGCCTGCAGTGCTACAGGAAAAACTGTGCTTTAGTGGCAATAGGAACGCAAGCCGCCTTTCTCCTGGAGGCAGGGTGACTTCAGGTAGGAGGTCCTGGTTGGAAGGCGAAGCCTAGTGTTTTTTTTCAGTGCCAATCAGAGTAGGGAATGAGTGCGACTTCCACGGCATGTTGGAACCTGCTAGAACCGTGCCCGTGAACCTGTGGTAGTGCTGGGGAAATCAAGCTGTCCCAAGAAAGAGTGTACTGTTTTGCCCATCACTCGGCATACACAGTGTGAGTACGAAGGCCTACGGGCCTGGATGTTGTTTAGAAGAGCCAGGGGAGCCTGGGGGTACTCAGTGTTCTTGCAGGGAATAGGGTTTCCAGGCGAGGCACCTAGGTGTCCCGCAAAGCGTACTGGCGTTCAAATGCTGCAGAGCAGCGGCTACCGCCTCATGGAAACTGCTGCACGCCTCCGCTTCTGCAGAGCAATTCAGGGCCTTACCTCGAGGCAAGTCCTCACGTTGAGTGTCCCGTGAGCGACACCGCATGGTAGGATGCTGACTTTCTCCTTGAGTAGAGAGACTTCAGGTACGAGGTCCTCTAAGAATTCTAAGCAGAGTGTTTTCTCATGGCAGCTCAAACGAGGGCAATGTCGAAGACTTCCAGGCCATGTTGGACTGCCTAGAAATGTGGTTCTGCTGTTGTTCGAGGGCTCTGGAAATGTAGCACGCCTGAAGTAACGTGCAGTGTGTTGCCCATCACTCGGCAGACACAGAGGGCCTCCGAGGGACCTATGGGCCTCGATGTTGCTCAGTAGGCCCACAGGGGTGTGGGGGTACTCAGTGATCTTGGAACGAAAATGATGCTCACCCGAGGGGCCTAGGAGTTCTCAAAGGGTACCTTCTTTAAAATAAAGCAGAACAGCGACTAAGAGCTCATGGGAAGAGCTGCCTGCCTCCCGTTCTGCATGGCTACTCGGGGCCTTACCTCGAGGCAAGGACTCACGTTGAGATTCCCTTTAGCTCTAGAGCATGGCTAGATGAGCCCCACCCCGGCCATGGAAGCACCCTGTGTAGCCAGAGAAAACCCATTTTCTTCCCAGACCCATGCCTACGGTGTCCAGAGGCCTGACAACAGCAGAGAATTTCAGGGAGCTTCCAGGGAGCATGAATGGGGCTTTCCAAATGGAAAAGCAAGGCTAGTACCATCCCGCCCCCATTTCCATGGGCACACGCAGCATACATCCCTGTGGTTTCTGACAAGTCAAAAGAGACACAGAGCACACACTTCGTCCTTCCCTGAATCAACTCCTCGAGGCAGGGTGTTCTGCATGTAGTGAACGGCCTCAACCAAGGCGCGCCCTAGCTAGACCTCTGGGCCCGTGCCTCTTCAGAAGCCTGCAGTGCTACAGGAAAAACTGTGCTTTAGTGGCAATAGGAACGCAAGCCGACTTTCTCCTGGAGGCAGGGTGACTTCAGGTAGGAGGTCCTGGTTGGAAGGCGAAGCCTAGTGTTTTTTTTCAGTGCCAATCAGAGTAGGGAATGAGTGCGACTTCCACGGCATGTTGGAACCTGCTAGAACCGTGCCCGTGAACCTGTGGTAGTGCTGGGGAAATCAAGCTGTCCCAAGAAAGAGTGTACTGTTTTGCCCATCACTCGGCATACACAGTGTGAGTACGAAGGCCTACGGGCCTGGATGTTGTTTAGAAGAGCCAGGGGAGCCTGGGGGTACTCAGTGTTCTTGCAGGGAATAGGGTTTCCAGGCGAGGCACCTAGGTGTCCCGCAAAGCGTACTGGCGTTCAAATGCTGCAGAGCAGCGGCTACCGCCTCATGGAAACTGCTGCACGCCTCCGCTTCTGCAGAGCAATTCAGGGCCTTACCTCGAGGCAAGTCCTCACGTTGAGTGTCCCGTGAGCGACACCGCATGGTAGGATGCTGACTTTCTCCTTGAGTAGAGAGACTTCAGGTACGAGGTCCTCTAAGAATTCTAAGCAGAGTGTTTTCTCATGGCAGCTCAAACGAGGGCAATGTCGAAGACTTCCAGGCCATGTTGGACTGCCTAGAAATGTGGTTCTGCTGTTGTTCGAGGGCTCTGGAAATGTAGCACGCCTGAAGTAACGTGCAGTGTGTTGCCCATCACTCGGCAGACACAGAGGGCCTCCGAGGGACCTATGGGCCTCGATGTTGCTCAGTAGGCCCACAGGGGTGTGGGGGTACTCAGTGATCTTGGAACGAAAATGATGCTCACCCGAGGGGCCTAGGAGTTCTCAAAGGGTACCTTCTTTAAAATAAAGCAGAACAGCGACTAAGAGCTCATGGGAAGAGCTGCCTGCCTCCCGTTCTGCATGGCTACTCGGGGCCTTACCTCGAGGCAAGGACTCACGTTGAGATTCCCTTTAGCTCTAGAGCATTACAAGAAGAGAGCCACCCCGGCCATGGAAGCACCCTGTGTAGCCAGAGAAAACCCATTTTCTTCCCAGACCCATGCCTACGGCGTCCAGAGGCCTGACAACAGCAGAGAATTTCAGGGAGCTTCCAGGGAGCATGAATGGGGCTTTCCAAATGGAAAAGCAAGGCTAGTACCATCCCGCCCCCATTTCCATGGGCACACGCAGCATACATCCCTGTGGTTTCTGACAAGTCAAAAGAGACACAGAGCACACACTGGTTCCTTCCCTGAATCAACTTCTCGAGGCAGAGTGTTCTGCATCTAGTGAACGGCCTCAACCAAGGCACGCCCTAGCTAGGCCTCTGGGCCCGGGCCTCTTCAGAAGCCTGCAGTGCTACAGGAAGAACTGTGCTTTAGTTGCAATAGGCAAGCAATCCGCCTTTCTCCTGGAGGCAGGGTGACTTCAGGTAGGAGGTCCTGGTTGGAAGGCGAAGCCTAGTGTTTTTTTTCAGTGCCAATCAGAGTAGGGAATGAGTGCGACTTCCACGGCATGTTGGAACCTGCTAGAACCGTGCCCGTGAACCTGTGGTAGTGCTGGGGAAATCAAGCTGTCCCAAGAAAGAGTGTACTGTTTTGCCCATCACTCGGCATACACAGTGTGAGTACGAAGGCCTACGGGCCTGGATGTTGTTTAGAAGAGCCAGGGGAGCCTGGGGGTACTCAGTGTTCTTGCAGGGAATAGGGTTTCCAGGCGAGGCACCTAGGTGTCCCGCAAAGCGTACTGGCGTTCAAATGCTGCAGAGCAGCGGCTACCGCCTCATGGAAACTGCTGCACGCCTCCGCTTCTGCAGAGCAATTCAGGGCCTTACCTCGAGGCAAGTCTTCATGTTGAGTGTCCCGTGAGCGACACCGCATGGTAGGATGCTGACTTTCTCCTTGAGTAGAGAGACTTCAGGTACGAGGTCCTCTAAGAATTCTAAGCAGAGTGTTTTCTCATGGCAGCTCAAACGAGGGCAATGTCGAAGACTTCCAGGCCATGTTGGACTGCCTAGAAATGTGGTTCTGCTGTTGTTCGAGGGCTCTGGAAATGTAGCACGCCTGAAGTAACGTGCAGTGTGTTGCCCATCACTCGGCAGACACAGAGGGCCTCCGAGGGACCTATGGGCCTCGATGTTGCTCAGTAGGCCCACAGGGGTGTGGGGGTACTCAGTGATCTTGGAACGAAAATGATGCTCACCCGAGGGGCCTAGGAGTTCTCAAAGGGTACCTTCTTTAAAATAAAGCAGAACAGCGACTAAGAGCTCATGGGAAGAGCTGCCTGCCTCCCGTTCTGCATGGCTACTCGGGGCCTTACCTCGAGGCAAGGACTCACGTTGAGATTCCCTTTAGCTCTAGAGCATGGCTAGATGAGCCCCACCCCGGCCATGGAAGCACCCTGTGTAGCCAGAGAAAACCCATTTTCTTCCCAGACCCATGCCTACGGCGTCCAGAGGCCTGACAACAGCAGGGAATTTCAGGGAGCTTCCAGGGAGCATGAATGGGGCTTTCCAAATGGAAAAGCAAGGCTAGTACCATCCCGCCCCCATTTCCATGGGCACACGCAGCATACATCCCTGTGGTTTCTGACAAGTCAAAAGAGACACAGAGCACACACTGGTTCCTTCCCTGAATCAACTTCTCGAGGCAGAGTGTTCTGCATCTAGTGAACGGCCTCAACCAAGGCACGCCCTAGCTAGGCCTCTGGGCCCGGGCCTCTTCAGAAGCCTGCAGTGCTACAGGAAGAACTGTGCTTTAGTGGCAATACTAACGCAAGCCGACTTTCTCCTGGAGGCAGGGTGACTTCAGGTAGGAGGTCCTGGTTGGAAGGCGAAGCCTAGTGTTTTTTTTCAGTGCCAATCAGAGTAGGGAATGAGTGCGAATTCCACGGCATGTTGGAACCTGCTAGAACCGTGCCCGTGAACCTGTGGTAGTGCTGGGGAAATCAAGCTGTCCCAAGAAAGAGTGTACTGTTTTGCCCATCACTCGGCATACACAGTGTGAGTACGAAGGCCTACGGGCCTGGATGTTGTTTAGAAGAGCCAGGGGAGCCTGGGGGTACTCAGTGTTCTTGCAGGGAATAGGGTTTCCAGGCGAGGCACCTAGGTGTCCCGCAAAGCGTACTGGCGTTCAAATGCTGCAGAGCAGCGGCTACCGCCTCATGGAAACTGCTGCACGCCTCCGCTTCTGCAGAGCAATTCAGGGCCTTACCTCGAGGCAAGTCCTCACGTTGAGTGTCCCGTGAGCGACACCGCATGGTAGGATGCTGACTTTCTCCTTGAGTAGAGAGACTTCAGGTACGAGGTCCTCTAAGAATTCTAAGCAGAGTGTTTTCTCATGGCAGCTCAAACGAGGGCAATGTCGAAGACTTCCAGGCCATGTTGGACTGCCTAGAAATGTGGTTCTGCTGTTGTTCGAGGGCTCTGGAAATGTAGCACGCCTGAAGTAACGTGCAGTGTGTTGCCCATCACTCGGCAGACACAGAGGGCCTCCGAGGGACCTATGGGCCTCGATGTTGCTCAGTAGGCCCACAGGGGTGTGGGGGTACTCAGTGATCTTGGAACGAAAATGATGCTCACCCGAGGGGCCTAGGAGTTCTCAAAGGGTACCTTCTTTCAAATAAAGCAGAACAGCGACTAAGAGCTCATGGGAAGAGCTGCCTGCCTCCCGTTCTGCATGGCTACTCGGGGCCTTACCTCGAGGCAAGGACTCACGTTGAGATTCCCTTTAGCTCTAGAGCATGGCTAGATGAGCCCCACCCCGGCCATGGAAGCACCCTGTGTAGCCAGAGAAAACCCATTTTCTTCCCAGACCCATGCCTACGGCGTCCAGAGGCCTGACAACAGCAGAGAATTTCAGGGAGCTTCCAGGGAGCATGAATGGGGCTTTCCAAATGGAAAAGCAAGGCTAGTACCATCCCGCCCCCATTTCCATGGGCACACGCAGCATACATCCCTGTGGTTTCTGACAAGTCAAAAGAGACACAGAGCACACACTTCGTCCTTCCCTGAATCAACTCCTCGAGGCAGGGTGTTCTGCATGTAGTGAACGGCCTCAACCAAGGCGCGCCCTAGCTAGACCTCTGGGCCCGTGCCTCTTCAGAAGCCTGCAGTGCTACAGGAAAAACTGTGCTTTAGTGGCAATAGGAACGCAAGCCGACTTTCTCCTGGAGGCAGGGTGACTTCAGGTAGGAGGTCCTGGTTGGAAGGCGAAGCCTAGTGTTTTTTTTTCAGTGCCAATCAGAGTAGGGAATGAGTGCGACTTCCACGGCATGTTGGAACCTGCTAGAACCGTGCCCGTGAACCTGTGGTAGTGCTGGGGAAATCAAGCTGTCCCAAGAAAGAGTGTACTGTTTTGCCCATCACTCGGCATACACAGTGTGAGTACGAAGGCCTACGGGCCTGGATGTTGTTTAGAAGAGCCAGGGGAGCCTGGGGGTACTCAGTGTTCTTGCAGGGAATAGGGTTTCCAGGCGAGGCACCTAGGTGTCCCGCAAAGCGTACTGGCGTTCAAATGCTGCAGAGCAGCGACTACGGCCTCATGGAAACTGCTGCACGCCTCCGCTTCTGCAGAGCAATTCAGGGCCTTACCTCGAGGCAAGTCCTCACGTTGAGTGTCCCGTGAGCGACCCCGCATGGTAGGATGCTGACTTTCTCCTTGAGTAGAGAGACTTCAGGTACGAGGTCCTCTAAGAATTCTAAGCAGAGTGTTTTCTCATGGCAGCTCAAACGAGGGCAATGTCGAAGACTTCCAGGCCATGTTGGACTGCCTAGAAATGTGGTTCTGCTGTTGTTCGAGGGCTCTGGAAATGTAGCACGCCTGAAGTAACGTGCAGTGTGTTGCCCATCACTCGGCAGACACAGAGGGCCTCCGAGGGACCTATGGGCCTCGATGTTGCTCAGTAGGCCCACAGGGGTGTGGGGGTACTCAGTGATCTTGGAACGAAAATGATGCTCACCCGAGGGGCCTAGGAGTTCTCAAAGGGTACCTTCTTTAAAATAAAGCAGAACAGCGACTAAGAGCTCATGGGAAGAGCTGCCTGCCTCCCGTTCTGCATGGCTACTCGGGGCCTTACCTCGAGGCAAGGACTCACGTTGAGATTCCCTTTAGCTCTAGAGCATGGCTAGATGAGCCCCACCCCGGCCATGGAAGCACCCTGTGTAGCCAGAGAAAACCCATTTTCTTCCCAGACCCATGCCTACGGCGTCCAGAGGCCTGACAACAGCAGAGAATTTCAGGGAGCTTCCAGGGAGCATGAATGGGGCTTTCCAAATGGAAAAGCAAGGCTAGTACCATCCCGCCCCCATTTCCATGGGCACACGCAGCATACATCCCTGTGGTTTCTGACAAGTCAAAAGAGACACAGAGCACACACTGGTTCCTTCCCTGAATCAACTTCTCGAGGCAGAGTGTTCTGCATCTAGTGAACGGCCTCAACCAAGGCGCGCCCTAGCTAGACCTCTGGGCCCGTGCCTCTTCAGAAGCCTGCAGTGCTACAGGAAAAACTGTGCTTTAGTGGCAATAGGAACGCAAGCCGACTTTCTCCTGGAGGCAGGGTGACTTCAGGTAGGAGGTCCTGGTTGGAAGGCGAAGCCTAGTGTTTTTTTTTCAGTGCCAATCAGAGTAGGGAATGAGTGCGACTTCCACGGCATGTTGGAACCTGCTAGAACCGTGCCCGTGAACCTGTGGTAGTGCTGGGGAAATCAAGCTGTCCCAAGAAAGAGTGTACTGTTTTGCCCATCACTCGGCATACACAGTGTGAGTACGAAGGCCTACGGGCCTGGATGTTGTTTAGAAGAGCCAGGGGAGCCTGGGGGTACTCAGTGTTCTTGCAGGGAATAGGGTTTCCAGGCGAGGCACCTAGGTGTCCCGCAAAGCGTACTGGCGTTCAAATGCTGTATAGCAGCGGCTACCGCCTCATGGAAACTGCTGCACGCCTCTGCTTCTGCAGAGCAATTCAGGGCCTTACCTCGAGGCAAGTCCTCACGTTGAGTGTCCCGTGAGCGACACCGCATGGTAGGATGCTGTCTTTCTCCTTGAGTAGAGAGACTTCAGGTACGAGGTCCTCTAAGAATTCTAAGCAGAGTGTTTTCTCATGGCAGCTCAAACGAGGGCAATGTCGAAGACTTCCAGGCCATGTTGGACTGCCTAGAAATGTGGTTCTGCTGTTGTTCGAGGGCTCTGGAAATGTAGCACGCCTGAAGTAACGTGCAGTGTGTTGCCCATCACTCGGCAGACACAGAGGGCCTCCGAGGGACCTATGGGCCTCGATGTTGCTCAGTAGGCCCACAGGGGTGTGGGGGTACTCAGTGATCTTGGAACGAAAATGATGCTCACCCGAGGGGCCTAGGAGTTCTCAAAGGGTACCTTCTTTAAAATAAAGCAGAACAGCGACTAAGAGCTCATGGGAAGAGCTGCCTGCCTCCCGTTCTGCATGGCTACTCGGGGCCTTACCTCGAGGCAAGGACTCACGTGGAGATTCCCTTTAGCTCTAGAGCATTACAAGAAGAGAGCCACCCCGGCCATGGAAGCACCCTGTGTAGCCAGAGAAAACCCATTTTCTTCCCAGACCCATGCCTACGGCGTCCAGAGGCCTGACAACAGCAGAGAATTTCAGGGAGCTTCCAGGGAGCATGAATGGGGCTTTCCAAATGGAAAAGCAAGGCTAGTACCATCCCGCCCCCATTTCCATGGGCACACGCAGCATACATCCCTGTGGTTTCTGACAAGTCAAAAGAGACACAGAGCACACACTGGTTCCTTCCCTGAATCAACTTCTCGAGGCAGAGTGTTCTGCATCTAGTGAACGGCCTCAACCAAGGCACGCCCTAGCTAGGCCTCTGGGCCCGGGCCTCTTCAGAAGCCTGCAGTGCTACAGGAAGAACTGTGCTTTAGTTGCAATAGGCAAGCAATCCGCCTTTCTCCTGGAGGCAGGGTGACTTCAGGTAGGAGGTCCTGGTTGGAAGGCGAAGCCTAGTGTTTTTTTTCAGTGCCAATCAGAGTAGGGAATGAGTGCGACTTCCACGGCATGTTGGAACCTGCTAGAACCGTGCCCGTGAACCTGTGGTAGTGCTGGGGAAATCAAGCTGTCCCAAGAAAGAGTGTACTGTTTTGCCCATCACTCGGCATACACAGTGTGAGTACGAAGGCCTACGGGCCTGGATGTTGTTTAGAAGAGCCAGGGGAGCCTGGGGGTACTCAGTGTTCTTGCAGGGAATAGGGTTTCCAGGCGAGGCACCTAGGTGTCCCGCAAAGCGTACTGGCGTTCAAATGCTGCAGAGCAGCGACTACGGCCTCATGGAAACTGCTGCACGCCTCCGCTTCTGCAGAGCAATTCAGGGCCTTACCTCGAGGCAAGTCCTCACGTTGAGTGTTCCGTGAGCGACACCGCATGGTAGGATGCTGACTTTCTCCTTGAGTAGAGAGACTTCAGGTACGAGGTCCTCTAAGAATTCTAAGCAGAGTGTTTTCTCATGGCAGCTCAAACGAGGGCAATGTCGAAGACTTCCAGGCCATGTTGGACTGCCTAGAAATGTGGTTCTGCTGTTGTTCGAGGGCTCTGGAAATGTAGCACGCCTGAAGTAACGTGCAGTGTGTTGCCCATCACTCGGCAGACACAGAGGGCCTCCGAGGGACCTATGGGCCTCGATGTTGCTCAGTAGGCCCACAGGGGTGTGGGGGTACTCAGTGATCTTGGAACGAAAATGATGCTCACCCGAGGGGCCTAGGAGTTCTCAAAGGGTACCTTCTTTAAAATAAAGCAGAACAGCGACTAAGAGCTCATGGGAAGAGCTGCCTGCCTCCCGTTCTGCATGGCTACTCGGGGCCTTACCTCGAGGCAAGGACTCACGTTGAGATTCCCTTTAGCTCTAGAGCATGGCTAGATGAGCCCCACCCCGGCCATGGAAGCACCCTGTGTAGCCAGAGAAAACCCATTTTCTTCCCAGACCCATGCCTACGGCGTCCAGAGGCCTGACAACAGCAGAGAATTTCAGGGAGCTTCCAGGGAGCATGAATGGGGCTTTCCAAATGGAAAAGCAAGGCTAGTACCATCCCGCCCCCATTTCCATGGGCACACGCAGCATACATCCCTGTGGTTTCTGACAAGTCAAAAGAGACACAGAGCACACACTTCGTCCTTCCCTGAATCAACTCCTCGAGGCAGGGTATTCTGCATGTAGTGAACGGCCTCAACCAAGGCGCGCCCTAGCTAGACCTCTGGGCCCGTGCCTCTTCAGAAGCCTGCAGTGCTACAGGAAAAACTGTGCTTTAGTGGCAATAGGAACGCAAGCCGACTTTCTCCTGGAGGCAGGGTGACTTCAGGTAGGAGGTCCTGGTTGGAAGGCGAAGCCTAGTGTTTTTTTTTCAGTGCCAATCAGAGTAGGGAATGAGTGCGACTTCCACGGCATGTTGGAACCTGCTAGAACCGTGCCCGTGAACCTGTGGTAGTGCTGGGGAAATCAAGCTGTCCCAAGAAAGAGTGTACTGTTTTGCCCATCACTCGGCATACACAGTGTGAGTACGAAGGCCTACGGGCCTGGATGTTGTTTAGAAGAGCCAGGGGAGCCTGGGGGTACTCAGTGTTCTTGCAGGGAATAGGGTTTCCAGGCGAGGCACCTAGGTGTCCCGCAAAGCGTACTGGCGTTCAAATGCTGCAGAGCAGCGACTACGGCCTCATGGAAACTGCTGCACGCCTCCGCTTCTGCAGAGCAATTCAGGGCCTTACCTCGAGGCAAGTCCTCACGTTGAGTGTCCCGTGAGCGACACCGCATGGTAGGATGCTGACTTTCTCCTTGAGTAGAGAGACTTCAGGTACGAGGTCCTCTAAGAATTCTAAGCAGAGTGTTTTCTCATGGCAGCTCAAACGAGGGCAATGTCGAAGACTTCCAGGCCATGTTGGACTGCCTAGAAATGTGGTTCTGATGTTGTTCGAGGGCTCTGGAAATGTAGCACGCCTGAAGTAACGTGCAGTGTGTTGCCCATCACTCGGCAGACACAGAGGGCCTCCGAGGGACCTATGGGCCTCGATGTTGCTCAGTAGGCCCACAGGGGTGTGGGGGTACTCAGTGATCTTGGAACGAAAATGATGCTCACCCGAGGGGCCTAGGAGTTCTCAAAGGGTACCTTCTTTAAAATAAAGCAGAACAGCGACTAAGAGCTCATGGGAAGAGCTGCCTGCCTCCCGTTCTGCATGGCTACTCGGGGCCTTACCTCGAGGCAAGGACTCACGTTGAGATTCCCTTTAGCTCTAGAGCATTACAAGAAGAGAGCCACCCCGGCCATGGAAGCACCCTGTGTAGCCAGAGAAAACCCATTTTCTTCCCAGACCCATGCCTACGGCGTCCAGAGGCCTGACAACAGCAGAGAATTTCAGGGAGCTTCCAGGGAGCATGAATGGGGCTTTCCAAATGGAAAAGCAAGGCTAGTACCATCCCGCCCCCATTTCCATGGGCACACGCAGCATACATCCCTGTGGTTTCTGACAAGTCAAAAGAGACACAGAGCACACACTGGTTCCTTCCCTGAATCAACTTCTCGAGGCAGAGTGTTCTGCATCTAGTGAACGGCCTCAACCAAGGCACGCCCTAGCTAGGCCTCTGGGCCCGGGCCTCTTCAGAAGCCTGCAGTGCTACAGGAAGAACTGTGCTTTAGTGGCAATAGGAACGCAAGCCGACTTTCTCCTGGAGGCAGGGTGACTTCAGGTAGGAGGTCCTGGTTGGAAGGCGAAGCCTAGTGTTGTTTTTCAGTGCCAATCAGAGTAGGGAATGAGTGCGACTTCCACGGCATGTTGGAACCTGCTAGAACCGTGCCCGTGAACCTGTGGTAGTGCTGGGGAAATCAAGCTGTCCCAAGAAAGAGTGTACTGTTTTGCCCATCACTCGGCATACACAGTGTGAGTACGAAGGCCTACGGGCCTGGATGTTGTTTAGAAGAGCCAGGGGAGCCTGGGGGTACTCAGTGTTCTTGCAGGGAATAGGGTTTCCAGGCGAGGCACCTAGGTGTCCCGCAAAGCGTACTGGCGTTCAAATGCTGCAGAGCAGCGACTACGGCCTCATGGAAACTGCTGCACGCCTCCGCTTCTGCAGAGCAATTCAGGGCCTTACCTCGAGGCAAGTCCTCACGTTGAGTGTCCCGTGAGCGACACCGCATGGTAGGATGCTGACTTTCTCCTTGAGTAGAGAGACTTCAGGTACGAGGTCCTCTAAGAATTCTAAGCAGAGTGTTTTCTCATGGCAGCTCAAACGAGGGCAATGTCGAAGACTTCCAGGCCATGTTGGACTGCCTAGAAATGTGGTTCTGCTGTTGTTCGAGGGCTCTGGAAATGTAGCACGCCTGAAGTAACGTGCAGTGTGTTGCCCATCACTCGGCAGACACAGAGGGCCTCCGAGGGACCTATGGGCCTCGATGTTGCTCAGTAGGCCCACAGGGGTGTGGGGGTACTCAGTGATCTTGGAACGAAAATGATGCTCACCCGAGGGGCCTAGGAGTTCTCAAAGGGTACCTTCTTTAAAATAAAGCAGAACAGCGACTAAGAGCTCATGGGAAGAGCTGCCTGCCTCCCGTTCTGCATGGCTACTCGGGGCCTTACCTCGAGGCAAGGACTCACGTTGAGATTCCCTTTAGCTCTAGAGCATTACAAGAAGAGAGCCACCCCGGCCGTGGAAGCACCCTGTGTAGCCAGAGAAAACCCATTTTCTTCCCAGACCCATGCCTACGGCGTCCAGAGGCCTGACAACAGCAGAGAATTTCAGGGAGCTTCCAGGGAGCATGAATGGGGCTTTCCAAATGGAAAAGCAAGGCTAGTACCATCCCGCCCCCATTTCCATGGGCACACGCAGCATACATCCCTGTGGTTTCTGACAAGTCAAAAGAGACACAGAGCACACACTTCGTCCTTCCCTGAATCAACTCCTCGAGGCAGGGTGTTCTGCATGTAGTGAACGGCCTCAACCAAGGCGCGCCCTAGCTAGACCTCTGGGCCCGTGCCTCTTCAGAAGCCTGCAGTGCTACAGGAAAAACTGTGCTTTAGTGGCAATAGGAACGCAAGCCGACTTTCTCCTGGAGGCAGGGTGACTTCAGGTAGGAGGTCCTGGTTGGAAGGCGAAGCCTAGTGTTTTTTTTTCAGTGCCAATCAGAGTAGGGAATGAGTGCGACTTCCACGGCATGTTGGAACCTGCTAGAACCGTGCCCGTGAACCTGTGGTAGTGCTGGGGAAATCAAGCTGTCCCAAGAAAGAGTGTACTGTTTTGCCCATCACTCGGCATACACAGTGTGAGTACGAAGGCCTACGGGCCTGGATGTTGTTTAGAAGAGCCAGGGGAGCCTGGGGGTACTCAGTGTTCTTGCAGGGAATAGGGTTTCCAGGCGAGGCACCTAGGTGTCCCGCAAAGCGTACTGGCGTTCAAATGCTGCAGAGCAGCGACTACGGCCTCATGGAAACTGCTGCACGCCTCCGCTTCTGCAGAGCAATTCAGGGCCTTACCTCGAGGCAAGTCCTCACGTTGAGTGTCCCGTGAGCGACACCGCATGGTAGGATGCTGACTTTCTCCTTGAGTAGAGAGACTTCAGGTACGAGGTCCTCTAAGAATTCTAAGCAGAGTGTTTTCTCATGGCAGCTCAAACGAGGGCAATGTCGAAGACTTCCAGGCCATGTTGGACTGCCTAGAAATGTGGTTCTGCTGTTGTTCGAGGGCTCTGGAAATGTAGCACGCCTGAAGTAACGTGCAGTGTGTTGCCCATCACTCGGCAGACACAGAGGGCCTCCGAGGGACCTATGGGCCTCGATGTTGCTCAGTAGGCCCACAGGGGTGTGGGGGTACTCAGTGATCTTGGAACGAAAATGATGCTCACCCGAGGGGCCTAGGAGTTCTCAAAGGGTACCTTCTTTAAAATAAAGCAGAACAGCGACTAAGAGCTCATGGGAAGAGCTGCCTGCCTCCCGTTCTGCATGGCTACTCGGGGCCTTACCTCGAGGCAAGGACTCACGTTGAGATTCCCTTTAGCTCTAGAGCATTACAAGAAGAGAGCCACCCCGGCCGTGGAAGCACCCTGTGTAGCCAGAGAAAACCCATTTTCTTCCCAGACCCATGCCTACGGCGTCCAGAGGCCTGACAACAGCAGAGAATTTCAGGGAGCTTCCAGGGAGCATGAATGGGGCTTTCCAAATGGAAAAGCAAGGCTAGTACCATCCCGCCCCCATTTCCATGGGCACACGCAGCATACATCCCTGTGGTTTCTGACAAGTCAAAAGAGACACAGAGCACACACTGGTTCCTTCCCTGAATCAACTTCTCGAGGCAGAGTGTTCTGCATCTAGTGAACGGCCTCAACCAAGGCACGCCCTAGCTAGGCCTCTGGGCCCGGGCCTCTTCAGAAGCCTGCAGTGCTACAGGAAGAACTGTGCTTTAGTGGCAATACTAACGCAAGCCGACTTTCTCCTGGAGGCAGGGTGACTTCAGGTAGGAGGTCCTGGTTGGAAGGCGAAGCCTAGTGTTTTTTTTCAGTGCCAATCAGAGTAGGGAATGAGTGCGACTTCCACGGCATGTTGGAACCTGCTAGAACCGTGCCCGTGAACCTGTGGTAGTGCTGGGGAAATCAAGCTGTCCCTAGAAAGAGTGTACTGTTTTGCCCATCACTCGGCATACACAGTGTGAGTACGAAGGCCTACGGGCCTGGATGTTGTTTAGAAGAGCCAGGGGAGCCTGGGGGTACTCAGTGTTCTTGCAGGGAATAGGGTTTCCAGGCGAGGCACCTAGGTGTCCCGCAAAGCGTACTGGCGTTCAAATGCTGCAGAGCAGCGGCTACGGCCTCATGGAAACTGCTGCACGCCTCCGCTTCTGCAGAGCAATTCAGGGCCTTACCTCGAGGCAAGTCCTCACGTTGAGTGTCCCGTGAGCGACACCGCATGGTAGGATGCTGACTTTCTCCTTGAGTAGAGAGACTTCAGGTACGAGGTCCTCTAAGAATTCTAAGCAGAGTGTTTTCTCATGGCAGCTCAAACGAGGGCAATGTCGAAGACTTCCAGGCCATGTTGGACTGCCTAGAAATGTGGTTCTGCTGTTGTTCGAGGGCTCTGGAAATGTAGCACGCCTGAAGTAACGTGCAGTGTGTTGCCCATCACTCGGCAGACACAGAGGGCCTCCGAGGGACCTATGGGCCTCGATGTTGCTCAGTAGGCCCACAGGGGTGTGGGGGTACTCAGTGATCTTGGAACGAAAATGATGCTCACCCGAGGGGCCTAGGAGTTCTCAAAGGGTACCTTCTTTAAAATAAAGCAGAACAGCGACTAAGAGCTCATGGGAAGAGCTGCCTGCCTCCCGTTCTGCATGGCTACTCGGGGCCTTACCTCGAGGCAAGGACTCACGTTGAGATTCCCTTTAGCTCTAGAGCATGGCTAGATGAGCCCCACCCCGGCCATGGAAGCACCCTGTGTAGCCAGAGAAAACCCATTTTCTTCCCAGACCCATGCCTACGGCGTCCAGAGGCCTGACAACAGCAGAGAATTTCAGGGAGCTTCCAGGGAGCATGAATGGGGCTTTCCAAATGGAAAAGCAAGGCTAGTACCATCCCGCCCCCATTTCCATGGGCACACGCAGCATACATCCCTGTGGTTTCTGACAAGTCAAAAGAGACACAGAGCACACACTTCGTCCTTCCCTGAATCAACTCCTCGAGGCAGGGTGTTCTGCATGTAGTGAACGGCCTCAACCAAGGCGCGCCCTAGCTAGACCTCTGGGCCCGTGCCTCTTCAGAAGCCTGCAGTGCTACAGGAAAAACTGTGCTTTAGTGGCAATAGGAACGCAAGCCGACTTTCTCCTGGAGGCAGGGTGACTTCAGGTAGGAGGTCCTGGTTGGAAGGCGAAGCCTAGTGTTTTTTTTTCAGTGCCAATCAGAGTAGGGAATGAGTGCGACTTCCACGGCATGTTGGAACCTGCTAGAACCGTGCCCGTGAACCTGTGGTAGTGCTGGGGAAATCAAGCTGTCCCAAGAAAGAGTGTACTGTTTTGCCCATCACTCGGCATACACAGTGTGAGTACGAAGGCCTACGGGCCTGGATGTTGTTTAGAAGAGCCAGGGGAGCCTGGGGGTACTCAGTGTTCTTGCAGGGAATAGGGTTTCCAGGCGAGGCACCTAGGTGTCCCGCAAAGCGTACTGGCGTTCAAATGCTGCAGAGCAGCGACTACGGCCTCATGGAAACTGCTGCACGCCTCCGCTTCTGCAGAGCAATTCAGGGCCTTACCTCGAGGCAAGTCCTCACGTTGAGTGTCCCGTGAGCGACACCGCATGGTAGGATGCTGACTTTCTCCTTGAGTAGAGAGACTTCAGGTACGAGGTCCTCTAAGAATTCTAAGCAGAGTGTTTTCTCATGGCAGCTCAAACGAGGGCAATGTCGAAGACTTCCAGGCCATGTTGGACTGCCTAGAAATGTGGTTCTGCTGTTGTTCGAGGGCTCTGGAAATGTAGCACGCCTGAAGTAACGTGCAGTGTGTTGCCCATCACTCGGCAGACACAGAGGGCCTCCGAGGGACCTATGGGCCTCGATGTTGCTCAGTAGGCCCACAGGGGTGTGGGGGTACTCAGTGATCTTGGAACGAAAATGATGCTCACCCGAGGGGCCTAGGAGTTCTCAAAGGGTACCTTCTTTAAAATAAAGCAGAACAGCGACTAAGAGCTCATGGGAAGAGCTGCCTGCCTCCCGTTCTGCATGGCTACTCGGGGCCTTACCTCGAGGCAAGGACTCACGTTGAGATTCCCTTTAGCTCTAGAGCATGGCTAGATGAGCCCCACCCCGGCCATGGAAGCACCCTGTGTAGCCAGAGAAAACCCATTTTCTTCCCAGACCCATGCCTACGGCGTCCAGAGGCCTGACAACAGCAGAGAATTTCAGGGAGCTTCCAGGGAGCATGAATGGGGCTTTCCAAATGGAAAAGCAAGGCTAGTACCATCCCGCCCCCATTTCCATGGGCACACGCAGCATACATCCCTGTGGTTTCTGACAAGTCAAAAGAGACACAGAGCACACACTTCGTCCTTCCCTGAATCAACTCCTCGAGGCAGGGTGTTCTGCATGTAGTGAACGGCCTCAACCAAGGCGCGCCCTAGCTAGACCTCTGGGCCCGTGCCTCTTCAGAAGCCTGCAGTGCTACAGGAAAAACTGTGCTTTAGTGGCAATAGGAACGCAAGCCGACTTTCTCCTGGAGGCAGGGTGACTTCAGGTAGGAGGTCCTGGTTGGAAGGCGAAGCCTAGTGTTTTTTTTCAGTGCCAATCAGAGTAGGGAATGAGTGCGACTTCCACGGCATGTTGGAACCTGCTAGAACCGTGCCCGTGAACCTGTGGTAGTGCTGGGGAAATCAAGCTGTCCCAAGAAAGAGTGTACTGTTTTGCCCATCACTCGGCATACACAGTGTGAGTACGAAGGCCTACGGGCCTGGATGTTGTTTAGAAGAGCCAGGGGAGCCTGGGGGTACTCAGTGTTCTTGCAGGGAATAGGGTTTCCAGGCGAGGCACCTAGGTGTCCCGCAAAGCGTACTGGCGTTCAAATGCTGCAGAGCAGCGGCTACCGCCTCATGGAAACTGCTGCACGCCTCCGCTTCTGCAGAGCAATTCAGGGCCTTACCTCGAGGCAAGTCCTCACGTTGAGTGTCCCGTGAGCGACACCGCATGGTAGGATGCTGACTTTCTCCTTGAGTAGAGAGACTTCAGGTACGAGGTCCTCTAAGAATTCTAAGCAAAGTGTTTTCTCATGGCAGCTCAAACGAGGGCAATGTCGAAGACTTCCAGGCCATGTTGGACTGCCTAGAAATGTGGTTCTGCTGTTGTTCGAGGGCTCTGGAAATGTAGCACGCCTGAAGTAACGTGCAGTGTGTTGCCCATCACTCGGCAGACACAGAGGGCCTCCGAGGGACCTATGGGCCTCGATGTTGCTCAGTAGGCCCACAGGGGTGTGGGGGTACTCAGTGATCTTGGAACGAAAATGATGCTCACCCGAGGGGCCTAGGAGTTCTCAAAGGGTACCTTCTTTCAAATAAAGCAGAACAGCGACTAAGAGCTCATGGGAAGAGCTGCCTGCCTCCCGTTCTGCATGGCTACTCGGGGCCTTACCTCGAGGCAAGGACTCACGTTGAGATTCCCTTTAGCTCTAGAGCATGGCTAGATGAGCCCCACCCCGGCCATGGAAGCACCCTGTGTAGCCAGAGAAAACCCATTTTCTTCCCAGACCCATGCCTACGGCGTCCAGAGGCCTGACAACAGCAGAGAATTTCAGGGAGCTTCCAGGGAGCATGAATGGGGCTTTCCAAATGGAAAAGCAAGGCTAGTACCATCCCGCCCCCATTTCCATGGGCACACGCAGCATACATCCCTGTGGTTTCTGACAAGTCAAAAGAGACACAGAGCACACACTTCGTCCTTCCCTGAATCAACTCCTCGAGGCAGGGTGTTCTGCATGTAGTGAACGGCCTCAACCAAGGCGCGCCCTAGCTAGACCTCTGGGCCCGTGCCTCTTCAGAAGCCTGCAGTGCTACAGGAAAAACTGTGCTTTAGTGGCAATAGGAACGCAAGCCGACTTTCTCCTGGAGGCAGGGTGACTTCAGGTAGGAGGTCCTGGTTGGAAGGCGAAGCCTAGTGTTTTTTTTTCAGTGCCAATCAGAGTAGGGAATGAGTGCGACTTCCACGGCATGTTGGAACCTGCTAGAACCGTGCCCGTGAACCTGTGGTAGTGCTGGGGAAATCAAGCTGTCCCAAGAAAGAGTGTACTGTTTTGCCCATCACTCGGCATACACAGTGTGAGTACGAAGGCCTACGGGCCTGGATGTTGTTTAGAAGAGCCAGGGGAGCCTGGGGGTACTCAGTGTTCTTGCAGGGAATAGGGTTTCCAGGCGAGGCACCTAGGTGTCCCGCAAAGCGTACTGGCGTTCAAATGCTGCAGAGCAGCGACTACGGCCTCATGGAAACTGCTGCACGCCTCCGCTTCTGCAGAGCAATTCAGGGCCTTACCTCGAGGCAAGTCCTCACGTTGAGTGTCCCGTGAGCGACCCCGCATGGTAGGATGCTGACTTTCTCCTTGAGTAGAGAGACTTCAGGTACGAGGTCCTCTAAGAATTCTAAGCAGAGTGTTTTCTCATGGCAGCTCAAACGAGGGCAATGTCGAAGACTTCCAGGCCATGTTGGACTGCCTAGAAATGTGGTTCTGCTGTTGTTCGAGGGCTCTGGAAATGTAGCACGCCTGAAGTAACGTGCAGTGTGTTGCCCATCACTCGGCAGACACAGAGGGCCTCCGAGGGACCTATGGGCCTCGATGTTGCTCAGTAGGCCCACAGGGGTGTGGGGGTACTCAGTGATCTTGGAACGAAAATGATGCTCACCCGAGGGGCCTAGGAGTTCTCAAAGGGTACCTTCTTTAAAATAAAGCAGAACAGCGACTAAGAGCTCATGGGAAGAGCTGCCTGCCTCCCGTTCTGCATGGCTACTCGGGGCCTTACCTCGAGGCAAGGACTCACGTTGAGATTCCCTTTAGCTCTAGAGCATTACAAGAAGAGAGCCACCCCGGCCATGGAAGCACCCTGTGTAGCCAGAGAAAACCCATTTTCTTCCCAGACCCATGCCTACGGCGTCCAGAGGCCTGACAACAGCAGAGAATTTCAGGGAGCTTCCAGGGAGCATGAATGGGGCTTTCCAAATGGAAAAGCAAGGCTAGTACCATCCCGCCCCCATTTCCATGGGCACACGCAGCATACATCCCTGTGGTTTCTGACAAGTCAAAAGAGACACAGAGCACACACTGGTTCCTTCCCTGAATCAACTTCTCGAGGCAGAGTGTTCTGCATCTAGTGAACGGCCTCAACCAAGGCGCGCCCTAGCTAGACCTCTGGGCCCGTGCCTCTTCAGAAGCCTGCAGTGCTACAGGAAAAACTGTGCTTTAGTGGCAATAGGAACGCAAGCCGACTTTCTCCTGGAGGCAGGGTGACTTCAGGTAGGAGGTCCTGGTTGGAAGGCGAAGCCTAGTGTTTTTTTTTCAGTGCCAATCAGAGTAGGGAATGAGTGCGACTTCCACGGCATGTTGGAACCTGCTAGAACCGTGCCCGTGAACCTGTGGTAGTGCTGGGGAAATCAAGCTGTCCCAAGAAAGAGTGTACTGTTTTGCCCATCACTCGGCATACACAGTGTGAGTACGAAGGCCTACGGGCCTGGATGTTGTTTAGAAGAGCCAGGGGAGCCTGGGGGTACTCAGTGTTCTTGCAGGGAATAGGGTTTCCAGGCGAGGCACCTAGGTGTCCCGCAAAGCGTACTGGCGTTCAAATGCTGTATAGCAGCGGCTACCGCCTCATGGAAACTGCTGCACGCCTCCGCTTCTGCAGAGCAATTCAGGGCCTTACCTCGAGGCAAGTCCTCACGTTGAGTGTCCCGTGAGCGACACCGCATGGTAGGATGCTGTCTTTCTCCTTGAGTAGAGAGACTTCAGGTACGAGGCCCTCTAAGAATTCTAAGCAGAGTGTTTTCTCATGGCAGCTCAAACGAGGGCAATGTCGAAGACTTCCAGGCCATGTTGGACTGCCTAGAAATGTGGTTCTGCTGTTGTTCGAGGGCTCTGGAAATGTAGCACGCCTGAAGTAACGTGCAGTGTGTTGCCCATCACTCGGCAGACACAGAGGGCCTCCGAGGGACCTATGGGCCTTGATGTTGCTCAGTAGGCCCACAGGGGTGTGGGGGTACTCAGTGATCTTGGAACGAAAATGATGCTCACCCGAGGGGCCTAGGAGTTCTCAAAGGGTACCTTCTTTAAAATAAAGCAGAACAGCGACTAAGAGCTCATGGGAAGAGCTGCCTGCCTCCCGTTCTGCATGGCTACTCGGGGCCTTACCTCGAGGCAAGGACTCACGTTGAGATTCCCTTTAGCTCTAGAGCATTACAAGAAGAGAGCCACCCCGGCCGTGGAAGCACCCTGTGTAACCAGAGAAAACCCATTTTCTTCCCAGACCCATGCCTACGGCGTCCAGAGGCCTGACAACAGCAGAGAATTTCAGGGAGCTTCCAGGGAGCATGAATGGGGCTTTCCAAATGGAAAAGCAAGGCTAGTACCATCCCGCCCCCATTTCCATGGGCACACGCAGCATACATCCCTGTGGTTTCTGACAAGTCAAAAGAGACACAGAGCACACACTTCGTCCTTCCCTGAATCAACTCCTCGAGGCAGGGTGTTCTGCATGTAGTGAACGGCCTCAACCAAGGCGCGCCCTAGCTAGACCTCTGGGCCCGTGCCTCTTCAGAAGCCTGCAGTGCTACAGGAAAAACTGTGCTTTAGTGGCAATAGGAACGCAAGCCGACTTTCTCCTGGAGGCAGGGTGACTTCAGGTAGGAGGTCCTGGTTGGAAGGCGAAGCCTAGTGTTTTTTTTTCAGTGCCAATCAGAGTAGGGAATGAGTGCGACTTCCACGGCATGTTGGAACCTGCTAGAACCGTGCCCGTGAACCTGTGGTAGTGCTGGGGAAATCAAGCTGTCCCAAGAAAGAGTGTACTGTTTTGCCCATCACTCGGCATACACAGTGTGAGTACGAAGGCCTACGGGCCTGGATGTTGTTTAGAAGAGCCAGGGGAGCCTGGGGGTACTCAGTGTTCTTGCAGGGAATAGGGTTTCCAGGCGAGGCACCTAGGTGTCCCGCAAAGCGTACTGGCGTTCAAATGCTGCAGAGCAGCGACTACGGCCTCATGGAAACTGCTGCACGCCTCCGCTTCTGCAGAGCAATTCAGGGCCTTACCTCGAGGCAAGTCCTCACGTTGAGTGTCCCGTGAGCGACACCGCATGGTAGGATGCTGACTTTCTCCTTGAGTAGAGAGACTTCAGGTACGAGGTCCTCTAAGAATTCTAAGCAGAGTGTTTTCTCATGGCAGCTCAAACGAGGGCAATGTCGAAGACTTCCAGGCCATGTTGGACTGCCTAGAAATGTGGTTCTGCTGTTGTTCGAGGGCTCTGGAAATGTAGCACGCCTGAAGTAACGTGCAGTGTGTTGCCCATCACTCGGCAGACACAGAGGGCCTCCGAGGGACCTATGGGCCTCGATGTTGCTCAGTAGGCCCACAGGGGTGTGGGGGTACTCAGTGATCTTGGAACGAAAATGATGCTCACCCGAGGGGCCTAGGAGTTCTCAAAGGGTACCTTCTTTAAAATAAAGCAGAACAGCGACTAAGAGCTCATGGGAAGAGCTGCCTGCCTCCCGTTCTGCATGGCTACTCGGGGCCTTACCTCGAGGCAAGGACTCACGTTGAGATTCCCTTTAGCTCTAGAGCATTACAAGAAGAGAGCCACCCCGGCCGTGGAAGCACCCTGTGTAGCCAGAGAAAACCCATTTTCTTCCCAGACCCATGCCTACGGCGTCCAGAGGCCTGACAACAGCAGAGAATTTCAGGGAGCTTCCAGGGAGCATGAATGGGGCTTTCCAAATGGAAAAGCAAGGCTAGTACCATCCCGCCCCCATTTCCATGGGCACACGCAGCATACATCCCTGTGGTTTCTGACAAGTCAAAAGAGACACAGAGCACACACTGGTTCCTTCCCTGAATCAACTTCTCGAGGCAGAGTGTTCTGCATCTAGTGAACGGCCTCAACCAAGGCGCGCCCTAGCTAGGCCTCTGGGCCCGGGCCTCTTCAGAAGCCTGCAGTGCTACAGGAAGAACTGTGCTTTAGTGGCAATACTAACGCAAGCCGACTTTCTCCTGGAGGCAGGGTGACTTCAGGTAGGAGGTCCTGGTTGGAAGGCGAAGCCTAGTGTTTTTTTTCAGTGCCAATCAGAGTAGGGAATGAGTGCGACTTCCACGGCATGTTGGAACCTGCTAGAACCGTGCCCGTGAACCTGTGGTAGTGCTGGGGAAATCAAGCTGTCCCTAGAAAGAGTGTACTGTTTTGCCCATCACTCGGCATACACAGTGTGAGTACGAAGGCCTACGGGCCTGGATGTTGTTTAGAAGAGCCAGGGGAGCCTGGGGGTACTCAGTGTTCTTGCAGGGAATAGGGTTTCCAGGCGAGGCACCTAGGTGTCCCGCAAAGCGTACTGGCGTTCAAATGCTGCAGAGCAGCGGCTACGGCCTCATGGAAACTGCTGCACGCCTCCGCTTCTGCAGAGCAATTCAGGGCCTTACCTCGAGGCAAGTCCTCACGTTGAGTGTCCCGTGAGCGACACCGCATGGTAGGATGCTGACTTTCTCCTTGAGTAGAGAGACTTCAGGTACGAGGTCCTCTAAGAATTCTAAGCAGAGTGTTTTCTCATGGCAGCTCAAACGAGGGCAATGTCGAAGACTTCCAGGCCATGTTGGACTGCCTAGAAATGTGGTTCTGCTGTTGTTCGAGGGCTCTGGAAATGTAGCATGCCTGAAGTAACGTGCAGTGTGTTGCCCATCACTCGGCAGACACAGAGGGCCTCCGAGGGACCTATGGGCCTCGATGTTGCTCAGTAGGCCCACAGGGGTGTGGGGGTACTCAGTGATCTTGGAACGAAAATGATGCTCACCCGAGGGGCCTAGGAGTTCTCAAAGGGTACCTTCTTTAAAATAAAGCAGAACAGCGACTAAGAGCTCATGGGAAGAGCTGCCTGCCTCCCGTTCTGCATGGCTACTCGGGGCCTTACCTCGAGGCAAGGACTCACGTTGAGATTCCCTTTAGCTCTAGAGCATGGCTAGATGAGCCCCACCCCGGCCATGGAAGCACCCTGTGTAGCCAGAGAAAACCCATTTTCTTCCCAGACCCATGCCTACGGCGTCCAGAGGCCTGACAACAGCAGAGAATTTCAGGGAGCTTCCAGGGAGCATGAATGGGGCTTTCCAAATGGAAAAGCAAGGCTAGTACCATCCCGCCCCCATTTCCATGGGCACACGCAGCATACATCCCTGTGGTTTCTGACAAGTCAAAAGAGACACAGAGCACACACTTCGTCCTTCCCTGAATCAACTCCTCGAGGCAGGGTGTTCTGCATGTAGTGAACGGCCTCAACCAAGGCGCGCCCTAGCTAGACCTCTGGGCCCGTGCCTCTTCAGAAGCCTGCAGTGCTACAGGAAAAACTGTGCTTTAGTGGCAATAGGAACGCAAGCCGACTTTCTCCTGGAGGCAGGGTGACTTCAGGTAGGAGGTCCTGGTTGGAAGGCGAAGCCTAGTGTTTTTTTTCAGTGCCAATCAGAGTAGGGAATGAGTGCGACTTCCACGGCATGTTGGAACCTGCTAGAACCGTGCCCGTGAACCTGTGGTAGTGCTGGGGAAATCAAGCTGTCCCAAGAAAGAGTGTACTGTTTTGCCCATCACTCGGCATACACAGTGTGAGTACGAAGGCCTACGGGCCTGGATGTTGTTTAGAAGAGCCAGGGGAGCCTGGGGGTACTCAGTGTTCTTGCAGGGAATAGGGTTTCCAGGCGAGGCACCTAGGTGTCCCGCAAAGCGTACTGGCGTTCAAATGCTGCAGAGCAGCGGCTACCGCCTCATGGAAACTGCTGCACGCCTCCGCTTCTGCAGAGCAATTCAGGGCCTTACCTCGAGGCAAGTCCTCACGTTGAGTGTCCCGTGAGCGACCCCGCATGATAGGATGCTGACTTTCTCCTTGAGTAGAGAGACTTCAGGTACGAGGTCCTCTAAGAATTCTAAGCAGAGTGTTTTCTCATGGCAGCTCAAACGAGGGCAATGTCGAAGACTTCCAGGCCATGTTGGACTGCCTAGAAATGTGGTTCTGCTGTTGTTCGAGGGCTCTGGAAATGTAGCACGCCTGAAGTAACGTGCAGTGTGTTGCCCATCACTCGGCAGACACAGAGGGCCTCCGAGGGACCTATGGGCCTCGATGTTGCTCAGTAGGCCCACAGGGGTGTGGGGGTACTCAGTGATCTTGGAACGAAAATGATGCTCCCCCGAGGGGCCTAGGAGTTCTCAAAGGGTACCTTCTTTCAAATAAAGCAGAACAGCGACTAAGAGCTCATGGGAAGAGCTGCCTGCCTCCCGTTCTGCATGGCTACTCGGGGCCTTACCTCGAGGCAAGGACTCACGTTGAGATTCCCTTTAGCTCTAGAGCATGGCTAGATGAGCCCCACCCCGGCCATGGAAGCACCCTGTGTAGCCAGAGAAAACCCATTTTCTTCCCAGACCCATGCCTACGGCGTCCAGAGGCCTGACAACAGCAGAGAATTTCAGGGAGCTTCCAGGGAGCATGAATGGGGCTTTCCAAATGGAAAAGCAAGGCTAGTACCATCCCGCCCCCATTTCCATGGGCACACGCAGCATACATCCCTGTGGTTTCTGACAAGTCAAAAGAGACACAGAGCACACACTTCGTCCTTCCCTGAATCAACTCCTCGAGGCAGGGTGTTCTGCATGTAGTGAACGGCCTCAACCAAGGCGCGCCCTAGCTAGACCTCTGGGCCCGTGCCTCTTCAGAAGCCTGCAGTGCTACAGGAAAAACTGTGCTTTAGTGGCAATAGGAACGCAAGCCGACTTTCTCCTGGAGGCAGGGTGACTTCAGGTAGGAGGTCCTGGTTGGAAGGCGAAGCCTAGTGTTTTTTTTTCAGTGCCAATCAGAGTAGGGAATGAGTGCGACTTCCACGGCATGTTGGAACCTGCTAGAACCGTGCCCGTGAACCTGTGGTAGTGCTGGGGAAATCAAGCTGTCCCAAGAAAGAGTGTACTGTTTTGCCCATCACTCGGCATACACAGTGTGAGTACGAAGGCCTACGGGCCTGGATGTTGTTTAGAAGAGCCAGGGGAGCCTGGGGGTACTCAGTGTTCTTGCAGGGAATAGGGTTTCCAGGCGAGGCACCTAGGTGTCCCGCAAAGCGTACTGGCGTTCAAATGCTGCAGAGCAGCGACTACGGCCTCATGGAAACTGCTGCACGCCTCCGCTTCTGCAGAGCAATTCAGGGCCTTACCTCGAGGCAAGTCCTCACGTTGAGTGTCCCGTGAGCGACCCCGCATGGTAGGATGCTGACTTTCTCCTTGAGTAGAGAGA
The DNA here is from genome assembly GCF_028564815.1 of Eubalaena glacialis. Classification (NCBI taxonomy): domain Eukaryota; kingdom Metazoa; phylum Chordata; class Mammalia; order Artiodactyla; family Balaenidae; genus Eubalaena; species Eubalaena glacialis. The sequence goes on from NC_083716.1 coordinate 103,847,020, forward strand.
CTTCAGGTACGAGGTCCTCTAAGAATTCTAAGCAGAGTGTTTTCTCATGGCAGCTCAAACGAGGGCAATGTCGAAGACTTCCAGGCCATGTTGGACTGCCTAGAAATGTGGTTCTGCTGTTGTTCGAGGGCTCTGGAAATGTAGCACGCCTGAAGTAACGTGCAGTGTGTTGCCCATCACTCGGCAGACACAGAGGGCCTCCGAGGGACCTATGGGCCTCGATGTTGCTCAGTAGGCCCACAGTGGTGTGGGGGTACTCAGTGATCTTGGAACGAAAATGATGCTCACCCGAGGGGCCTAGGAGTTCTCAAAGGGTACCTTCTTTCAAATAAAGCAGAACAGCGACTAAGAGCTCATGGGAAGAGCTGCCTGCCTCCCGTTCTGCATGGCTACTCGGGGCCTTACCTCGAGGCAAGGACTCACGTTGAGATTCCCTTTAGCTCTAGAGCATTACAAGAAGAGAGCCACCCCGGCCATGGAAGCACCCTGTGTAGCCAGAGAAAACCCATTTTCTTCCCAGACCCATGCCTACGGCGTCCAGAGGCCTGACAACAGCAGAGAATTTCAGGGAGCTTCCAGGGAGCATGAATGGGGCTTTCCAAATGGAAAAGCAAGGCTAGTACCATCCCGCCCCCATTTCCATGGGCACACGCAGCATACATCCCTGTGGTTTCTGACAAGTCAAAAGAGACACAGAGCACACACTGGTTCCTTCCCTGAATCAACTTCTCGAGGCAGAGTGTTCTGCATCTAGTGAACGGCCTCAACCAAGGCGCGCCCTAGCTAGACCTCTGGGCCCGTGCCTCTTCAGAAGCCTGCAGTGCTACAGGAAAAACTGTGCTTTAGTGGCAATAGGAACGCAAGCCGACTTTCTCCTGGAGGCAGGGTGACTTCAGGTAGGAGGTCCTGGTTGGAAGGCGAAGCCTAGTGTTTTTTTTCAGTGCCAATCAGAGTAGGGAATGAGTGCGACTTCCACGGCATGTTGGAACCTGCTAGAACCGTGCCCGTGAACCTGTGGTAGTGCTGGGGAAATCAAGCTGTCCCAAGAAAGAGTGTACTGTTTTGCCCATCACTCGGCATACACAGTGTGAGTACGAAGGCCTACGGGCCTGGATGTTGTTTAGAAGAGCCAGGGGAGCCTGGGGGTACTCAGTGTTCTTGCAGGGAATAGGGTTTCCAGGCGAGGCACCTAGGTGTCCCGCAAAGCGTACTGGCGTTCAAATGCTGCAGAGCAGCGGCTACCGCCTCATGGAAACTGCTGCACGCCTCCGCTTCTGCAGAGCAATTCAGGGCCTTACCTCGAGGCAAGTCCTCACGTTGAGTGTCCCGTGAGCGACCCCGCATGATAGGATGCTGACTTTCTCCTTGAGTAGAGAGACTTCAGGTACGAGGTCCTCTAAGAATTCTAAGCAGAGTGTTTTCTCATGGCAGCTCAAACGAGGGCAATGTCGAAGACTTCCAGGCCATGTTGGACTGCCTAGAAATGTGGTTCTGCTGTTGTTCGAGGGCTCTGGAAATGTAGCACGCCTGAAGTAACGTGCAGTGTGTTGCCCATCACTCGGCAGACACAGAGGGCCTCCGAGGGACCTATGGGCCTCGATGTTGCTCAGTAGGCCCACAGGGGTGTGGGGGTACTCAGTGATCTTGGAACGAAAATGATGCTCCCCCGAGGGGCCTAGGAGTTCTCAAAGGGTACCTTCTTTCAAATAAAGCAGAACAGCGACTAAGAGCTCATGGGAAGAGCTGCCTGCCTCCCGTTCTGCATGGCTACTCGGGGCCTTACCTCGAGGCAAGGACTCACGTTGAGATTCCCTTTAGCTCTAGAGCATGGCTAGATGAGCCCCACCCCGGCCATGGAAGCACCCTGTGTAGCCAGAGAAAACCCATTTTCTTCCCAGACCCATGCCTACGGCGTCCAGAGGCCTGACAACAGCAGAGAATTTCAGGGAGCTTCCAGGGAGCATGAATGGGGCTTTCCAAATGGAAAAGCAAGGCTAGTACCATCCCGCCCCCATTTCCATGGGCACACGCAGCATACATCCCTGTGGTTTCTGACAAGTCAAAAGAGACACAGAGCACACACTTCGTCCTTCCCTGAATCAACTCCTCGAGGCAGGGTGTTCTGCATGTAGTGAACGGCCTCAACCAAGGCGCGCCCTAGCTAGACCTCTGGGCCCGTGCCTCTTCAGAAGCCTGCAGTGCTACAGGAAAAACTGTGCTTTAGTGGCAATAGGAACGCAAGCCGACTTTCTCCTGGAGGCAGGGTGACTTCAGGTAGGAGGTCCTGGTTGGAAGGCGAAGCCTAGTGTTTTTTTTTCAGTGCCAATCAGAGTAGGGAATGAGTGCGACTTCCACGGCATGTTGGAACCTGCTAGAACCGTGCCCGTGAACCTGTGGTAGTGCTGGGGAAATCAAGCTGTCCCAAGAAAGAGTGTACTGTTTTGCCCATCACTCGGCATACACAGTGTGAGTACGAAGGCCTACGGGCCTGGATGTTGTTTAGAAGAGCCAGGGGAGCCTGGGGGTACTCAGTGTTCTTGCAGGGAATAGGGTTTCCAGGCGAGGCACCTAGGTGTCCCGCAAAGCGTACTGGCGTTCAAATGCTGCAGAGCAGCGACTACGGCCTCATGGAAACTGCTGCACGCCTCCGCTTCTGCAGAGCAATTCAGGGCCTTACCTCGAGGCAAGTCCTCACGTTGAGTGTCCCGTGAGCGACCCCGCATGGTAGGATGCTGACTTTCTCCTTGAGTAGAGAGACTTCAGGTACGAGGTCCTCTAAGAATTCTAAGCAGAGTGTTTTCTCATGGCAGCTCAAACGAGGGCAATGTCGAAGACTTCCAGGCCATGTTGGACTGCCTAGAAATGTGGTTCTGCTGTTGTTCGAGGGCTCTGGAAATGTAGCACGCCTGAAGTAACGTGCAGTGTGTTGCCCATCACTCGGCAGACACAGAGGGCCTCCGAGGGACCTATGGGCCTCGATGTTGCTCAGTAGGCCCACAGTGGTGTGGGGGTACTCAGTGATCTTGGAACGAAAATGATGCTCACCCGAGGGGCCTAGGAGTTCTCAAAGGGTACCTTCTTTCAAATAAAGCAGAACAGCGACTAAGAGCTCATGGGAAGAGCTGCCTGCCTCCCGTTCTGCATGGCTACTCGGGGCCTTACCTCGAGGCAAGGACTCACGTTGAGATTCCCTTTAGCTCTAGAGCATTACAAGAAGAGAGCCACCCCGGCCATGGAAGCACCCTGTGTAGCCAGAGAAAACCCATTTTCTTCCCAGACCCATGCCTACGGCGTCCAGAGGCCTGACAACAGCAGAGAATTTCAGGGAGCTTCCAGGGAGCATGAATGGGGCTTTCCAAATGGAAAAGCAAGGCTAGTACCATCCCGCCCCCATTTCCATGGGCACACGCAGCATACATCCCTGTGGTTTCTGACAAGTCAAAAGAGACACAGAGCACACACTGGTTCCTTCCCTGAATCAACTTCTCGAGGCAGAGTGTTCTGCATCTAGTGAACGGCCTCAACCAAGGCGCGCCCTAGCTAGACCTCTGGGCCCGTGCCTCTTCAGAAGCCTGCAGTGCTACAGGAAAAACTGTGCTTTAGTGGCAATAGGAACGCAAGCCGACTTTCTCCTGGAGGCAGGGTGACTTCAGGTAGGAGGTCCTGGTTGGAAGGCGAAGCCTAGTGTTTTTTTTTCAGTGCCAATCAGAGTAGGGAATGAGTGCGACTTCCACGGCATGTTGGAACCTGCTAGAACCGTGCCCGTGAACCTGTGGTAGTGCTGGGGAAATCAAGCTGTCCCAAGAAAGAGTGTACTGTTTGGCCCATCACTCGGCATACACAGTGTGAGTACGAAGGCCTACGGGCCTGGATGTTGTTTAGAAGAGCCAGGGGAGCCTGGGGGTACTCAGTGTTCTTGCAGGGAATAGGGTTTCCAGGCGAGGCACCTAGGTGTCCCGCAAAGCGTACTGGCGTTCAAATGCTGTATAGCAGCGGCTACCGCCTCATGGAAACTGCTGCACGCCTCCGCTTCTGCAGAGCAATTCAGGGCCTTACCTCGAGGCAAGTCCTCACGTTGAGTGTCCCGTGAGCGACACCGCATGGTAGGATGCTGTCTTTCTCCTTGAGTAGAGAGACTTCAGGTACGAGGCCCTCTAAGAATTCTAAGCAGAGTGTTTTCTCATGGCAGCTCAAACGAGGGCAATGTCGAAGACTTCCAGGCCATGTTGGACTGCCTAGAAATGTGGTTCTGCTGTTGTTCGAGGGCTCTGGAAATGTAGCACGCCTGAAGTAACGTGCAGTGTGTTGCCCATCACTCGGCAGACACAGAGGGCCTCCGAGGGACCTATGGGCCTCGATGTTGCTCAGTAGGCCCACAGGGGTGTGGGGGTACTCAGTGATCTTGGAACGAAAATGATGCTCACCCGAGGGGCCTAGGAGTTCTCAAAGGGTACCTTCTTTAAAATAAAGCAGAACAGCGACTAAGAGCTCATGGGAAGAGCTGCCTGCCTCCCGTTCTGCATGGCTACTCGGGGCCTTACCTCGAGGCAAGGACTCACGTTGAGATTCCCTTTAGCTCTAGAGCATTACAAGAAGAGAGCCACCCCGGCCGTGGAAGCACCCTGTGTAGCCAGAGAAAACCCATTTTCTTCCCAGACCCATGCCTACGGCGTCCAGAGGCCTGACAACAGCAGAGAATTTCAGGGAGCTTCCAGGGAGCATGAATGGGGCTTTCCAAATGGAAAAGCAAGGCTAGTACCATCCCGCCCCCATTTCCATGGGCACACGCAGCATACATCCCTGTGGTTTCTGACAAGTCAAAAGAGACACAGAGCACACACTTCGTCCTTCCCTGAATCAACTCCTCGAGGCAGGGTGTTCTGCATGTAGTGAACGGCCTCAACCAAGGCGCGCCCTAGCTAGACCTCTGGGCCCGTGCCTCTTCAGAAGCCTGCAGTGCTACAGGAAAAACTGTGCTTTAGTGGCAATAGGAACGCAAGCCGACTTTCTCCTGGAGGCAGGGTGACTTCAGGTAGGAGGTCCTGGTTGGAAGGCGAAGCCTAGTGTTTTTTTTTCAGTGCCAATCAGAGTAGGGAATGAGTGCGACTTCCACGGCATGTTGGAACCTGCTAGAACCGTGCCCGTGAACCTGTGGTAGTGCTGGGGAAATCAAGCTGTCCCAAGAAAGAGTGTACTGTTTTGCCCATCACTCGGCATACACAGTGTGAGTACGAAGGCCTACGGGCCTGGATGTTGTTTAGAAGAGCCAGGGGAGCCTGGGGGTACTCAGTGTTCTTGCAGGGAATAGGGTTTCCAGGCGAGGCACCTAGGTGTCCCGCAAAGCGTACTGGCGTTCAAATGCTGCAGAGCAGCGACTACGGCCTCATGGAAACTGCTGCACGCCTCCGCTTCTGCAGAGCAATTCAGGGCCTTACCTCGAGGCAAGTCCTCACGTTGAGTGTCCCGTGAGCGACACCGCATGGTAGGATGCTGACTTTCTCCTTGAGTAGAGAGACTTCAGGTACGAGGTCCTCTAAGAATTCTAAGCAGAGTGTTTTCTCATGGCAGCTCAAACGAGGGCAATGTCGAAGACTTCCAGGCCATGTTGGACTGCCTAGAAATGTGGTTCTGCTGTTGTTCGAGGGCTCTGGAAATGTAGCACGCCTGAAGTAACGTGCAGTGTGTTGCCCATCACTCGGCAGACACAGAGGGCCTCCGAGGGACCTATGGGCCTCGATGTTGCTCAGTAGGCCCACAGGGGTGTGGGGGTACTCAGTGATCTTGGAACGAAAATGATGCTCACCCGAGGGGCCTAGGAGTTCTCAAAGGGTACCTTCTTTAAAATAAAGCAGAACAGCGACTAAGAGCTCATGGGAAGAGCTGCCTGCCTCCCGTTCTGCATGGCTACTCGGGGCCTTACCTCGAGGCAAGGACTCACGTTGAGATTCCCTTTAGCTCTAGAGCATTACAAGAAGAGAGCCACCCCGGCCGTGGAAGCACCCTGTGTAGCCAGAGAAAACCCATTTTCTTCCCAGACCCATGCCTACGGCGTCCAGAGGCCTGACAACAGCAGAGAATTTCAGGGAGCTTCCAGGGAGCATGAATGGGGCTTTCCAAATGGAAAAGCAAGGCTAGTACCATCCCGCCCCCATTTCCATGGGCACACGCAGCATACATCCCTGTGGTTTCTGACAAGTCAAAAGAGACACAGAGCACACACTTCGTCCTTCCCTGAATCAACTCCTCGAGGCAGGGTGTTCTGCATGTAGTGAACGGCCTCAACCAAGGCGCGCCCTAGCTAGACCTCTGGGCCCGTGCCTCTTCAGAAGCCTGCAGTGCTACAGGAAAAACTGTGCTTTAGTGGCAATAGGAACGCAAGCCGACTTTCTCCTGGAGGCAGGGTGACTTCAGGTAGGAGGTCCTGGTTGGAAGGCGAAGCCTAGTGTTTTTTTTTCAGTGCCAATCAGAGTAGGGAATGAGTGCGACTTCCACGGCATGTTGGAACCTGCTAGAACCGTGCCCGTGAACCTGTGGTAGTGCTGGGGAAATCAAGCTGTCCCAAGAAAGAGTGTACTGTTTTGCCCATCACTCGGCATACACAGTGTGAGTACGAAGGCCTACGGGCCTGGATGTTGTTTAGAAGAGCCAGGGGAGCCTGGGGGTACTCAGTGTTCTTGCAGGGAATAGGGTTTCCAGGCGAGGCACCTAGGTGTCCCGCAAAGCGTACTGGCGTTCAAATGCTGCAGAGCAGCGACTACGGCCTCATGGAAACTGCTGCACGCCTCCGCTTCTGCAGAGCAATTCAGGGCCTTACCTCGAGGCAAGTCCTCACGTTGAGTGTCCCGTGAGCGACACCGCATGGTAGGATGCTGACTTTCTCCTTGAGTAGAGAGACTTCAGGTACGAGGTCCTCTAAGAATTCTAAGCAGAGTGTTTTCTCATGGCAGCTCAAACGAGGGCAATGTCGAAGACTTCCAGGCCATGTTGGACTGCCTAGAAATGTGGTTCTGCTGTTGTTCGAGGGCTCTGGAAATGTAGCACGCCTGAAGTAACGTGCAGTGTGTTGCCCATCACTCGGCAGACACAGAGGGCCTCCGAGGGACCTATGGGCCTCGATGTTGCTCAGTAGGCCCACAGGGGTGTGGGGGTACTCAGTGATCTTGGAACGAAAATGATGCTCACCCGAGGGGCCTAGGAGTTCTCAAAGGGTACCTTCTTTAAAATAAAGCAGAACAGCGACTAAGAGCTCATGGGAAGAGCTGCCTGCCTCCCGTTCTGCATGGCTACTCGGGGCCTTACCTCGAGGCAAGGACTCACGTTGAGATTCCCTTTAGCTCTAGAGCATGGCTAGATGAGCCCCACCCCGGCCATGGAAGCACCCTGTGTAGCCAGAGAAAACCCATTTTCTTCCCAGACCCATGCCTACGGCGTCCAGAGGCCTGACAACAGCAGAGAATTTCAGGGAGCTTCCAGGGAGCATGAATGGGGCTTTCCAAATGGAAAAGCAAGGCTAGTACCATCCCGCCCCCATTTCCATGGGCACACGCAGCATACATCCCTGTGGTTTCTGACAAGTCAAAAGAGACACAGAGCACACACTTCGTCCTTCCCTGAATCAACTCCTCGAGGCAGGGTGTTCTGCATGTAGTGAACGGCCTCAACCAAGGCGCGCCCTAGCTAGACCTCTGGGCCCGTGCCTCTTCAGAAGCCTGCAGTGCTACAGGAAAAACTGTGCTTTAGTGGCAATAGGAACGCAAGCCGACTTTCTCCTGGAGGCAGGGTGACTTCAGGTAGGAGGTCCTGGTTGGAAGGCGAAGCCTAGTGTTTTTTTTCAGTGCCAATCAGAGTAGGGAATGAGTGCGACTTCCACGGCATGTTGGAACCTGCTAGAACCGTGCCCGTGAACCTGTGGTAGTGCTGGGGAAATCAAGCTGTCCCAAGAAAGAGTGTACTGTTTTGCCCATCACTCGGCATACACAGTGTGAGTACGAAGGCCTACGGGCCTGGATGTTGTTTAGAAGAGCCAGGGGAGCCTGGGGGTACTCAGTGTTCTTGCAGGGAATAGGGTTTCCAGGCGAGGCACCTAGGTGTCCCGCAAAGCGTACTGGCGTTCAAATGCTGCAGAGCAGCGGCTACCGCCTCATGGAAACTGCTGCACGCCTCCGCTTCTGCAGAGCAATTCAGGGCCTTACCTCGAGGCAAGTCCTCACGTTGAGTGTCCCGTGAGCGACACCGCATGGTAGGATGCTGACTTTCTCCTTGAGTAGAGAGACTTCAGGTACGAGGTCCTCTAAGAATTCTAAGCAAAGTGTTTTCTCATGGCAGCTCAAACGAGGGCAATGTCGAAGACTTCCAGGCCATGTTGGACTGCCTAGAAATGTGGTTCTGCTGTTGTTCGAGGGCTCTGGAAATGTAGCACGCCTGAAGTAACGTGCAGTGTGTTGCCCATCACTCGGCAGACACAGAGGGCCTCCGAGGGACCTATGGGCCTCGATGTTGCTCAGTAGGCCCACAGGGGTGTGGGGGTACTCAGTGATCTTGGAACGAAAATGATGCTCCCCCGAGGGGCCTAGGAGTTCTCAAAGGGTACCTTCTTTCAAATAAAGCAGAACAGCGACTAAGAGCTCATGGGAAGAGCTGCCTGCCTCCCGTTCTGCATGGCTACTCGGGGCCTTACCTCGAGGCAAGGACTCACGTTGAGATTCCCTTTAGCTCTAGAGCATGGCTAGATGAGCCCCACCCCGGCCATGGAAGCACCCTGTGTAGCCAGAGAAAACCCATTTTCTTCCCAGACCCATGCCTACGGCGTCCAGAGGCCTGACAACAGCAGAGAATTTCAGGGAGCTTCCAGGGAGCATGAATGGGGCTTTCCAAATGGAAAAGCAAGGCTAGTACCATCCCGCCCCCATTTCCATGGGCACACGCAGCATACATCCCTGTGGTTTCTGACAAGTCAAAAGAGACACAGAGCACACACTTCGTCCTTCCCTGAATCAACTCCTCGAGGCAGGGTGTTCTGCATGTAGTGAACGGCCTCAACCAAGGCGCGCCCTAGCTAGACCTCTGGGCCCGTGCCTCTTCAGAAGCCTGCAGTGCTACAGGAAAAACTGTGCTTTAGTGGCAATAGGAACGCAAGCCGACTTTCTCCTGGAGGCAGGGTGACTTCAGGTAGGAGGTCCTGGTTGGAAGGCGAAGCCTAGTGTTTTTTTTTCAGTGCCAATCAGAGTAGGGAATGAGTGCGACTTCCACGGCATGTTGGAACCTGCTAGAACCGTGCCCGTGAACCTGTGGTAGTGCTGGGGAAATCAAGCTGTCCCAAGAAAGAGTGTACTGTTTTGCCCATCACTCGGCATACACAGTGTGAGTACGAAGGCCTACGGGCCTGGATGTTGTTTAGAAGAGCCAGGGGAGCCTGGGGGTACTCAGTGTTCTTGCAGGGAATAGGGTTTCCAGGCGAGGCACCTAGGTGTCCCGCAAAGCGTACTGGCGTTCAAATGCTGCAGAGCAGCGACTACGGCCTCATGGAAACTGCTGCACGCCTCCGCTTCTGCAGAGCAATTCAGGGCCTTACCTCGAGGCAAGTCCTCACGTTGAGTGTCCCGTGAGCGACACCGCATGGTAGGATGCTGACTTTCTCCTTGAGTAGAGAGACTTCAGGTACGAGGTCCTCTAAGAATTCTAAGCAGAGTGTTTTCTCATGGCAGCTCAAACGAGGGCAATGTCGAAGACTTCCAGGCCATGTTGGACTGCCTAGAAATGTGGTTCTGCTGTTGTTCGAGGGCTCTGGAAATGTAGCACGCCTGAAGTAACGTGCAGTGTGTTGCCCATCACTCGGCAGACACAGAGGGCCTCCGAGGGACCTATGGGCCTCGATGTTGCTCAGTAGGCCCACAGGGGTGTGGGGGTACTCAGTGATCTTGGAACGAAAATGATGCTCACCCGAGGGGCCTAGGAGTTCTCAAAGGGTACCTTCTTTAAAATAAAGCAGAACAGCGACTAAGAGCTCATGGGAAGAGCTGCCTGCCTCCCGTTCTGCATGGCTACTCGGGGCCTTACCTCGAGGCAAGGACTCACGTTGAGATTCCCTTTAGCTCTAGAGCATGGCTAGATGAGCCCCACCCCGGCCATGGAAGCACCCTGTGTAGCCAGAGAAAACCCATTTTCTTCCCAGACCCATGCCTACGGCGTCCAGAGGCCTGACAACAGCAGAGAATTTCAGGGAGCTTCCAGGGAGCATGAATGGGGCTTTCCAAATGGAAAAGCAAGGCTAGTACCATCCCGCCCCCATTTCCATGGGCACACGCAGCATACATCCCTGTGGTTTCTGACAAGTCAAAAGAGACACAGAGCACACACTTCGTCCTTCCCTGAATCAACTCCTCGAGGCAGGGTGTTCTGCATGTAGTGAACGGCCTCAACCAAGGCGCGCCCTAGCTAGACCTCTGGGCCCGTGCCTCTTCAGAAGCCTGCAGTGCTACAGGAAAAACTGTGCTTTAGTGGCAATAGGAACGCAAGCCGACTTTCTCCTGGAGGCAGGGTGACTTCAGGTAGGAGGTCCTGGTTGGAAGGCGAAGCCTAGTGTTTTTTTTCAGTGCCAATCAGAGTAGGGAATGAGTGCGACTTCCACGGCATGTTGGAACCTGCTAGAACCGTGCCCGTGAACCTGTGGTAGTGCTGGGGAAATCAAGCTGTCCCAAGAAAGAGTGTACTGTTTTGCCCATCACTCGGCATACACAGTGTGAGTACGAAGGCCTACGGGCCTGGATGTTGTTTAGAAGAGCCAGGGGAGCCTGGGGGTACTCAGTGTTCTTGCAGGGAATAGGGTTTCCAGGCGAGGCACCTAGGTGTCCCGCAAAGCGTACTGGCGTTCAAATGCTGCAGAGCAGCGGCTACCGCCTCATGGAAACTGCTGCACGCCTCCGCTTCTGCAGAGCAATTCAGGGCCTTACCTCGAGGCAAGTCCTCACGTTGAGTGTCCCGTGAGCGACACCGCATGGTAGGATGCTGACTTTCTCCTTGAGTAGAGAGACTTCAGGTACGAGGTCCTCTAAGAATTCTAAGCAAAGTGTTTTCTCATGGCAGCTCAAACGAGGGCAATGTCGAAGACTTCCAGGCCATGTTGGACTGCCTAGAAATGTGGTTCTGCTGTTGTTCGAGGGCTCTGGAAATGTAGCACGCCTGAAGTAACGTGCAGTGTGTTGCCCATCACTCGGCAGACACAGAGGGCCTCCGAGGGACCTATGGGCCTCGATGTTGCTCAGTAGGCCCACAGGGGTGTGGGGGTACTCAGTGATCTTGGAACGAAAATGATGCTCCCCCGAGGGGCCTAGGAGTTCTCAAAGGGTACCTTCTTTCAAATAAAGCAGAACAGCGACTAAGAGCTCATGGGAAGAGCTGCCTGCCTCCCGTTCTGCATGGCTACTCGGGGCCTTACCTCGAGGCAAGGACTCACGTTGAGATTCCCTTTAGCTCTAGAGCATGGCTAGATGAGCCCCACCCCGGCCATGGAAGCACCCTGTGTAGCCAGAGAAAACCCATTTTCTTCCCAGACCCATGCCTACGGCGTCCAGAGGCCTGACAACAGCAGAGAATTTCAGGGAGCTTCCAGGGAGCATGAATGGGGCTTTCCAAATGGAAAAGCAAGGCTAGTACCATCCCGCCCCCATTTCCATGGGCACACGCAGCATACATCCCTGTGGTTTCTGACAAGTCAAAAGAGACACAGAGCACACACTTCGTCCTTCCCTGAATCAACTCCTCGAGGCAGGGTGTTCTGCATGTAGTGAACGGCCTCAACCAAGGCGCGCCCTAGCTAGACCTCTGGGCCCGTGCCTCTTCAGAAGCCTGCAGTGCTACAGGAAAAACTGTGCTTTAGTGGCAATAGGAACGCAAGCCGACTTTCTCCTGGAGGCAGGGTGACTTCAGGTAGGAGGTCCTGGTTGGAAGGCGAAGCCTAGTGTTTTTTTTTCAGTGCCAATCAGAGTAGGGAATGAGTGCGACTTCCACGGCATGTTGGAACCTGCTAGAACCGTGCCCGTGAACCTGTGGTAGTGCTGGGGAAATCAAGCTGTCCCAAGAAAGAGTGTACTGTTTTGCCCATCACTCGGCATACACAGTGTGAGTACGAAGGCCTACGGGCCTGGATGTTGTTTAGAAGAGCCAGGGGAGCCTGGGGGTACTCAGTGTTCTTGCAGGGAATAGGGTTTCCAGGCGAGGCACCTAGGTGTCCCGCAAAGCGTACTGGCGTTCAAATGCTGCAGAGCAGCGACTACGGCCTCATGGAAACTGCTGCACGCCTCCGCTTCTGCAGAGCAATTCAGGGCCTTACCTCGAGGCAAGTCCTCACGTTGAGTGTCCCGTGAGCGACCCCGCATGGTAGGATGCTGACTTTCTCCTTGAGTAGAGAGACTTCAGGTACGAGGTCCTCTAAGAATTCTAAGCAGAGTGTTTTCTCATGGCAGCTCAAACGAGGGCAATGTCGAAGACTTCCAGGCCATGTTGGACTGCCTAGAAATGTGGTTCTGCTGTTGTTCGAGGGCTCTGGAAATGTAGCACGCCTGAAGTAACGTGCAGTGTGTTGCCCATCACTCGGCAGACACAGAGGGCCTCCGAGGGACCTATGGGCCTCGATGTTGCTCAGTAGGCCCACAGGGGTGTGGGGGTACTCAGTGATCTTGGAACGAAAATGATGCTCACCCGAGGGGCCTAGGAGTTCTCAAAGGGTACCTTCTTTAAAATAAAGCAGAACAGCGACTAAGAGCTCATGGGAAGAGCTGCCTGCCTCCCGTTCTGCATGGCTACTCGGGGCCTTACCTCGAGGCAAGGACTCACGTTGAGATTCCCTTTAGCTCTAGAGCATTACAAGAAGAGAGCCACCCCGGCCATGGAAGCACCCTGTGTAGCCAGAGAAAACCCATTTTCTTCCCAGACCCATGCCTACGGCGTCCAGAGGCCTGACAACAGCAGAGAATTTCAGGGAGCTTCCAGGGAGCATGAATGGGGCTTTCCAAATGGAAAAGCAAGGCTAGTACCATCCCGCCCCCATTTCCATGGGCACACGCAGCATACATCCCTGTGGTTTCTGACAAGTCAAAAGAGACACAGAGCACACACTGGTTCCTTCCCTGAATCAACTTCTCGAGGCAGAGTGTTCTGCATCTAGTGAACGGCCTCAACCAAGGCGCGCCCTAGCTAGACCTCTGGGCCCGTGCCTCTTCAGAAGCCTGCAGTGCTACAGGAAAAACTGTGCTTTAGTGGCAATAGGAACGCAAGCCGACTTTCTCCTGGAGGCAGGGTGACTTCAGGTAGGAGGTCCTGGTTGGAAGGCGAAGCCTAGTGTTTTTTTTTCAGTGCCAATCAGAGTAGGGAATGAGTGCGACTTCCACGGCATGTTGGAACCTGCTAGAACCGTGCCCGTGAACCTGTGGTAGTGCTGGGGAAATCAAGCTGTCCCAAGAAAGAGTGTACTGTTTTGCCCATCACTCGGCATACACAGTGTGAGTACGAAGGCCTACGGGCCTGGATGTTGTTTAGAAGAGCCAGGGGAGCCTGGGGGTACTCAGTGTTCTTGCAGGGAATAGGGTTTCCAGGCGAGGCACCTAGGTGTCCCGCAAAGCGTACTGGCGTTCAAATGCTGCAGAGCAGCGGCTACGGCCTCATGGAAACTGCTGCACGCCTCCGCTTCTGCAGAGCAATTCAGGGCCTTACCTCGAGGCAAGTCCTCACGTTGAGTGTCCCGTGAGCGACACCGCATGGTAGGATGCTGACTTTCTCCTTGAGTAGAGAGACTTCAGGTACGAGGTCCTCTAAGAATTCTAAGCAGAGTGTTTTCTCATGGCAGCTCAAACGAGGGCAATGTCGAAGACTTCCAGGCCATGTTGGACTGCCTAGAAATGTGGTTCTGCTGTTGTTCGAGGGCTCTGGAAATGTAGCACGCCTGAAGTAACGTGCAGTGTGTTGCCCATCACTCGGCAGACACAGAGGGCCTCCGAGGGACCTATGGGCCTCGATGTTGCTCAGTAGGCCCACAGGGGTGTGGGGGTACTCAGTGATCTTGGAACGAAAATGATGCTCACCCGAGGGGCCTAGGAGTTCTCAAAGGGTACCTTCTTTAAAATAAAGCAGAACAGCGACTAAGAGCTCATGGGAAGAGCTGCCTGCCTCCCGTTCTGCATGGCTACTCATGGCCTTACCTCGAGGCAAGGACTCACGTTGAGATTCCCTTTAGCTCTAGAGCATGGCTAGATGAGCCCCACCCCGGCCATGGAAGCACCCTGTGTAGCCAGAGAAAACCCATTTTCTTCCCAGACCCATGCCTACGGCGTCCAGAGGCCTGACAACAGCAGAGAATTTCAGGGAGCTTCCAGGGAGCATGAATGGGGCTTTCCAAATGGAAAAGCAAGGCTAGTACCATCCCGCCCCCATTTCCATGGGCACACGCAGCATACATCCCTGTGGTTTCTGACAAGTCAAAAGAGACACAGAGCACACACTTCGTCCTTCCCTGAATCAACTCCTCGAGGCAGGGTGTTCTGCATGTAGTGAACGGCCTCAACCAAGGCGCGCCCTAGCTAGACCTCTGGGCCCGTGCCTCTTCAGAAGCCTGCAGTGCTACAGGAAAAACTGTGCTTTAGTGGCAATAGGAACGCAAGCCGACTTTCTCCTTGAGGCAGGGTGACTTCAGGTAGGAGGTCTTGGTTGGAAGGCGAAGCCTAGTGTTTTTTTTTCAGTGCCAATCAGAGTAGGGAATGAGTGCGACTTCCACGGCATGTTGGAACCTGCTAGAACCGTGCCCGTGAACCTGTGGTAGTGCTGGGGAAATCAAGCTGTCCCAAGAAAGAGTGTACTGTTTTGCCCATCACTCGGCATACACAGTGTGAGTACGAAGGCCTACGGGCCTGGATGTTGTTTAGAAGAGCCAGGGGAGCCTGGGGGTACTCAGTGTTCTTGCAGGGAATAGGGTTTCCAGGCGAGGCACCTAGGTGTCCCGCAAAGCGTACTGGCGTTCAAATGCTGCAGAGCAGCGACTACGGCCTCATGGAAACTGCTGCACGCCTCCGCTTCTGCAGAGCAATTCAGGGCCTTACCTCGAGGCAAGTCCTCACGTTGAGTGTCCCGTGAGCGACACCGCATGGTAGGATGCTGACTTTCTCCTTGAGTAGAGAGACTTCAGGTACGAGGTCCTCTAAGAATTCTAAGCAGAGTGTTTTCTCATGGCAGCTCAAACGAGGGCAATGTCGAAGACTTCCAGGCCATGTTGGACTGCCTAGAAATGTGGTTCTGCTGTTGTTCGAGGGCTCTGGAAATGTAGCACGCCTGAAGTAACGTGCAGTGTGTTGCCCATCACTCGGCAGACACAGAGGGCCTCCGAGGGACCTATGGGCCTCGATGTTGCTCAGTAGGCCCACAGGGGTGTGGGGGTACTCAGTGATCTTGGAACGAAAATGATGCTCACCCGAGGGGCCTAGGAGTTCTCAAAGGGTACCTTCTTTAAAATAAAGCAGAACAGCGACTAAGAGCTCATGGGAAGAGCTGCCTGCCTCCCGTTCTGCATGGCTACTCGGGGCCTTACCTCGAGGCAAGGACTCACGTTGAGATTCCCTTTAGCTCTAGAGCATTACAAGAAGAGAGCCACCCCGGCCGTGGAAGCACCCTGTGTAGCCAGAGAAAACCCATTTTCTTCCCAGACCCATGCCTACGGCGTCCAGAGGCCTGACAACAGCAGAGAATTTCAGGGAGCTTCCAGGGAGCATGAATGGGGCTTTCCAAATGGAAAAGCAAGGCTAGTACCATCCCGCCCCCATTTCCATGGGCACACGCAGCATACATCCCTGTGGTTTCTGACAAGTCAAAAGAGACACAGAGCACACACTTCGTCCTTCCCTGAATCAACTCCTCGAGGCAGGGTATTCTGCATGTAGTGAACGGCCTCAACCAAGGCGCGCCCTAGCTAGACCTCTGGGCCCGTGCCTCTTCAGAAGCCTGCAGTGCTACAGGAAAAACTGTGCTTTAGTGGCAATAGGAACGCAAGCCGACTTTCTCCTGGAGGCAGGGTGACTTCAGGTAGGAGGTCCTGGTTGGAAGGCGAAGCCTAGTGTTTTTTTTTCAGTGCCAATCAGAGTAGGGAATGAGTGCGACTTCCACGGCATGTTGGAACCTGCTAGAACCGTGCCCGTGAACCTGTGGTAGTGCTGGGGAAATCAAGCTGTCCCAAGAAAGAGTGTACTGTTTTGCCCATCACTCGGCATACACAGTGTGAGTACGAAGGCCTACGGGCCTGGATGTTGTTTAGAAGAGCCAGGGGAGCCTGGGGGTACTCAGTGTTCTTGCAGGGAATAGGGTTTCCAGGCGAGGCACCTAGGTGTCCCGCAAAGCGTACTGGCGTTCAAATGCTGCAGAGCAGCGACTACGGCCTCATGGAAACTGCTGCACGCCTCCGCTTCTGCAGAGCAATTCAGGGCCTTACCTCGAGGCAAGTCCTCACGTTGAGTGTCCCGTGAGCGACACCGCATGGTAGGATGCTGACTTTCTCCTTGAGTAGAGAGACTTCAGGTACGAGGTCCTCTAAGAATTCTAAGCAGAGTGTTTTCTCATGGCAGCTCAAACGAGGGCAATGTCGAAGACTTCCAGGCCATGTTGGACTGCCTAGAAATGTGGTTCTGCTGTTGTTCGAGGGCTCTGGAAATGTAGCACGCCTGAAGTAACGTGCAGTGTGTTGCCCATCACTCGGCAGACACAGAGGGCCTCCGAGGGACCTATGGGCCTCGATGTTGCTCAGTAGGCCCACAGGGGTGTGGGGGTACTCAGTGATCTTGGAACGAAAATGATGCTCACCCGAGGGGCCTAGGAGTTCTCAAAGGGTACCTTCTTTAAAATAAAGCAGAACAGCGACTAAGAGCTCATGGGAAGAGCTGCCTGCCTCCCGTTCTGCATGGCTACTCGGGGCCTTACCTCGAGGCAAGGACTCACGTTGAGATTCCCTTTAGCTCTAGAGCATTACAAGAAGAGAGCCACCCCGGCCGTGGAAGCACCCTGTGTAGCCAGAGAAAACCCATTTTCTTCCCAGACCCATGCCTACGGCGTCCAGAGGCCTGACAACAGCAGAGAATTTCAGGGAGCTTCCAGGGAGCATGAATGGGGCTTTCCAAATGGAAAAGCAAGGCTAGTACCATCCCGCCCCCATTTCCATGGGCACACGCAGCATACATCCCTGTGGTTTCTGACAAGTCAAAAGAGACACAGAGCACACACTGGTTCCTTCCCTGAATCAACTTCTCGAGGCAGAGTGTTCTGCATCTAGTGAACGGCCTCAACCAAGGCACGCCCTAGCTAGGCCTCTGGGCCCGGGCCTCTTCAGAAGCCTGCAGTGCTACAGGAAGAACTGTGCTTTAGTGGCAATAGGAACGCAAGCCGACTTTCTCCTGGAGGCAGGGTGACTTCAGGTAGGAGGTCCTGGTTGGAAGGCGAAGCCTAGTGTTTTTTTTCAGTGCCAATCAGAGTAGGGAATGAGTGCGACTTCCACGGCATGTTGGAACCTGCTAGAACCGTGCCCGTGAACCTGTGGTAGTGCTGGGGAAATCAAGCTGTCCCAAGAAAGAGTGTACTGTTTTGCCCATCACTCGGCATACACAGTGTGAGTACGAAGGCCTACGGGCCTGGATGTTGTTTAGAAGAGCCAGGGGAGCCTGGGGGTACTCAGTGTTCTTGCAGGGAATAGGGTTTCCAGGCGAGGCACCTAGGTGTCCCGCAAAGCATACTGGCATTCAAATGCTGCAGAGCAGCGACTACGGCCTCATGGAAACTGCTGCACGCCTCCGCTTCTGCAGAGCAATTCAGGGCCTTACCTCGAGGCAAGTCCTCACGTTGAGTGTCCCGTGAGCGACACCGCATGGTAGGATGCTGACTTTCTCCTTGAGTAGGGAGACTTCAGGTACGAGGTCCTCTAAGAATTCTAAGCAGAGTGTTTTCTCATGGCAGCTCAAACGAGGGCAATGTCGAAGACTTCCAGGCCATGTTGGACTGCCTAGAAATGTGGTTCTGCTGTTGTTCGAGGGCTCTGGAAATGTAGCACGCCTGAAGTAACGTGCAGTGTGTTGCCCATCACTCGGCAGACACAGAGGGCCTCCGAGGGACCTATGGGCCTCGATGTTGCTCAGTAGGCCCACAGGGGTGTGGGGGTACTCAGTGATCTTGGAACGAAAATGATGCTCACCCGAGGGGCCTAGGAGTTCTCAAAGGGTACCTTCTTTAAAATAAAGCAGAACAGCGACTAAGAGCTCATGGGAAGAGCTGCCTGCCTCCCGTTCTGCATGGCTACTCGGGGCCTTACCTCGAGGCAAGGACTCACGTTGAGATTCCCTTTAGCTCTAGAGCATTACAAGAAGAGAGCCACCCCGGCCGTGGAAGCACCCTGTGTAGCCAGAGAAAACCCATTTTCTTCCCAGACCCATGCCTACGGCGTCCAGAGGCCTGACAACAGCAGAGAATTTCAGGGAGCTTCCAGGGAGCATGAATGGGGCTTTCCAAATGGAAAAGCAAGGCTAGTACCATCCCGCCCCCATTTCCATGGGCACACGCAGCATACATCCCTGTGGTTTCTGACAAGTCAAAAGAGACACAGAGCACACACTGGTTCCTTCCCTGAATCAACTTCTCGAGGCAGAGTGTTCTGCATCTAGTGAACGGCCTCAACCAAGGCACGCCCTAGCTAGGCCTCTGGGCCCGGGCCTCTTCAGAAGCCTGCAGTGCTACAGGAAGAACTGTGCTTTAGTGGCAATACTAACGCAAGCCGACTTTCTCCTGGAGGCAGGGTGACTTCAGGTAGGAGGTCCTGGTTGGAAGGCGAAGCCTAGTGTTTTTTTTCAGTGCCAATCAGAGTAGGGAATGAGTGCGACTTCCACGGCATGTTGGAACCTGCTAGAACCGTGCCCGTGAACCTGTGGTAGTGCTGGGGAAATCAAGCTGTCCCAAGAAAGAGTGTACTGTTTTGCCCATCACTCGGCATACACAGTGTGAGTACGAAGGCCTACGGGCCTGGATGTTGTTTAGAAGAGCCAGGGGAGCCTGGGGGTACTCAGTGTTCTTGCAGGGAATAGGGTTTCCAGGCGAGGCACCTAGGTGTCCCGCAAAGCGTACTGGCGTTCAAATGCTGCAGAGCAGCGGCTACCGCCTCATGGAAACTGCTGCACGCCTCCGCTTCTGCAGAGCAATTCAGGGCCTTACCTCGAGGCAAGTCCTCACGTTGAGTGTCCCGTGAGCGACACCGCATGGTAGGATGCTGACTTTCTCCTTGAGTAGAGAGACTTCAGGTACGAGGTCCTCTAAGAATTCTAAGCAGAGTGTTTTCTCATGGCAGCTCAAACGAGGGCAATGTCGAAGACTTCCAGGCCATGTTGGACTGCCTAGAAATGTGGTTCTGCTGTTGTTCGAGGGCTCTGGAAATGTAGCACGCCTGAAGTAACGTGCAGTGTGTTGCCCATCACTCGGCAGACACAGAGGGCCTCCGAGGGACCTATGGGCCTCGATGTTGCTCAGTAGGCCCACAGGGGTGTGGGGGTACTCAGTGATCTTGGAACGAAAATGATGCTCACCCGAGGGGCCTAGGAGTTCTCAAAGGGTACCTTCTTTAAAATAAAGCAGAACAGCGACTAAGAGCTCATGGGAAGAGCTGCCTGCCTCCCGTTCTGCATGGCTACTCGGGGCCTTACCTCGAGGCAAGGACTCACGTTGAGATTCCCTTTAGCTCTAGAGCATTACAAGAAGAGAGCCACCCCGGCCGTGGAAGCACCCTGTGTAGCCAGAGAAAACCCATTTTCTTCCCAGACCCATGCCTACGGCGTCCAGAGGCCTGACAACAGCAGAGAATTTCAGGGAGCTTCCAGGGAGCATGAATGGGGCTTTCCAAATGGAAAAGCAAGGCTAGTACCATCCCGCCCCCATTTCCATGGGCACACGCAGCATACATCCCTGTGGTTTCTGACAAGTCAAAAGAGACACAGAGCACACACTTCGTCCTTCCCTGAATCAACTCCTCGAGGCAGGGTGTTCTGCATGTAGTGAACGGCCTCAACCAAGGCGCGCCCTAGCTAGACCTCTGGGCCCGTGCCTCTTCAGAAGCCTGCAGTGCTACAGGAAAAACTGTGCTTTAGTGGCAATAGGAACGCAAGCCGACTTTCTCCTGGAGGCAGGGTGACTTCAGGTAGGAGGTCCTGGTTGGAAGGCGAAGCCTAGTGTTTTTTTTTCAGTGCCAATCAGAGTAGGGAATGAGTGCGACTTCCACGGCATGTTGGAACCTGCTAGAACCGTGCCCGTGAACCTGTGGTAGTGCTGGGGAAATCAAGCTGTCCCAAGAAAGAGTGTACTGTTTTGCCCATCACTCGGCATACACAGTGTGAGTACGAAGGCCTACGGGCCTGGATGTTGTTTAGAAGAGCCAGGGGAGCCTGGGGGTACTCAGTGTTCTTGCAGGGAATAGGGTTTCCAGGCGAGGCACCTAGGTGTCCCGCAAAGCGTACTGGCGTTCAAATGCTGCAGAGCAGCGACTACGGCCTCATGGAAACTGCTGCACGCCTCCGCTTCTGCAGAGCAATTCAGGGCCTTACCTCGAGGCAAGTCCTCACGTTGAGTGTCCCGTGAGCGACACCGCATGGTAGGATGCTGACTTTCTCCTTGAGTAGAGAGACTTCAGGTACGAGGTCCTCTAAGAATTCTAAGCAGAGTGTTTTCTCATGGCAGCTCAAACGAGGGCAATGTCGAAGACTTCCAGGCCATGTTGGACTGCCTAGAAATGTGGTTCTGCTGTTGTTCGAGGGCTCTGGAAATGTAGCACGCCTGAAGTAACGTGCAGTGTGTTGCCCATCACTCGGCAGACACAGAGGGCCTCCGAGGGACCTATGGGCCTCGATGTTGCTCAGTAGGCCCACAGGGGTGTGGGGGTACTCAGTGATCTTGGAACGAAAATGATGCTCACCCGAGGGGCCTAGGAGTTCTCAAAGGGTACCTTCTTTAAAATAAAGCAGAACAGCGACTAAGAGCTCATGGGAAGAGCTGCCTGCCTCCCGTTCTGCATGGCTACTCGGGGCCTTACCTCGAGGCAAGGACTCACGTTGAGATTCCCTTTAGCTCTAGAGCATTACAAGAAGAGAGCCACCCCGGCCGTGGAAGCACCCTGTGTAGCCAGAGAAAACCCATTTTCTTCCCAGACCCATGCCTACGGCGTCCAGAGGCCTGACAACAGCAGAGAATTTCAGGGAGCTTCCAGGGAGCATGAATGGGGCTTTCCAAATGGAAAAGCAAGGCTAGTACCATCCCGCCCCCATTTCCATGGGCACACGCAGCATACATCCCTGTGGTTTCTGACAAGTCAAAAGAGACACAGAGCACACACTGGTTCCTTCCCTGAATCAACTTCTCGAGGCAGAGTGTTCTGCATCTAGTGAACGGCCTCAACCAAGGCACGCCCTAGCTAGGCCTCTGGGCCCGGGCCTCTTCAGAAGCCTGCAGTGCTACAGGAAGAACTGTGCTTTAGTGGCAATACTAACGCAAGCCGACTTTCTCCTGGAGGCAGGGTGACTTCAGGTAGGAGGTCCTGGTTGGAAGGCGAAGCCTAGTGTTTTTTTTCAGTGCCAATCAGAGTAGGGAATGAGTGCGACTTCCACGGCATGTTGGAACCTGCTAGAACCGTGCCCGTGAACCTGTGGTAGTGCTGGGGAAATCAAGCTGTCCCAAGAAAGAGTGTACTGTTTTGCCCATCACTCGGCATACACAGTGTGAGTACGAAGGCCTACGGGCCTGGATGTTGTTTAGAAGAGCCAGGGGAGCCTGGGGGTACTCAGTGTTCTTGCAGGGAATAGGGTTTCCAGGCGAGGCACCTAGGTGTCCCGCAAAGCGTACTGGCGTTCAAATGCTGCAGAGCAGCGGCTACGGCCTCATGGAAACTGCTGCACGCCTCCGCTTCTGCAGAGCAATTCAGGGCCTTACCTCGAGGCAAGTCCTCACGTTGAGTGTCCCGTGAGCGACACCGCATGGTAGGATGCTGACTTTCTCCTTGAGTAGAGAGACTTCAGGTACGAGGTCCTCTAAGAATTCTAAGCAGAGTGTTTTCTCATGGCAGCTCAAACGAGGGCAATGTCGAAGACTTCCAGGCCATGTTGGACTGCCTAGAAATGTGGTTCTGCTGTTGTTCGAGGGCTCTGGAAATGTAGCACGCCTGAAGTAACGTGCAGTGTGTTGCCCATCACTCGGCAGACACAGAGGGCCTCCGAGGGACCTATGGGCCTCGATGTTGCTCAGTAGGCCCACAGGGGTGTGGGGGTACTCAGTGATCTTGGAACGAAAATGATGCTCACCCGAGGGGCCTAGGAGTTCTCAAAGGGTACCTTCTTTCAAATAAAGCAGAACAGCGACTAAGAGCTCATGGGAAGAGCTGCCTGCCTCCCGTTCTGCATGGCTACTCGGGGCCTTACCTCGAGGCAAGGACTCACGTTGAGATTCCCTTTAGCTCTAGAGCATGGCTAGATGAGCCCCACCCCGGCCATGGAAGCACCCTGTGTAGCCAGAGAAAACCCATTTTCTTCCCAGACCCATGCCTACGGCGTCCAGAGGCCTGACAACAGCAGAGAATTTCAGGGAGCTTCCAGGGAGCATGAATGGGGCTTTCCAAATGGAAAAGCAAGGCTAGTACCATCCCGCCCCCATTTCCATGGGCACACGCAGCATACATCCCTGTGGTTTCTGACAAGTCAAAAGAGACACAGAGCACACACTTCGTCCTTCCCTGAATCAACTCCTCGAGGCAGGGTGTTCTGCATGTAGTGAACGGCCTCAACCAAGGCGCGCCCTAGCTAGACCTCTGGGCCCGTGCCTCTTCAGAAGCCTGCAGTGCTACAGGAAAAACTGTGCTTTAGTGGCAATAGGAACACAAGCCGACTTTCTCCTGGAGGCAGGGTGACTTCAGGTAGGAGGTCCTGGTTGGAAGGCGAAGCCTAGTGTTTTTTTTTCAGTGCCAATCAGAGTAGGGAATGAGTGCGACTTCCACGGCATGTTGGAACCTGCTAGAACCGTGCCCGTGAACCTGTGGTAGTGCTGGGGAAATCAAGCTGTCCCAAGAAAGAGTGTACTGTTTTGCCCATCACTCGGCATACACAGTGTGAGTACGAAGGCCTACGGGCCTGGATGTTGTTTAGAAGAGCCAGGGGAGCCTGGGGGTACTCAGTGTTCTTGCAGGGAATAGGGTTTCCAGGCGAGGCACCTAGGTGTCCCGCAAAGCGTACTGGCGTTCAAATGCTGCAGAGCAGCGACTACGGCCTCATGGAAACTGCTGCACGCCTCCGCTTCTGCAGAGCAATTCAGGGCCTTACCTCGAGGCAAGTCCTCACGTTGAGTGTCCCGTGAGCGACACCGCATGGTAGGATGCTGACTTTCTCCTTGAGTAGAGAGACTTCAGGTACGAGGTCCTCTAAGAATTCTAAGCAGAGTGTTTTCTCATGGCAGCTCAAACGAGGGCAATGTCGAAGACTTCCAGGCCATGTTGGACTGCCTAGAAATGTGGTTCTGCTGTTGTTCGAGGGCTCTGGAAATGTAGCACGCCTGAAGTAACGTGCAGTGTGTTGCCCATCACTCGGCAGACACAGAGGGCCTCCGAGGGACCTATGGGCCTCGATGTTGCTCAGTAGGCCCACAGGGGTGTGGGGGTACTCAGTGATCTTGGAACGAAAATGATGCTCACCCGAGGGGCCTAGGAGTTCTCAAAGGGTACCTTCTTTAAAATAAAGCAGAACAGCGACTAAGAGCTCATGGGAAGAGCTGCCTGCCTCCCGTTCTGCATGGCTACTCGGGGCCTTACCTCGAGGCAAGGACTCACGTTGAGATTCCCTTTAGCTCTAGAGCATTACAAGAAGAGAGCCACCCCGGCCATGGAAGCACCCTGTGTAGCCAGAGAAAACCCATTTTCTTCCCAGACCCATGCCTACGGCGTCCAGAGGCCTGACAACAGCAGAGAATTTCAGGGAGCTTCCAGGGAGCATGAATGGGGCTTTCCAAATGGAAAAGCAAGGCTAGTACCATCCCGCCCCCATTTCCATGGGCACACGCAGCATACATCCCTGTGGTTTCTGACAAGTCAAAAGAGACACAGAGCACACACTGGTTCCTTCCCTGAATCAACTTCTCGAGGCAGAGTGTTCTGCATCTAGTGAACGGCCTCAACCAAGGCACGCCCTAGCTAGGCCTCTGGGCCCGGGCCTCTTCAGAAGCCTGCAGTGCTACAGGAAGAACTGTGCTTTAGTTGCAATAGGCAAGCAATCCGCCTTTCTCCTGGAGGCAGGGTGACTTCAGGTAGGAGGTCCTGGTTGGAAGGCGAAGCCTAGTGTTTTTTTTCAGTGCCAATCAGAGTAGGGAATGAGTGCGACTTCCACGGCATGTTGGAACCTGCTAGAACCGTGCCCGTGAACCTGTGGTAGTGCTGGGGAAATCAAGCTGTCCCAAGAAAGAGTGTCCTGTTTTGCCCATCACTCGGCATACACAGTGTGAGTACGAAGGCCTACGGGCCTGGATGTTGTTTAGAAGAGCCAGGGGAGCCTGGGGGTACTCAGTGTTCTTGCAGGGAATAGGGTTTCCAGGCGAGGCACCTAGGTGTCCCGCAAAGCGTACTGGCGTTCAAATGCTGCAGAGCAGCGGCTACCGCCTCATGGAAACTGCTGCACCCCTCCGCTTCTGCAGAGCAATTCAGGGCCTTACCTCGAGGCAAGTCCTCACGTTGAGTGTCCCGTGAGCGACACCGCATGGTAGGATGCTGACTTTCTCCTTGAGTAGAGAGACTTCAGGTACGAGGTCCTCTAAGAATTCTAAGCAGAGTGTTTTCTCATGGCAGCTCAAACGAGGGCAATGTCGAAGACTTCCAAGCCATGTTGGACTGCCTAGAAATGTGGTTCTGCTGTTGTTCGAGGGCTCTGGAAATGTAGCACGCCTGAAGTAACGTGCAGTGTGTTGCCCATCACTCGGCAGACACAGAGGGCCTCCGAGGGACCTATGGGCCTCGATGTTGCTCAGTAGGCCCACAGGGGTGTGGGGGTACTCAGTGATCTTGGAACGAAAATGATGCTCACCCGAGGGGCCTAGGAGTTCTCAAAGGGTACCTTCTTTAAAATAAAGCAGAACAGCGACTAAGAGCTCATGGGAAGAGCTGCCTGCCTCCCGTTCTGCATGGCTACTCGGGGCCTTACCTCGAGGCAAGGACTCACGTTGAGATTCCCTTTAGCTCTAGAGCATTACAAGAAGAGAGCCACCCCGGCCATGGAAGCACCCTGTGTAGCCAGAGAAAAACCATTTTCTTCCCAGACCCATGCCTACGGCGTCCAGAGGCCTGACAACAGCAGAGAATTTCAGGGAGCTTCCAGGGAGCATGAATGGGGCTTTCCAAATGGAAAAGCAAGGCTAGTACCATCCCGCCTCCATTTCCATGGGCACACGCAGCATACATCCCTGTGGTTTCTGACAAGTCAAAAGAGACACAGAGCACACACTTCGTCCTTCCCTGAATGAACTCCTCGAGGCAGGGTGTTCTGCATGTAGTGAACGGCCTCAACCAAGGCGCGCCCTAGCTAGGCCTCTGGGCCCGTGCCTCTTCAGAAGCCTGCAGTGCTACAGGAAAAACTGTGCTTTAGTGGCAATAGGAACACAAGCCGACTTTCTCCTGGAGGCAGGGTGACTTCAGGTAGGAGGTCCTGGTTGGAAGGCGAAGCCTAGTGTTTTTTTTCAGTGCCAATCAGAGTAGGGAATGAGTGCGACTTCCACGGCATGTTGGAAC
Source organism: Eubalaena glacialis (assembly GCF_028564815.1). Classification (NCBI taxonomy): domain Eukaryota; kingdom Metazoa; phylum Chordata; class Mammalia; order Artiodactyla; family Balaenidae; genus Eubalaena; species Eubalaena glacialis. The sequence continues at coordinate 103,872,824 of NC_083716.1, forward strand.
CTGCTAGAACCGTGCCCGTGAACCTGTGGTAGTGCTGGGGAAATCAAGCTGTCCCAAGAAAGAGTGTCCTGTTTTGCCCATCACTCGGCATACACAGTGTGAGTACGAAGGCCTACGGGCCTGGATGTTGTTTAGAAGAGCCAGGGGAGCCTGGGGGTACTCAGTGTTCTTGCAGGGAATAGGGTTTCCAGGCGAGGCACCTAGGTGTCCCGCAAAGCGTACTGGCGTTCAAATGCTGCAGAGCAGCGGCTACCGCCTCATGGAAACTGCTGCACGCCTCCGCTTCTGCAGAGCAATTCAGGGCCTTACCTCGAGGCAAGTCCTCACGTTGAGTGTCCCGTGAGCGACACCGCATGGTAGGATGCTGACTTTCTCCTTGAGTAGAGAGACTTCAGGTACGAGGTCCTCTAAGAATTCTAAGCAGAGTGTTTTCTCATGGCAGCTCAAACGAGGGCAATGTCGAAGACTTCCAAGCCATGTTGGACTGCCTAGAAATGTGGTTCTGCTGTTGTTCGAGGGCTCTGGAAATGTAGCACGCCTGAAGTAACGTGCAGTGTGTTGCCCATCACTCGGCAGACACAGAGGGCCTCCGAGGGACCTATGGGCCTCGATGTTGCTCAGTAGGCCCACAGGGGTGTGGGGGTACTCAGTGATCTTGGAACGAAAATGATGCTCACCCGAGGGGCCTAGGAGTTCTCAAAGGGTACCTTCTTTAAAATAAAGCAGAACAGCGACTAAGAGCTCATGGGAAGAGCTGCCTGCCTCCCGTTCTGCATGGCTACTCGGGGCCTTACCTCGAGGCAAGGACTCACGTTGAGATTCCCTTTAGCTCTAGAGCATTACAAGAAGAGAGCCACCCCGGCCATGGAAGCACCCTGTGTAGCCAGAGAAAAACCATTTTCTTCCCAGACCCATGCCTACGGCGTCCAGAGGCCTGACAACAGCAGAGAATTTCAGGGAGCTTCCAGGGAGCATGAATGGGGCTTTCCAAATGGAAAAGCAAGGCTAGTACCATCCCGCCTCCATTTCCATGGGCACACGCAGCATACATCCCTGTGGTTTCTGACAAGTCAAAAGAGACACAGAGCACACACTTCGTCCTTCCCTGAATGAACTCCTCGAGGCAGGGTGTTCTGCATGTAGTGAACGGCCTCAACCAAGGCGCGCCCTAGCTAGGCCTCTGGGCCCGTGCCTCTTCAGAAGCCTGCAGTGCTACAGGAAAAACTGTGCTTTAGTGGCAATAGGAACACAAGCCGACTTTCTCCTGGAGGCAGGGTGACTTCAGGTAGGAGGTCCTGGTTGGAAGGCGAAGCCTAGTGTTTTTTTTCAGTGCCAATCAGAGTAGGGAATGAGTGCGACTTCCACGGCATGTTGGAACCTGCTAGAACCGTGCCCGTGAACCTGTGGTAGTGCTGGGGAAATCAAGCTGTCCCAAGAAAGAGTGTCCTGTTTTGCCCATCACTCGGCATACACAGTGTGAGTACGAAGGCCTACGGGCCTGGATGTTGTTTAGAAGAGCCAGGGGAGCCTGGGGGTACTCAGTGTTCTTGCAGGGAATAGGGTTTCCAGGCGAGGCACCTAGGTGTCCCGCAAAGCGTACTGGCGTTCAAATGCTGCAGAGCAGCGGCTACCGCCTCATGGAAACTGCTGCACGCCTCCGCTTCTGCAGAGCAATTCAGGGCCTTACCTCGAGGCAAGTCCTCACGTTGAGTGTCCCGTGAGCGACACCGCATGGTAGGATGCTGACTTTCTCCTTGAGTAGAGAGACTTCAGGTACGAGGTCCTCTAAGAATTCTAAGCAGAGTGTTTTCTCATGGCAGCTCAAACGAGGGCAATGTCGAAGACTTCCAAGCCATGTTGGACTGCCTAGAAATGTGGTTCTGATGTTGTTCGAGGGCTATGGAAATGTAGCACGCCTGAAGTAACGTGCAGTGTGTTGCCCATCACTCGGCAGACACAGAGGGCCTCCGAGGGACCTATGGGCCTCGATGTTGCTCAGTAGGCCCACAGGGGTGTGGGGGTACTCAGTGATCTTGGAACGAAAATGATGCTCACCCGAGGGGCCTAGGAGTTCTCAAAGGGTACCTTCTTTCAAATAAAGCAGAACAGCGACTAAGAGCTCATGGCAAGAGCTGCCTGCCTCCCGTTCTGCATGGCTACTCGGGGCCTTACCTCGAGGCAAGGACTCACGTTGAGATTCCCTTTAGCTCTAGAGCATTACAAGAAGAGAGCCACCCCGGCCATGGAAGCACCCTGTGTAGCCAGAGAAAAACCATTTTCTTCCCAGACCCATGCCTACGGCGTCCAGAGGCCTGACAACAGCAGAGAATTTCAGGGAGCTTCCAGGGAGCATGAATGGGGCTTTCCAAGTGGAAAAGCAAGGCTAGTACCATCCCGCCTCCATTTCCATGGGCACACGCAGCATACATCCCTGTGGTTTCTGACAAGTCAAAAGAGACACAGAGCACACACTTCGTCCTTCCCTGAATTAACTCCTCGAGGCAGGGTGTTCTGCATGTAGTGAACGGCCTCAACCAAGGCGCGCCCTAGCTAGGCCTCTGGGCCCGTGCCTCTTCAGAAGCCTGCAGTGCTACAGGAAAAACTGTGCTTTAGTGGCAATAGGAACACAACCCGACTTTCTCCTGGAGGCAGGGTGACTTCAGGTAGGAGGTCCTGGTTGGAAGGCGAAGCCTAGTGTTTTTTTTCAGTGCCAATCAGAGTAGGGAATGAGTGCGACTTCCACGGCATGTTGGAACCTGCTAGAACCGTGCCCGTGAACCTGTGGTAGTGCTGGGGAAATCAAGCTGTCCCAAGAAAGAGTGTACTGTTTTGCCCATCACTCGGCATACACAGTGTGAGTACGAAGGCCTACGGGCCTGGATGTTGTTTAGAAGAGCCAGGGGAGCCTGGGGGTACTCAGTGTTCTTGCAGGGAATAGGGTTTCCAGGCGAGGCACCTAGGTGTCCCGCAAAGCGTACTGGCGTTCAAATGCTGCAGAGCAGCGACTACGGCCTCATGGAAACTGCTGCACGCCTCCGCTTCTGCAGAGCAATTCAGGGCCTTACCTCGAGGCAAGTCCTCACGTTGAGTGTCCCGTGAGCGACCCCGCATGGTAGGATGCTGACTTTCTCCTTGAGTAGAGAGACTTCAGGTACGAGGTCCTCTAAGAATTCTAAGCAGAGTGTTTTCTCATGGCAGCTCAAACGAGGGCAATGTCGAAGACTTCCAGGCCATGTTGGACTGCCTAGAAATGTGGTTCTGCTGTTGTTCGAGGGCTCTGGAAATGTAGCACGCCTGAAGTAACGTGCAGTGTGTTGCCCATCACTCGGCAGACACAGAGGGCCTCCGAGGGACCTATGGGCCTCGATGTTGCTCAGTAGGCCCACAGGGGTGTGGGGGTACTCAGTGATCTTGGAACGAAAATGATGCTCACCCGAGGGGCCTAGGAGTTCTCAAAGGGTACCTTCTTTAAAATAAAGCAGAACAGCGACTAAGATCTCATGGGAAGAGCTGCCTGCCTCCCGTTCTGCATGGCTACTCGGGGCCTTACCTCGAGGCAAGGACTCACGTTGAGATTCCCTTTAGCTCTAGAGCATGGCTAGATGAGCCCCACCCCGGCCATGGAAGCACCCTGTGTAGCCAGAGAAAACCCATTTTCTTCCCAGACCCATGCCTACGGCGTCCAGAGGCCTGACAACAGCAGAGAATTTCAGGGAGCTTCCAGGGAGCATGAATGGGGCTTTCCAAATGGAAAAGCAAGGCTAGTACCATCCCGCCCCCATTTCCATGGGCACACGCAGCATACATCCCTGTGGTTTCTGACAAGTCAAAAGAGACACAGAGCACACACTTCGTCCTTCCCTGAATCAACTCCTCGAGGCAGGGTGTTCTGCATGTAGTGAACGGCCTCAACCAAGGCGCGCCCTAGCTAGACCTCTGGGCCCGTGCCTCTTCAGAAGCCTGCAGTGCTACAGGAAAAACTGTGCTTTAGTGGCAATAGGAACGCAAGCCGACTTTCTCCTGGAGGCAGGGTGACTTCAGGTAGGAGGTCCTGGTTGGAAGGCGAAGCCTAGTGTTTTTTTTTCAGTGCCAATCAGAGTAGGGAATGAGTGCGACTTCCACGGCATGTTGGAACCTGCTAGAACCGTGCCCGTGAACCTGTGGTAGTGCTGGGGAAATCAAGCTGTCCCAAGAAAGAGTGTACTGTTTTGCCCATCACTCGGCATACACAGTGTGAGTACGAAGGCCTACGGGCCTGGATGTTGTTTAGAAGAGCCAGGGGAGCCTGGGGGTACTCAGTGTTCTTGCAGGGAATAGGGTTTCCAGGCGAGGCACCTAGGTGTCCCGCAAAGCGTACTGGCGTTCAAATGCTGCAGAGCAGCGACTACGGCCTCATGGAAACTGCTGCACGCCTCCGCTTCTGCAGAGCAATTCAGGGCCTTACCTCGAGGCAAGTCCTCACGTTGAGTGTCCTGTGAGCGACACCGCATGGTAGGATGCTGACTTTCTCCTTGAGTAGAGAGACTTCAGGTACGAGGTCCTCTAAGAATTCTAAGCAGAGTGTTTTCTCATGGCAGCTCAAACGAGGGCAATGTCGAAGACTTCCAGGCCATGTTGGACTGCCTAGAAATGTGGTTCTGCTGTTGTTCGAGGGCTCTGGAAATGTAGCACGCCTGAAGTAACGTGCAGTGTGTTGCCCATCACTCGGCAGACACAGAGGGCCTCCGAGGGACCTATGGGCCTCGATGTTGCTCAGTAGGCCCACAGGGGTGTGGGGGTACTCAGTGATCTTGGAACGAAAATGATGCTCACCCGAGGGGCCTAGGAGTTCTCAAAGGGTACCTTCTTTAAAATAAAGCAGAACAGCGACTAAGAGCTCATGGGAAGAGCTGCCTGCCTCCCGTTCTGCATGGCTACTCGGGGCCTTACCTCGAGGCAAGGACTCACGTTGAGATTCCCTTTAGCTCTAGAGCATTACAAGAAGAGAGCCACCCCGGCCATGGAAGCACCCTGTGTAGCCAGAGAAAACCCATTTTCTTCCCAGACCCATGCCTACGGCGTCCAGAGGCCTGACAACAGCAGAGAATTTCAGGGAGCTTCCAGGGAGCATGAATGGGGCTTTCCAAATGGAAAAGCAAGGCTAGTACCATCCCGCCCCCATTTCCATGGGCACACGCAGCATACATCCCTGTGGTTTCTGACAAGTCAAAAGAGACACAGAGCACACACTTCGTCCTTCCCTGAATCAACTCCTCGAGGTAGGGTGTTCTGCATGTAGTGAACGGCCTCAACCAAGGCGCGCCCTAGCTAGACCTCTGGGCCCGTGCCTCTTCAGAAGCCTGCAGTGCTACAGGAAAAACTGTGCTTTAGTGGCAATAGGAACGCAAGCCGACTTTCTCCTGGAGGCAGGGTGACTTCAGGTAGGAGGTCCTGGTTGGAAGGCGAAGCCTAGTGTTTTTTTTTCAGTGCCAATCAGAGTAGGGAATGAGTGCGACTTCCACGGCATGTTGGAACCTGCTAGAACCGTGCCCGTGAACCTGTGGTAGTGCTGGGGAAATCAAGCTGTCCCAAGAAAGAGTGTACTGTTTTGCCCATCACTCGGCATACACAGTGTGAGTACGAAGGCCTACGGGCCTGGATGTTGTTTAGAAGAGCCAGGGGAGCCTGGGGGTACTCAGTGTTCTTGCAGGGAATAGGGTTTCCAGGCGAGGCACCTAGGTGTCCCGCAAAGCGTACTGGCGTTCAAATGCTGCAGAGCAGCGACTACGGCCTCATGGAAACTGCTGCACGCCTCCGCTTCTGCAGAGCAATTCAGGGCCTTACCTCGAGGCAAGTCCTCACGTTGAGTGTCCTGTGAGCGACACCGCATGGTAGGATGCTGACTTTCTCCTTGAGTAGAGAGACTTCAGGTACGAGGTCCTCTAAGAATTCTAAGCAGAGTGTTTTCTCATGGCAGCTCAAACGAGGGCAATGTCGAAGACTTCCAGGCCATGTTGGACTGCCTAGAAATGTGGTTCTGCTGTTGTTCGAGGGCTCTGGAAATGTAGCACGCCTGAAGTAACGTGCAGTGTGTTGCCCATCACTCGGCAGACACAGAGGGCCTCCGAGGGACCTATGGGCCTCGATGTTGCTCAGTAGGCCCACAGGGGTGTGGGGGTACTCAGTGATCTTGGAACGAAAATGATGCTCACCCGAGGGGCCTAGGAGTTCTCAAAGGGTACCTTCTTTAAAATAAAGCAGAACAGCGACTAAGAGCTCATGGGAAGAGCTGCCTGCCTCCCGTTCTGCATGGCTACTCGGGGCCTTACCTCGAGGCAAGGACTCACGTTGAGATTCCCTTTAGCTCTAGAGCATGGCTAGATGAGCCCCACCCCGGCCATGGAAGCACCCTGTGTAGCCAGAGAAAACCCATTTTCTTCCCAGACCCATGCCTACGGCGTCCAGAGGCCTGACAACAGCAGAGAATTTCAGGGAGCTTCCAGGGAGCATGAATGGGGCTTTCCAAATGGAAAAGCAAGGCTAGTACCATCCCGCCCCCATTTCCATGGGCACACGCAGCATACATCCCTGTGGTTTCTGACAAGTCAAAAGAGACACAGAGCACACACTTCGTCCTTCCCTGAATCAACTCCTCGAGGCAGGGTGTTCTGCATGTAGTGAACGGCCTCAACCAAGGCGCGCCCTAGCTAGACCTCTGGGCCCGTGCCTCTTCAGAAGCCTGCAGTGCTACAGGAAAAACTGTGCTTTAGTGGCAATAGGAACGCAAGCCGACTTTCTCCTGGAGGCAGGGTGACTTCAGGTAGGAGGTCCTGGTTGGAAGGCGAAGCCTAGTGTTTTTTTTTCAGTGCCAATCAGAGTAGGGAATGAGTGCGACTTCCACGGCATGTTGGAACCTGCTAGAACCGTGCCCGTGAACCTGTGGTAGTGCTGGGGAAATCAAGCTGTCCCAAGAAAGAGTGTACTGTTTTGCCCATCACTCGGCATACACAGTGTGAGTACGAAGGCCTACGGGCCTGGATGTTGTTTAGAAGAGCCAGGGGAGCCTGGGGGTACTCAGTGTTCTTGCAGGGAATAGGGTTTCCAGGCGAGGCACCTAGGTGTCCCGCAAAGCGTACTGGCGTTCAAATGCTGCAGAGCAGCGACTACGGCCTCATGGAAACTGCTGCACGCCTCCGCTTCTGCAGAGCAATTCAGGGCCTTACCTCGAGGCAAGTCCTCACGTTGAGTGTCCTGTGAGCGACACCGCATGGTAGGATGCTGACTTTCTCCTTGAGTAGAGAGACTTCAGGTACGAGGTCCTCTAAGAATTCTAAGCAGAGTGTTTTCTCATGGCAGCTCAAACGAGGGCAATGTCGAAGACTTCCAGGCCATGTTGGACTGCCTAGAAATGTGGTTCTGCTGTTGTTCGAGGGCTCTGGAAATGTAGCACGCCTGAAGTAACGTGCAGTGTGTTGCCCATCACTCGGCAGACACAGAGGGCCTCCGAGGGACCTATGGGCCTCGATGTTGCTCAGTAGGCCCACAGGGGTGTGGGGGTACTCAGTGATCTTGGAACGAAAATGATGCTCACCCGAGGGGCCTAGGAGTTCTCAAAGGGTACCTTCTTTAAAATAAAGCAGAACAGCGACTAAGAGCTCATGGGAAGAGCTGCCTGCCTCCCGTTCTGCATGGCTACTCGGGGCCTTACCTCGAGGCAAGGACTCACGTTGAGATTCCCTTTAGCTCTAGAGCATTACAAGAAGAGAGCCACCCCGGCCATGGAAGCACCCTGTGTAGCCAGAGAAAACCCATTTTCTTCCCAGACCCATGCCTACGGCGTCCAGAGGCCTGACAACAGCAGAGAATTTCAGGGAGCTTCCAGGGAGCATGAATGGGGCTTTCCAAATGGAAAAGCAAGGCTAGTACCATCCCGCCCCCATTTCCATGGGCACACGCAGCATACATCCCTGTGGTTTCTGACAAGTCAAAAGAGACACAGAGCACACACTTCGTCCTTCCCTGAATCAACTCCTCGAGGTAGGGTGTTCTGCATGTAGTGAACGGCCTCAACCAAGGCGCGCCCTAGCTAGACCTCTGGGCCCGTGCCTCTTCAGAAGCCTGCAGTGCTACAGGAAAAACTGTGCTTTAGTGGCAATAGGAACGCAAGCCGACTTTCTCCTGGAGGCAGGGTGACTTCAGGTAGGAGGTCCTGGTTGGAAGGCGAAGCCTAGTGTTTTTTTTTCAGTGCCAATCAGAGTAGGGAATGAGTGCGACTTCCACGGCATGTTGGAACCTGCTAGAACCGTGCCCGTGAACCTGTGGTAGTGCTGGGGAAATCAAGCTGTCCCAAGAAAGAGTGTACTGTTTTGCCCATCACTCGGCATACACAGTGTGAGTACGAAGGCCTACGGGCCTGGATGTTGTTTAGAAGAGCCAGGGGAGCCTGGGGGTACTCAGTGTTCTTGCAGGGAATAGGGTTTCCAGGCGAGGCACCTAGGTGTCCCGCAAAGCGTACTGGCGTTCAAATGCTGCAGAGCAGCGACTACGGCCTCATGGAAACTGCTGCACGCCTCCGCTTCTGCAGAGCAATTCTGGGCCTTACCTCGAGGCAAGTCCTCACGTTGAGTGTCCTGTGAGCGACACCGCATGGTAGGATGCTGACTTTCTCCTTGAGTAGAGAGACTTCAGGTACGAGGTCCTCTAAGAATTCTAAGCAGAGTGTTTTCTCATGGCAGCTCAAACGAGGGCAATGTCGAAGACTTCCAGGCCATGTTGGACTGCCTAGAAATGTGGTTCTGCTGTTGTTCGAGGGCTCTGGAAATGTAGCACGCCTGAAGTAACGTGCAGTGTGTTGCCCATCACTCGGCAGACACAGAGGGCCTCCGAGGGACCTATGGGCCTCGATGTTGCTCAGTAGGCCCACAGGGGTGTGGGGGTACTCAGTGATCTTGGAACGAAAATGATGCTCACCCGAGGGGCCTAGGAGTTCTCAAAGGGTACCTTCTTTAAAATAAAGCAGAACAGCGACTAAGAGCTCATGGGAAGAGCTGCCTGCCTCCCGTTCTGCATGGCTACTCGGGGCCTTACCTCGAGGCAAGGACTCACGTTGAGATTCCCTTTAGCTCTAGAGCATTACAAGAAGAGAGCCACCCCGGCCATGGAAGCACCCTGTGTAGCCAGAGAAAACCCATTTTCTTCCCAGACCCATGCCTACGGCGTCCAGAGGCCTGACAACAGCAGAGAATTTCAGGGAGCTTCCAGGGAGCATGAATGGGGCTTTCCAAATGGAAAAGCAAGGCTAGTACCATCCCGCCCCCATTTCCATGGGCACACGCAGCATACATCCCTGTGGTTTCTGACAAGTCAAAAGAGACACAGAGCACACACTGGTTCCTTCCCTGAATCAACTTCTCGAGGCAGAGTGTTCTGCATCTAGTGAACGGCCTCAACCAAGGCGCGCCCTAGCTAGACCTCTGGGCCCGTGCCTCTTCAGAAGCCTGCAGTGCTACAGGAAAAACTGTGCTTTAGTGGCAATAGGAACGCAAGCCGACTTTCTCCTGGAGGCAGGGTGACTTCAGGTAGGAGGTCCTGGTTGGAAGGCGAAGCCTAGTGTTTTTTTTTCAGTGCCAATCAGAGTAGGGAATGAGTGCGACTTCCACGGCATGTTGGAACCTGCTAGAACCGTGCCCGTGAACCTGTGGTAGTGCTGGGGAAATCAAGCTGTCCCAAGAAAGAGTGTACTGTTTTGCCCATCACTCGGCATACACAGTGTGAGTACGAAGGCCTACGGGCCTGGATGTTGTTTAGAAGAGCCAGGGGAGCCTGGGGGTACTCAGTGTTCTTGCAGGGAATAGGGTTTCCAGGCGAGGCACCTAGGTGTCCCGCAAAGCGTACTGGCGTTCAAATGCTGCAGAGCAGCGACTACGGCCTCATGGAAACTGCTGCACGCCTCCGCTTCTGCAGAGCAATTCAGGGCCTTACCTCGAGGCAAGTCCTCACGTTGAGTGTCCCGTGAGCGACCCCGCATGGTAGGATGCTGACTTTCTCCTTGAGTAGAGAGACTTCAGGTACGAGGTCCTCTAAGAATTCTAAGCAGAGTGTTTTCTCATGGCAGCTCAAACGAGGGCAATGTCGAAGACTTCCAGGCCATGTTGGACTGCCTAGAAATGTGGTTCTGCTGTTGTTCGAGGGCTCTGGAAATGTAGCACGCGTGAAGTAACGTGCAGTGTGTTGCCCATCACTCGGCAGACACAGAGGGCCTCCGAGGGACCTATGGGCCTCGATGTTGCTCAGTAGGCCCACAGGGGTGTGGGGGTACTCAGTGATCTTGGAACGAAAATGATGCTCACCCGAGGGGCCTAGGAGTTCTCAAAGGGTACCTTCTTTAAAATAAAGCAGAACAGCGACTAAGAGCTCATGGGAAGAGCTGCCTGCCTCCCGTTCTGCATGGCTACTCGGGGCCTTACCTCGAGGCAAGGACTCACGTTGAGATTCCCTTTAGCTCTAGAGCATTACAAGAAGAGAGCCACCCCGGCCATGGAAGCACCCTGTGTAGCCAGAGAAAACCCATTTTCTTCCCAGACCCATGCCTACGGCGTCCAGAGGCCTGACAACAGCAGAGAATTTCAGGGAGCTTCCAGGGAGCATGAATGGGGCTTTCCAAATGGAAAAGCAAGGCTAGTACCATCCCGCCCCCATTTCCATGGGCACACGCAGCATACATCCCTGTGGTTTCTGACAAGTCAAAAGAGACACAGAGCACACACTGGTTCCTTCCCTGAATCAACTTCTCGAGGCAGAGTGTTCTGCATCTAGTGAACGGCCTCAACCAAGGCACGCCCTAGCTAGGCTTCTGGGCCCGGGCCTCTTCAGAAGCCTGCAGTGCTACAGGAAGAACTGTGCTTTAGTTGCAATAGGCAAGCAATCCGCCTTTCTCCTGGAGGCAGGGTGACTTCAGGTAGGAGGTCCTGGTTGGAAGGCGAAGCCTAGTGTTTTTTTTCAGTGCCAATCAGAGTAGGGAATGAGTGCGACTTCCACGGCATGTTGGAACCTGCTAGAACCGTGCCCGTGAACCTGTGGTAGTGCTGGGGAAATCAAGCTGTCCCAAGAAAGAGTGTACTGTTTTGCCCATCACTCGGCATACACAGTGTGAGTACGAAGGCCTACGGGCCTGGATGTTGTTTAGAAGAGCCAGGGGAGCCTGGGGGTACTCAGTGTTCTTGCAGGGAATAGGGTTTCCAGGCGAGGCACCTAGGTGTCCCGCAAAGCGTACTGGCGTTCAAATGCTGCAGAGCAGCGGCTACCGCCTCATGGAAACTGCTGCACGCCTCCGCTTCTGCAGAGCAATTCAGGGCCTTACCTCGAGGCAAGTCCTCACGTTGAGTGTCCCGTGAGCGACACCGCATGGTAGGATGCTGTCTTTCTCCTTGAGTAGAGAGACTTCAGGTACGAGGTCCTCTAAGAATTCTAAGCAGAGTGTTTTCTCATGGCAGCTCAAACGAGGGCAATGTCGAAGACTTCCAGGCCATGTTGGACTGCCTAGAAATGTGGTTCTGCTGTTGTTCGAGGGCTCTGGAAATGTAGCACGCCTGAAGTAACGTGCAGTGTGTTGCCCATCACTCGGCAGACACAGAGGGCCTCCGAGGGACCTATGGGCCTCGATGTTGCTCAGTAGGCCCACAGGGGTGTGGGGGTACTCAGTGATCTTGGAACGAAAATGATGCTCACCCGAGGGGCCTAGGAGTTCTCAAAGGGTACCTTCTTTAAAATAAAGCAGAACAGCGACTAAGAGCTCATGGGAAGAGCTGCCTGCCTCCCGTTCTGCATGGCTACTCGGGGCCTTACCTCGAGGCAAGGACTCACGTTGAGATTCCCTTTAGCTCTAGAGCATGGCTAGATGAGCCCCACCCCGGCCATGGAAGCACCCTGTGTAGCCAGAGAAAACCCATTTTCTTCCCAGACCCATGCCTACGGCGTCCAGAGGCCTGACAACAGCAGGGAATTTCAGGGAGCTTCCAGGGAGCATGAATGGGGCTTTCCAAATGGAAAAGCAAGGCTAGTACCATCCCGCCCCCATTTCCATGGGCACACGCAGCATACATCCCTGTGGTTTCTGACAAGTCAAAAGAGACACAGAGCACACACTGGTTCCTTCCCTGAATCAACTTCTCGAGGCAGAGTGTTCTGCATCTAGTGAACGGCCTCAACCAAGGCACGCCCTAGCTAGGCCTCTGGGCCCGGGCCTCTTCAGAAGCCTGCAGTGCTACAGGAAGAACTGTGCTTTAGTGGCAATACTAACGCAAGCCGACTTTCTCCTGGAGGCAGGGTGACTTCAGGTAGGAGGTCCTGGTTGGAAGGCGAAGCCTAGTGTTTTTTTTCAGTGCCAATCAGAGTAGGGAATGAGTGCGACTTCCACGGCATGTTGGAACCTGCTAGAACCGTGCCCGTGAACCTGTGGTAGTGCTGGGGAAATCAAGCTGTCCCAAGAAAGAGTGTACTGTTTTGCCCATCACTCGGCATACACAGTGTGAGTACGAAGGCCTACGGGCCTGGATGTTGTTTAGAAGAGCCAGGGGAGCCTGGGGGTACTCAGTGTTCTTGCAGGGAATAGGGTTTCCAGGCGAGGCACCTAGGTGTCCCGCAAAGCGTACTGGCGTTCAAATGCTGCAGAGCAGCGGCTACCGCCTCATGGAAACTGCTGCACGCCTCCGCTTCTGCAGAGCAATTCAGGGCCTTACCTCGAGGCAAGTCCTCACGTTGAGTGTCCCGTGAGCGACACCGCATGGTAGGATGCTGACTTTCTCCTTGAGTAGAGAGACTTCAGGTACGAGGTCCTCTAAGAATTCTAAGCAGAGTGTTTTCTCATGGCAGCTCAAACGAGGGCAATGTCGAAGACTTCCAGGCCATGTTGGACTGCCTAGAAATGTGGTTCTGCTGTTGTTCGAGGGCTCTGGAAATGTAGCACGCCTGAAGTAACGTGCAGTGTGTTGCCCATCACTCGGCAGACACAGAGGGCCTCCGAGGGACCTATGGGCCTCGATGTTGCTCAGTAGGCCCACAGGGGTGTGGGGGTACTCAGTGATCTTGGAACGAAAATGATGCTCACCCGAGGGGCCTAGGAGTTCTCAAAGGGTACCTTCTTTAAAATAAAGCAGAACAGCGACTAAGAGCTCATGGGAAGAGCTGCCTGCCTCCCGTTCTGCATGGCTACTCGGGGCCTTACCTCGAGGCAAGGACTCACGTTGAGATTCCCTTTAGCTCTAGAGCATGGCTAGATGAGCCCCACCCCGGCCATGGAAGCACCCTGTGTAGCCAGAGAAAACCCATTTTCTTCCCAGACCCATGCCTACGGCGTCCAGAGGCCTGACAACAGCAGAGAATTTCAGGGAGCTTCCAGGGAGCATGAATGGGGCTTTCCAAATGGAAAAGCAAGGCTAGTACCATCCCGCCCCCATTTCCATGGGCACACGCAGCATACATCCCTGTGGTTTCTGACAAGTCAAAAGAGACACAGAGCACACACTTCGTCCTTCCCTGAATCAACTCCTCGAGGCAGGGTGTTCTGCATGTAGTGAACGGCCTCAACCAAGGCGTGCCCTACCTAGACCTCTGGGCCCGTGCCTCTTCAGAAGCCTGCAGTGCTACAGGAAAAACTGTGCTTTAGTGGCAATAGGAACGCAAGCCGACTTTCTCCTGGAGGCAGGGTGACTTCAGGTAGGAGGTCCTGGTTGGAAGGCGAAGCCTAGTGTTTTTTTTTCAGTGCCAATCAGAGTAGGGAATGAGTGCGACTTCCACGGCATGTTGGAACCTGCTAGAACCGTGCCCGTGAACCTGTGGTAGTGCTGGGGAAATCAAGCTGTCCCAAGAAAGAGTGTACTGTTTTGCCCATCACTCGGCATACACAGTGTGAGTACGAAGGCCTACGGGCCTGGATGTTGTTTAGAAGAGCCAGGGGAGCCTGGGGGTACTCAGTGTTCTTGCAGGGAATAGGGTTTCCAGGCGAGGCACCTAGGTGTCCCGCAAAGCGTACTGGCGTTCAAATGCTGCAGAGCAGCGACTACGGCCTCATGGAAACTGCTGCACGCCTCCGCTTCTGCAGAGCAATTCAGGGCCTTACCTCGAGGCAAGTCCTCACGTTGAGTGTCCCGTGAGCGACCCCGCATGGTAGGATGCTGACTTTCTCCTTGAGTAGAGAGACTTCAGGTACGAGGTCCTCTAAGAATTCTAAGCAGAGTGTTTTCTCATGGCAGCTCAAACGAGGGCAATGTCGAAGATTTCCAGGCCATGTTGGACTGCCTAGAAATGTGGTTCTGCTGTTGTTCGAGGGCTCTGGAAATGTAGCACGCCTGAAGTAACGTGCAGTGTGTTGCCCATCACTCGGCAGACACAGAGGGCCTCCGAGGGACCTATGGGCCTCGATGTTGCTCAGTAGGCCCACAGGGGTGTGGGGGTACTCAGTGATCTTGGAACGAAAATGATGCTCACCCGAGGGGCCTAGGAGTTCTCAAAGGGTACCTTCTTTCAAATAAAGCAGAACAGCGACTAAGAGCTCATGGGAAGAGCTGCCTGCCTCCCGTTCTGCATGGCTACTCGGGGCCTTACCTCGAGGCAAGGACTCACGTTGAGATTCCCTTTAGCTCTAGAGCATTACAAGAAGAGAGCCACCCCGGCCATGGAAGCACCCTGTGTAGCCAGAGAAAACCCATTTTCTTCCCAGACCCATGCCTACGGCGTCCAGAGGCCTGACAACAGCAGAGAATTTCAGGGAGCTTCCAGGGAGCATGAATGGGGCTTTCCAAATGGAAAAGCAAGGCTAGTACCATCCCGCCCCCATTTCCATGGGCACACGCAGCATACATCCCTGTGGTTTCTGACAAGTCAAAAGAGACACAGAGCACACACTTCGTCCTTCCCTGAATCAACTTCTCGAGGCAGAGTGTTCTGCATCTAGTGAACGGCCTCAACCAAGGCGCGCCCTAGCTAGACCTCTGGGCCCGTGCCTCTTCAGAAGCCTGCAGTGCTACAGGAAAAACTGTGCTTTAGTGGCAATAGGAACGCAAGCCGCCTTTCTCCTGGAGGCAGGGTGACTTCAGGTAGGAGGTCCTGGTTGGAAGGCGAAGCCTAGTGTTTTTTTTCAGTGCCAATCAGAGTAGGGAATGAGTGCGACTTCCACGGCATGTTGGAACCTGCTAGAACCGTGCCCGTGAACCTGTGGTAGTGCTGGGGAAATCAAGCTGTCCCAAGAAAGAGTGTACTGTTTTGCCCATCACTCGGCATACACAGTGTGAGTACGAAGGCCTACGGGCCTGGATGTTGTTTAGAAGAGCCAGGGGAGCCTGGGGGTACTCAGTGTTCTTGCAGGGAATAGGGTTTCCAGGCGAGGCACCTAGGTGTCCCGCAAAGCGTACTGGCGTTCAAATGCTGCAGAGCAGCGGCTACCGCCTCATGGAAACTGCTGCACACCTCCGCTTCTGCAGAGCAATTCAGGGCCTTACCTCGAGGCAAGTCCTCACGTTGAGTGTCCCGTGAGCGACACCGCATGGTAGGATGCTGACTTTCTCCTTGAGTAGAGAGACTTCAGGTACGAGGTCCTCTAAGAATTCTAAGCAGAGTGTTTTCTCATGGCAGCTCAAACGAGGGCAATGTCGAAGACTTCCAGGCCATGTTGGACTGCCTAGAAATGTGGTTCTGCTGTTGTTCGAGGGCTCTGGAAATGTAGCACGCCTGAAGTAACGTGCAGTGTGTTGCCCATCACTCGGCAGACACAGAGGGCCTCCGAGGGACCTATGGGCCTCGATGTTGCTCAGTAGGCCCACAGGGGTGTGGGGGTACTCAGTGATCTTGGAACGAAAATGATGCTCACCCGAGGGGCCTAGGAGTTCTCAAAGGGTACCTTCTTTAAAATAAAGCAGAACAGCGACTAAGAGCTCATGGGAAGAGCTGCCTGCCTCCCGTTCTGCATGGCTACTCGGGGCCTTACCTCGAGGCAAGGACTCACGTTGAGATTCCCTTTAGCTCTAGAGCATGGCTAGATGAGCCCCACCCCGGCCATGGAAGCACCCTGTGTAGCCAGAGAAAACCCATTTTCTTCCCAGACCCATGCCTACGGTGTCCAGAGGCCTGACAACAGCAGAGAATTTCAGGGAGCTTCCAGGGAGCATGAATGGGGCTTTCCAAATGGAAAAGCAAGGCTAGTACCATCCCGCCCCCATTTCCATGGGCACACGCAGCATACATCCCTGTGGTTTCTGACAAGTCAAAAGAGACACAGAGCACACACTTCGTCCTTCCCTGAATCAACTCCTCGAGGCAGGGTGTTCTGCATGTAGTGAACGGCCTCAACCAAGGCGCGCCCTAGCTAGACCTCTGGGCCCGTGCCTCTTCAGAAGCCTGCAGTGCTACAGGAAAAACTGTGCTTTAGTGGCAATAGGAACGCAAGCCGACTTTCTCCTGGAGGCAGGGTGACTTCAGGTAGGAGGTCCTGGTTGGAAGGCGAAGCCTAGTGTTTTTTTTCAGTGCCAATCAGAGTAGGGAATGAGTGCGACTTCCACGGCATGTTGGAACCTGCTAGAACCGTGCCCGTGAACCTGTGGTAGTGCTGGGGAAATCAAGCTGTCCCAAGAAAGAGTGTACTGTTTTGCCCATCACTCGGCATACACAGTGTGAGTACGAAGGCCTACGGGCCTGGATGTTGTTTAGAAGAGCCAGGGGAGCCTGGGGGTACTCAGTGTTCTTGCAGGGAATAGGGTTTCCAGGCGAGGCACCTAGGTGTCCCGCAAAGCGTACTGGCGTTCAAATGCTGCAGAGCAGCGGCTACCGCCTCATGGAAACTGCTGCACGCCTCCGCTTCTGCAGAGCAATTCAGGGCCTTACCTCGAGGCAAGTCCTCACGTTGAGTGTCCCGTGAGCGACACCGCATGGTAGGATGCTGACTTTCTCCTTGAGTAGAGAGACTTCAGGTACGAGGTCCTCTAAGAATTCTAAGCAGAGTGTTTTCTCATGGCAGCTCAAACGAGGGCAATGTCGAAGACTTCCAGGCCATGTTGGACTGCCTAGAAATGTGGTTCTGCTGTTGTTCGAGGGCTCTGGAAATGTAGCACGCCTGAAGTAACGTGCAGTGTGTTGCCCATCACTCGGCAGACACAGAGGGCCTCCGAGGGACCTATGGGCCTCGATGTTGCTCAGTAGGCCCACAGGGGTGTGGGGGTACTCAGTGATCTTGGAACGAAAATGATGCTCCCCCGAGGGGCCTAGGAGTTCTCAAAGGGTACCTTCTTTCAAATAAAGCAGAACAGCGACTAAGAGCTCATGGGAAGAGCTGCCTGCCTCCCGTTCTGCATGGCTACTCGGGGCCTTACCTCGAGGCAAGGACTCACGTTGAGATTCCCTTTAGCTCTAGAGCATGGCTAGATGAGCCCCACCCCGGCCATGGAAGCACCCTGTGTAGCCAGAGAAAACCCATTTTCTTCCCAGACCCATGCCTACGGCGTCCAGAGGCCTGACAACAGCAGAGAATTTCAGGGAGCTTCCAGGGAGCATGAATGGGGCTTTCCAAATGGAAAAGCAAGGCTAGTACCATCCCGCCCCCATTTCCATGGGCACACGCAGCATACATCCCTGTGGTTTCTGACAAGTCAAAAGAGACACAGAGCACACACTTCGTCCTTCCCTGAATCAACTCCTCGAGGCAGGGTGTTCTGCATGTAGTGAACGGCCTCAACCAAGGCGCGCCCTAGCTAGACCTCTGGGCCCGTGCCTCTTCAGAAGCCTGCAGTGCTACAGGAAAAACTGTGCTTTAGTGGCAATAGGAACGCAAGCCGACTTTCTCCTGGAGGCAGGGTGACTTCAGGTAGGAGGTCCTGGTTGGAAGGCGAAGCCTAGTGTTTTTTTTTCAGTGCCAATCAGAGTAGGGAATGAGTGCGACTTCCACGGCATGTTGGAACCTGCTAGAACCGTGCCCGTGAACCTGTGGTAGTGCTGGGGAAATCAAGCTGTCCCAAGAAAGAGTGTACTGTTTTGCCCATCACTCGGCATACACAGTGTGAGTACGAAGGCCTACGGGCCTGGATGTTGTTTAGAAGAGCCAGGGGAGCCTGGGGGTACTCAGTGTTCTTGCAGGGAATAGGGTTTCCAGGCGAGGCACCTAGGTGTCCCGCAAAGCGTACTGGCGTTCAAATGCTGCAGAGCAGCGACTACGGCCTCATGGAAACTGCTGCACGCCTCCGCTTCTGCAGAGCAATTCAGGGCCTTACCTCGAGGCAAGTCCTCACGTTGAGTGTCCCGTGAGCGACCCCGCATGGTAGGATGCTGACTTTCTCCTTGAGTAGAGAGACTTCAGGTACGAGGTCCTCTAAGAATTCTAAGCAGAGTGTTTTCTCATGGCAGCTCAAACGAGGGCAATGTCGAAGACTTCCAGGCCATGTTGGACTGCCTAGAAATGTGGTTCTGCTGTTGTTCGAGGGCTCTGGAAATGTAGCACGCCTGAAGTAACGTGCAGTGTGTTGCCCATCACTCAGCAGACACAGAGGGCCTCCGAGGGACCTATGGGCCTCGATGTTGCTCAGTAGGCCCACAGGGGTGTGGGGGTACTCAGTGATCTTGGAACGAAAATGATGCTCACCCGAGGGGCCTAGGAGTTCTCAAAGGGTACCTTCTTTAAAATAAAGCAGAACAGCGACTAAGAGCTCATGGGAAGAGCTGCCTGCCTCCCGTTCTGCATGGCTACTCGGGGCCTTACCTCGAGGCAAGGACTCACGTTGAGATTCCCTTTAGCTCTAGAGCATTACAAGAAGAGAGCCACCCCGGCCATGGAAGCACCCTGTGTAGCCAGAGAAAACCCATTTTCTTCCCAGACCCATGCCTACGGCGTCCAGAGGCCTGACAACAGCAGAGAATTTCAGGGAGCTTCCAGGGAGCATGAATGGGGCTTTCCAAATGGAAAAGCAAGGCTAGTACCATCCCGCCCCCATTTCCATGGGCACACGCAGCATACATCCCTGTGGTTTCTGACAAGTCAAAAGAGACACAGAGCACACACTGGTTCCTTCCCTGAATCAACTTCTCGAGGCAGAGTGTTCTGCATCTAGTGAACGGCCTCAACCAAGGCACGCCCTAGCTAGGCCTCTGGGCCCGGGCCTCTTCAGAAGCCTGCAGTGCTACAGGAAGAACTGTGCTTTAGTTGCAATAGGCAAGCAATCCGCCTTTCTCCTGGAGGCAGGGTGACTTCAGGTAGGAGGTCCTGGTTGGAAGGCGAAGCCTAGTGTTTTTTTTCAGTGCCAATCAGAGTAGGGAATGAGTGCGACTTCCACGGCATGTTGGAACCTGCTAGAACCGTGCCCGTGAACCTGTGGTAGTGCTGGGGAAATCAAGCTGTCCCAAGAAAGAGTGTACTGTTTTGCCCATCACTCGGCATACACAGTGTGAGTACGAAGGCCTACGGGCCTGGATGTTGTTTAGAAGAGCCAGGGGAGCCTGGGGGTACTCAGTGTTCTTGCAGGGAATAGGGTTTCCAGGCGAGGCACCTAGGTGTCCCGCAAAGCGTACTGGCGTTCAAATGCTGCAGAGCAGCGGCTACCGCCTCATGGAAACTGCTGCACGCCTCCGCTTCTGCAGAGCAATTCAGGGCCTTACCTCGAGGCAAGTCCTCACGTTGAGTGTCCCGTGAGCGACACCGCATGGTAGGATGCTGACTTTCTCCTTGAGTAGAGAGACTTCAGGTACGAGGTCCTCTAAGAATTCTAAGCAGAGTGTTTTCTCATGGCAGCTCAAACGAGGGCAATGTCGAAGACTTCCAGGCCATGTTGGACTGCCTAGAAATGTGGTTCTGCTGTTGTTCGAGGGCTCTGGAAATGTAGCACGCCTGAAGTAACGTGCAGTGTGTTGCCCATCACTCGGCAGACACAGAGGGCCTCCGAGGGACCTATGGGCCTCGATGTTGCTCAGTAGGCCCACAGGGGTGTGGGGGTACTCAGTGATCTTGGAACGAAAATGATGCTCCCCCGAGGGGCCTAGGAGTTCTCAAAGGGTACCTTCTTTCAAATAAAGCAGAACAGCGACTAAGAGCTCATGGGAAGAGCTGCCTGCCTCCCGTTCTGCATGGCTACTCGGGGCCTTACCTCGAGGCAAGGACTCACGTTGAGATTCCCTTTAGCTCTAGAGCATGGCTAGATGAGCCCCACCCCGGCCATGGAAGCACCCTGTGTAGCCAGAGAAAACCCATTTTCTTCCCAGACCCATGCCTACGGCGTCCAGAGGCCTGACAACAGCAGAGAATTTCAGGGAGCTTCCAGGGAGCATGAATGGGGCTTTCCAAATGGAAAAGCAAGGCTAGTACCATCCCGCCCCCATTTCCATGGGCACACGCAGCATACATCCCTGTGGTTTCTGACAAGTCAAAAGAGACACAGAGCACACACTTCGTCCTTCCCTGAATCAACTCCTCGAGGCAGGGTGTTCTGCATGTAGTGAACGGCCTCAACCAAGGCGCGCCCTAGCTAGACCTCTGGGCCCGTGCCTCTTCAGAAGCCTGCAGTGCTACAGGAAAAACTGTGCTTTAGTGGCAATAGGAACGCAAGCCGACTTTCTCCTGGAGGCAGGGTGACTTCAGGTAGGAGGTCCTGGTTGGAAGGCGAAGCCTAGTGTTTTTTTTTCAGTGCCAATCAGAGTAGGGAATGAGTGCGACTTCCACGGCATGTTGGAACCTGCTAGAACCGTGCCCGTGAACCTGTGGTAGTGCTGGGGAAATCAAGCTGTCCCAAGAAAGAGTGTACTGTTTTGCCCATCACTCGGCATACACAGTGTGAGTACGAAGGCCTACGGGCCTGGATGTTGTTTAGAAGAGCCAGGGGAGCCTGGGGGTACTCAGTGTTCTTGCAGGGAATAGGGTTTCCAGGCGAGGCACCTAGGTGTCCCGCAAAGCGTACTGGCGTTCAAATGCTGCAGAGCAGCGACTACGGCCTCATGGAAACTGCTGCACGCCTCCGCTTCTGCAGAGCAATTCAGGGCCTTACCTCGAGGCAAGTCCTCACGTTGAGTGTCCCGTGAGCGACCCCGCATGGTAGGATGCTGACTTTCTCCTTGAGTAGAGAGACTTCAGGTACGAGGTCCTCTAAGAATTCTAAGCAGAGTGTTTTCTCATGGCAGCTCAAACGAGGGCAATGTCGAAGACTTCCAGGCCATGTTGGACTGCCTAGAAATGTGGTTCTGATGTTGTTCGAGGGCTCTGGAAATGTAGCACGCCTGAAGTAACGTGCAGTGTGTTGCCCATCACTCGGCAGACACAGAGGGCCTCCGAGGGACCTATGGGCCTCGATGTTGCTCAGTAGGCCCACAGGGGTGTGGGGGTACTCAGTGATCTTGGAACGAAAATGATGCTCACCCGAGGGGCCTAGGAGTTCTCAAAGGGTACCTTCTTTAAAATAAAGCAGAACAGCGACTAAGAGCTCATGGGAAGAGCTGCCTGCCTCCCGTTCTGCATGGCTACTCGGGGCCTTACCTCGAGGCAAGGACTCACGTTGAGATTCCCTTTAGCTCTAGAGCATTACAAGAAGAGAGCCACCCCGGCCGTGGAAGCACCCTGTGTAGCCAGAGAAAACCCATTTTCTTCCCAGACCCATGCCTACGGCGTCCAGAGGCCTGACAACAGCAGAGAATTTCAGGGAGCTTCCAGGGAGCATGAATGGGGCTTTCCAAATGGAAAAGCAAGGCTAGTACCATCCCGCCCCCATTTCCATGGGCACACGCAGCATACATCCCTGTGGTTTCTGACAAGTCAAAAGAGACACAGAGCACACACTGGTTCCTTCCCTGAATCAACTTCTCGAGGCAGAGTGTTCTGCATCTAGTGAACGGCCTCAACCAAGGCACGCCCTAGCTAGGCCTCTGGGCCCGGGCCTCTTCAGAAGCCTGCAGTGCTACAGGAAGAACTGTGCTTTAGTGGCAATAGGAACGCAAGCCGACTTTCTCCTGGAGGCAGGGTGACTTCAGGTAGGAGGTCCTGGTTGGAAGGCGAAGCCTAGTGTTTTTTTTCAGTGCCAATCAGAGTAGGGAATGAGTGCGACTTCCACGGCATGTTGGAACCTGCTAGAACCGTGCCCGTGAACCTGTGGTAGTGCTGGGGAAATCAAGCTGTCCCAAGAAAGAGTGTACTGTTTTGCCCATCACTCGGCATACACAGTGTGAGTACGAAGGCCTACGGGCCTGGATGTTGTTTAGAAGAGCCAGGGGAGCCTGGGGGTACTCAGTGTTCTTGCAGGGAATAGGGTTTCCAGGCGAGGCACCTAGGTGTCCCGCAAAGCGTACTGGCGTTCAAATGCTGCAGAGCAGCGACTACGGCCTCATGGAAACTGCTGCACGCCTCCGCTTCTGCAGAGCAATTCAGGGCCTTACCTCGAGGCAAGTCCTCACGTTGAGTGTCCCGTGAGCGACACCGCATGGTAGGATGCTGACTTTCTCCTTGAGTAGAGAGACTTCAGGTACGAGGTCCTCTAAGAATTCTAAGCAGAGTGTTTTCTCATGGCAGCTCAAACGAGGGCAATGTCGAAGACTTCCAGGCCATGTTGGACTGCCTAGAAATGTGGTTCTGCTGTTGTTCGAGGGCTCTGGAAATGTAGCACGCCTGAAGTAACGTGCAGTGTGTTGCCCATCACTCGGCAGACACAGAGGGCCTCCGAGGGACCTATGGGCCTCGATGTTGCTCAGTAGGCCCACAGGGGTGTGGGGGTACTCAGTGATCTTGGAACGAAAATGATGCTCACCCGAGGGGCCTAGGAGTTCTCAAAGGGTACCTTCTTTAAAATAAAGCAGAACAGCGACTAAGAGCTCATGGGAAGAGCTGCCTGCCTCCCGTTCTGCATGGCTACTCGGGGCCTTACCTCGAGGCAAGGACTCACGTTGAGATTCCCTTTAGCTCTAGAGCATTACAAGAAGAGAGCCACCCCGGCCGTGGAAGCACCCTGTGTAGCCAGAGAAAACCCATTTTCTTCCCAGACCCATGCCTACGGCGTCCAGAGGCCTGACAACAGCAGAGAATTTCAGGGAGCTTCCAGGGAGCATGAATGGGGCTTTCCAAATGGAAAAGCAAGGCTAGTACCATCCCGCCCCCATTTCCATGGGCACACGCAGCATACATCCCTGTGGTTTCTGACAAGTCAAAAGAGACACAGAGCACACACTGGTTCCTTCCCTGAATCAACTTCTCGAGGCAGAGTGTTCTGCATCTAGTGAACGGCCTCAACCAAGGCACGCCCTAGCTAGGCCTCTGGGCCCGGGCCTCTTCAGAAGCCTGCAGTGCTACAGGAAGAACTGTGCTTTAGTTGCAATAGGCAAGCAATCCGCCTTTCTCCTGGAGGCAGGGTGACTTCAGGTAGGAGGTCCTGGTTGGAAGGCGAAGCCTAGTGTTTTTTTTCAGTGCCAATCAGAGTAGGGAATGAGTGCGACTTCCACGGCATGTTGGAACCTGCTAGAACCGTGCCCGTGAACCTGTGGTAGTGCTGGGGAAATCAAGCTGTCCCAAGAAAGAGTGTACTGTTTTGCCCATCACTCGGCATACACAGTGTGAGTACGAAGGCCTACGGGCCTGGATGTTGTTTAGAAGAGCCAGGGGAGCCTGGGGGTACTCAGTGTTCTTGCAGGGAATAGGGTTTCCAGGCGAGGCACCTAGGTGTCCCGCAAAGCGTACTGGCGTTCAAATGCTGCAGAGCAGCGACTACGGCCTCATGGAAACTGCTGCACGCCTCCGCTTCTGCAGAGCAATTCAGGGCCTTACCTCGAGGCAAGTCCTCACGTTGAGTGTCCCGTGAGCGACACCGCATGGTAGGATGCTGACTTTCTCCTTGAGTAGAGAGACTTCAGGTACGAGGTCCTCTAAGAATTCTAAGCAGAGTGTTTTCTCATGGCAGCTCAAACGAGGGCAATGTCGAAGACTTCCAGGCCATGTTGGACTGCCTAGAAATGTGGTTCTGCTGTTGTTCGAGGGCTCTGGAAATGTAGCACGCCTGAAGTAACGTGCAGTGTGTTGCCCATCACTCGGCAGACACAGAGGGCCTCCGAGGGACCTATGGGCCTCGATGTTGCTCAGTAGGCCCACAGGGGTGTGGGGGTACTCAGTGATCTTGGAACGAAAATGATGCTCACCCGAGGGGCCTAGGAGTTCTCAAAGGGTACCTTCTTTAAAATAAAGCAGAACAGCGACTAAGAGCTCATGGGAAGAGCTGCCTGCCTCCCGTTCTGCATGGCTACTCGGGGCCTTA
Organism: Eubalaena glacialis; assembly: GCF_028564815.1. Classification (NCBI taxonomy): domain Eukaryota; kingdom Metazoa; phylum Chordata; class Mammalia; order Artiodactyla; family Balaenidae; genus Eubalaena; species Eubalaena glacialis. The sequence goes on from NC_083716.1 coordinate 103,897,051, forward strand.
CCTCGAGGCAAGGACTCACGTTGAGATTCCCTTTAGCTCTAGAGCATGGCTAGATGAGCCCCACCCCGGCCATGGAAGCACCCTGTGTAGCCAGAGAAAACCCATTTTCTTCCCAGACCCATGCCTACGGCGTCCAGAGGCCTGACAACAGCAGAGAATTTCAGGGAGCTTCCAGGGAGCATGAATGGGGCTTTCCAAATGGAAAAGCAAGGCTAGTACCATCCCGCCCCCATTTCCATGGGCACACGCAGCATACATCCCTGTGGTTTCTGACAAGTCAAAAGAGACACAGAGCACACACTTCGTCCTTCCCTGAATCAACTCCTCGAGGCAGGGTATTCTGCATGTAGTGAACGGCCTCAACCAAGGCGCGCCCTAGCTAGACCTCTGGGCCCGTGCCTCTTCAGAAGCCTGCAGTGCTACAGGAAAAACTGTGCTTTAGTGGCAATAGGAACGCAAGCCGACTTTCTCCTGGAGGCAGGGTGACTTCAGGTAGGAGGTCCTGGTTGGAAGGCGAAGCCTAGTGTTTTTTTTTCAGTGCCAATCAGAGTAGGGAATGAGTGCGACTTCCACGGCATGTTGGAACCTGCTAGAACCGTGCCCGTGAACCTGTGGTAGTGCTGGGGAAATCAAGCTGTCCCAAGAAAGAGTGTACTGTTTTGCCCATCACTCGGCATACACAGTGTGAGTACGAAGGCCTACGGGCCTGGATGTTGTTTAGAAGAGCCAGGGGAGCCTGGGGGTACTCAGTGTTCTTGCAGGGAATAGGGTTTCCAGGCGAGGCACCTAGGTGTCCCGCAAAGCGTACTGGCGTTCAAATGCTGCAGAGCAGCGACTACGGCCTCATGGAAACTGCTGCACGCCTCCGCTTCTGCAGAGCAATTCAGGGCCTTACCTCGAGGCAAGTCCTCACGTTGAGTGTCCCGTGAGCGACACCGCATGGTAGGATGCTGACTTTCTCCTTGAGTAGAGAGACTTCAGGTACGAGGTCCTCTAAGAATTCTAAGCAGAGTGTTTTCTCATGGCAGCTCAAACGAGGGCAATGTCGAAGACTTCCAGGCCATGTTGGACTGCCTAGAAATGTGGTTCTGATGTTGTTCGAGGGCTCTGGAAATGTAGCACGCCTGAAGTAACGTGCAGTGTGTTGCCCATCACTCGGCAGACACAGAGGGCCTCCGAGGGACCTATGGGCCTCGATGTTGCTCAGTAGGCCCACAGGGGTGTGGGGGTACTCAGTGATCTTGGAACGAAAATGATGCTCACCCGAGGGGCCTAGGAGTTCTCAAAGGGTACCTTCTTTAAAATAAAGCAGAACAGCGACTAAGAGCTCATGGGAAGAGCTGCCTGCCTCCCGTTCTGCATGGCTACTCGGGGCCTTACCTCGAGGCAAGGACTCACGTTGAGATTCCCTTTAGCTCTAGAGCATTACAAGAAGAGAGCCACCCCGGCCGTGGAAGCACCCTGTGTAGCCAGAGAAAACCCATTTTCTTCCCAGACCCATGCCTACGGCGTCCAGAGGCCTGACAACAGCAGAGAATTTCAGGGAGCTTCCAGGGAGCATGAATGGGGCTTTCCAAATGGAAAAGCAAGGCTAGTACCATCCCGCCCCCATTTCCATGGGCACACGCAGCATACATCCCTGTGGTTTCTGACAAGTCAAAAGAGACACAGAGCACACACTGGTTCCTTCCCTGAATCAACTTCTCGAGGCAGAGTGTTCTGCATCTAGTGAACGGCCTCAACCAAGGCACGCCCTAGCTAGGCCTCTGGGCCCGGGCCTCTTCAGAAGCCTGCAGTGCTACAGGAAGAACTGTGCTTTAGTGGCAATAGGCAAGCAATCCGCCTTTCTCCTGGAGGCAGGGTGACTTCAGGTAGGAGGTCCTGGTTGGAAGGCGAAGCCTAGTGTTTTTTTTCAGTGCCAATCAGAGTAGGGAATGAGTGCGACTTCCACGGCATGTTGGAACCTGCTAGAACCGTGCCCGTGAACCTGTGGTAGTGCTGGGGAAATCAAGCTGTCCCAAGAAAGAGTGTACTGTTTTGCCCATCACTCGGCATACACAGTGTGAGTACGAAGGCCTACGGGCCTGGATGTTGTTTAGAAGAGCCAGGGGAGCCTGGGGGTACTCAGTGTTCTTGCAGGGAATAGGGTTTCCAGGCGAGGCACCTAGGTGTCCCGCAAAGCGTACTGGCGTTCAAATGCTGCAGAGCAGCGACTACGGCCTCATGGAAACTGCTGCACGCCTCCGCTTCTGCAGAGCAATTCAGGGCCTTACCTCGAGGCAAGTCCTCACGTTGAGTGTCCCGTGAGCGACACCGCATGGTAGGATGCTGACTTTCTCCTTGAGTAGAGAGACTTCAGGTACGAGGTCCTCTAAGAATTCTAAGCAGAGTGTTTTCTCATGGCAGCTCAAACGAGGGCAATGTCGAAGACTTCCAGGCCATGTTGGACTGCCTAGAAATGTGGTTCTGCTGTTGTTCGAGGGCTCTGGAAATGTAGCACGCCTGAAGTAACGTGCAGTGTGTTGCCCATCACTCGGCAGACACAGAGGGCCTCCGAGGGACCTATGGGCCTCGATGTTGCTCAGTAGGCCCACAGGGGTGTGGGGGTACTCAGTGATCTTGGAACGAAAATGATGCTCACCCGAGGGGCCTAGGAGTTCTCAAAGGGTACCTTCTTTAAAATAAAGCAGAACAGCGACTAAGAGCTCATGGGAAGAGCTGCCTGCCTCCCGTTCTGCATGGCTACTCGGGGCCTTACCTCGAGGCAAGGACTCACGTTGAGATTCCCTTTAGCTCTAGAGCATTACAAGAAGAGAGCCACCCCGGCCGTGGAAGCACCCTGTGTAGCCAGAGAAAACCCATTTTCTTCCCAGACCCATGCCTACGGCGTCCAGAGGCCTGACAACAGCAGAGAATTTCAGGGAGCTTCCAGGGAGCATGAATGGGGCTTTCCAAATGGAAAAGCAAGGCTAGTACCATCCCGCCCCCATTTCCATGGGCACACGCAGCATACATCCCTGTGGTTTCTGACAAGTCAAAAGAGACACAGAGCACACACTTCGTCCTTCCCTGAATCAACTCCTCGAGGCAGGGTGTTCTGCATGTAGTGAACGGCCTCAACCAAGGCGCGCCCTAGCTAGACCTCTGGGCCCGTGCCTCTTCAGAAGCCTGCAGTGCTACAGGAAAAACTGTGCTTTAGTGGCAATAGGAACGCAAGCCGACTTTCTCCTGGAGGCAGGGTGACTTCAGGTAGGAGGTCCTGGTTGGAAGGCGAAGCCTAGTGTTTTTTTTTCAGTGCCAATCAGAGTAGGGAATGAGTGCGACTTCCACGGCATGTTGGAACCTGCTAGAACCGTGCCCGTGAACCTGTGGTAGTGCTGGGGAAATCAAGCTGTCCCAAGAAAGAGTGTACTGTTTTGCCCATCACTCGGCATACACAGTGTGAGTACGAAGGCCTACGGGCCTGGATGTTGTTTAGAAGAGCCAGGGGAGCCTGGGGGTACTCAGTGTTCTTGCAGGGAATAGGGTTTCCAGGCGAGGCACCTAGGTGTCCCGCAAAGCGTACTGGCGTTCAAATGCTGCAGAGCAGCGACTACGGCCTCATGGAAACTGCTGCACGCCTCCGCTTCTGCAGAGCAATTCAGGGCCTTACCTCGAGGCAAGTCCTCACGTTGAGTGTCCCGTGAGCGACACCGCATGGTAGGATGCTGACTTTCTCCTTGAGTAGAGAGACTTCAGGTACGAGGTCCTCTAAGAATTCTAAGCAGAGTGTTTTCTCATGGCAGCTCAAACGAGGGCAATGTCGAAGACTTCCAGGCCATGTTGGACTGCCTAGAAATGTGGTTCTGCTGTTGTTCGAGGGCTCTGGAAATGTAGCACGCCTGAAGTAACGTGCAGTGTGTTGCCCATCACTCGGCAGACACAGAGGGCCTCCGAGGGACCTATGGGCCTCGATGTTGCTCAGTAGGCCCACAGGGGTGTGGGGGTACTCAGTGATCTTGGAACGAAAATGATGCTCACCCGAGGGGCCTAGGAGTTCTCAAAGGGTACCTTCTTTAAAATAAAGCAGAACAGCGACTAAGAGCTCATGGGAAGAGCTGCCTGCCTCCCGTTCTGCATGGCTACTCGGGGCCTTACCTCGAGGCAAGGACTCACGTTGAGATTCCCTTTAGCTCTAGAGCATTACAAGAAGAGAGCCACCCCGGCCGTGGAAGCACCCTGTGTAGCCAGAGAAAACCCATTTTCTTCCCAGACCCATGCCTACGGCGTCCAGAGGCCTGACAACAGCAGAGAATTTCAGGGAGCTTCCAGGGAGCATGAATGGGGCTTTCCAAATGGAAAAGCAAGGCTAGTACCATCCCGCCCCCATTTCCATGGGCACACGCAGCATACATCCCTGTGGTTTCTGACAAGTCAAAAGAGACACAGAGCACACACTGGTTCCTTCCCTGAATCAACTTCTCGAGGCAGAGTGTTCTGCATCTAGTGAACGGCCTCAACCAAGGCACGCCCTAGCTAGGCCTCTGGGCCCGGGCCTCTTCAGAAGCCTGCAGTGCTACAGGAAGAACTGTGCTTTAGTGGCAATACTAACGCAAGCCGACTTTCTCCTGGAGGCAGGGTGACTTCAGGTAGGAGGTCCTGGTTGGAAGGCGAAGCCTAGTGTTTTTTTTCAGTGCCAATCAGAGTAGGGAATGAGTGCGACTTCCACGGCATGTTGGAACCTGCTAGAACCGTGCCCGTGAACCTGTGGTAGTGCTGGGGAAATCAAGCTGTCCCAAGAAAGAGTGTACTGTTTTGCCCATCACTCGGCATACACAGTGTGAGTACGAAGGCCTACGGGCCTGGATGTTGTTTAGAAGAGCCAGGGGAGCCTGGGGGTACTCAGTGTTCTTGCAGGGAATAGGGTTTCCAGGCGAGGCACCTAGGTGTCCCGCAAAGCGTACTGGCGTTCAAATGCTGCAGAGCAGCGGCTACCGCCTCATGGAAACTGCTGCACGCCTCCGCTTCTGCAGAGCAATTCAGGGCCTTACCTCGAGGCAAGTCCTCACGTTGAGTGTCCCGTGAGCGACACCGCATGGTAGGATGCTGACTTTCTCCTTGAGTAGAGAGACTTCAGGTACGAGGTCCTCTAAGAATTCTAAGCAGAGTGTTTTCTCATGGCAGCTCAAACGAGGGCAATGTCGAAGACTTCCAGGCCATGTTGGACTGCCTAGAAATGTGGTTCTGCTGTTGTTCGAGGGCTCTGGAAATGTAGCACGCCTGAAGTAACGTGCAGTGTGTTGCCCATCACTCGGCAGACACAGAGGGCCTCCGAGGGACCTATGGGCCTCGATGTTGCTCAGTAGGCCCACAGGGGTGTGGGGGTACTCAGTGATCTTGGAACGAAAATGATGCTCACCCGAGGGGCCTAGGAGTTCTCAAAGGGTACCTTCTTTAAAATAAAGCAGAACAGCGACTAAGAGCTCATGGGAAGAGCTGCCTGCCTCCCGTTCTGCATGGCTACTCGGGGCCTTACCTCGAGGCAAGGACTCACGTTGAGATTCCCTTTAGCTCTAGAGCATTACAAGAAGAGAGCCACCCCGGCCGTGGAAGCACCCTGTGTAGCCAGAGAAAACCCATTTTCTTCCCAGACCCATGCCTACGGCGTCCAGAGGCCTGACAACAGCAGAGAATTTCAGGGAGCTTCCAGGGAGCATGAATGGGGCTTTCCAAATGGAAAAGCAAGGCTAGTACCATCCCGCCCCCATTTCCATGGGCACACGCAGCATACATCCCTGTGGTTTCTGACAAGTCAAAAGAGACACAGAGCGCACACTGGTTCCTTCCCTGAATCAACTTCTCGAGGCAGAGTGTTCTGCATCTAGTGAACGGCCTCAACCAAGGCACGCCCTAGCTAGGCCTCTGGGCCCGGGCCTCTTCAGAAGCCTGCAGTGCTACAGGAAGAACTGTGCTTTAGTGGCAATAGGAACGCAAGCCGACTTTCTCCTGGAGGCAGGGTGACTTCAGGTAGGAGGTCCTGGTTGGAAGGCGAAGCCTAGTGTTTTTTTTCAGTGCCAATCAGAGTAGGGAATGAGTGCGACTTCCACGGCATGTTGGAACCTGCTAGAACCGTGCCCGTGAACCTGTGGTAGTGCTGGGGAAATCAAGCTGTCCCAAGAAAGAGTGTACTGTTTTGCCCATCACTCGGCATACACAGTGTGAGTACGAAGGCCTACGGGCCTGGATGTTGTTTAGAAGAGCCAGGGGAGCCTGGGGGTACTCAGTGTTCTTGCAGGGAATAGGGTTTCCAGGCGAGGCACCTAGGTGTCCCGCAAAGCGTACTGGCGTTCAAATGCTGCAGAGCAGCGACTACGGCCTCATGGAAACTGCTGCACGCCTCCGCTTCTGCAGAGCAATTCAGGGCCTTACCTCGAGGCAAGTCCTCACGTTGAGTGTCCCGTGAGCGACACCGCATGGTAGGATGCTGACTTTCTCCTTGAGTAGAGAGACTTCAGGTACGAGGTCCTCTAAGAATTCTAAGCAGAGTGTTTTCTCATGGCAGCTCAAACGAGGGCAATGTCGAAGACTTCCAGGCCATGTTGGACTGCCTAGAAATGTGGTTCTGCTGTTGTTCGAGGGCTCTGGAAATGTAGCACGCCTGAAGTAACGTGCAGTGTGTTGCCCATCACTCGGCAGACACAGAGGGCCTCCGAGGGACCTATGGGCCTCGATGTTGCTCAGTAGGCCCACAGGGGTGTGGGGGTACTCAGTGATCTTGGAACGAAAATGATGCTCACCCGAGGGGCCTAGGAGTTCTCAAAGGGTACCTTCTTTAAAATAAAGCAGAACAGCGACTAAGAGCTCATGGGAAGAGCTGCCTGCCTCCCGTTCTGCATGGCTACTCGGGGCCTTACCTCGAGGCAAGGACTCACGTTGAGATTCCCTTTAGCTCTAGAGCATTACAAGAAGAGAGCCACCCCGGCCGTGGAAGCACCCTGTGTAGCCAGAGAAAACCCATTTTCTTCCCAGACCCATGCCTACGGCGTCCAGAGGCCTGACAACAGCAGAGAATTTCAGGGAGCTTCCAGGGAGCATGAATGGGGCTTTCCAAATGGAAAAGCAAGGCTAGTACCATCCCGCCCCCATTTCCATGGGCACACGCAGCATACATCCCTGTGGTTTCTGACAAGTCAAAAGAGACACAGAGCACACACTTCGTCCTTCCCTGAATCAACTCCTCGAGGCAGGGTGTTCTGCATGTAGTGAACGGCCTCAACCAAGGCGCGCCCTAGCTAGACCTCTGGGCCCGTGCCTCTTCAGAAGCCTGCAGTGCTACAGGAAAAACTGTGCTTTAGTGGCAATAGGAACGCAAGCCGACTTTCTCCTGGAGGCAGGGTGACTTCAGGTAGGAGGTCCTGGTTGGAAGGCGAAGCCTAGTGTTTTTTTTTCAGTGCCAATCAGAGTAGGGAATGAGTGCGACTTCCACGGCATGTTGGAACCTGCTAGAACCGTGCCCGTGAACCTGTGGTAGTGCTGGGGAAATCAAGCTGTCCCAAGAAAGAGTGTACTGTTTTGCCCATCACTCGGCATACACAGTGTGAGTACGAAGGCCTACGGGCCTGGATGTTGTTTAGAAGAGCCAGGGGAGCCTGGGGGTACTCAGTGTTCTTGCAGGGAATAGGGTTTCCAGGCGAGGCACCTAGGTGTCCCGCAAAGCGTACTGGCGTTCAAATGCTGCAGAGCAGCGACTACGGCCTCATGGAAACTGCTGCACGCCTCCGCTTCTGCAGAGCAATTCAGGGCCTTACCTCGAGGCAAGTCCTCACGTTGAGTGTCCCGTGAGCGACCCCGCATGGTAGGATGCTGACTTTCTCCTTGAGTAGAGAGACTTCAGGTACGAGGTCCTCTAAGAATTCTAAGCAGAGTGTTTTCTCATGGCAGCTCAAACGAGGGCAATGTCGAAGACTTCCAGGCCATGTTGGACTGCCTAGAAATGTGGTTCTGCTGTTGTTCGAGGGCTCTGGAAATGTAGCACGCCTGAAGTAACGTGCAGTGTGTTGCCCATCACTCGGCAGACACAGAGGGCCTCCGAGGGACCTATGGGCCTCGATGTTGCTCAGTAGGCCCACAGGGGTGTGGGGGTACTCAGTGATCTTGGAACGAAAATGATGCTCACCCGAGGGGCCTAGGAGTTCTCAAAGGGTACCTTCTTTAAAATAAAGCAGAACAGCGACTAAGAGCTCATGGGAAGAGCTGCCTGCCTCCCGTTCTGCATGGCTACTCGGGGCCTTACCTCGAGGCAAGGACTCACGTTGAGATTCCCTTTAGCTCTAGAGCATTACAAGAAGAGAGCCACCCCGGCCGTGGAAGCACCCTGTGTAGCCAGAGAAAACCCATTTTCTTCCCAGACCCATGCCTACGGCGTCCAGAGGCCTGACAACAGCAGAGAATTTCAGGGAGCTTCCAGGGAGCATGAATGGGGCTTTCCAAATGGAAAAGCAAGGCTAGTACCATCCCGCCCCCATTTCCATGGGCACACGCAGCATACATCCCTGTGGTTTCTGACAAGTCAAAAGAGACACAGAGCACACACTGGTTCCTTCCCTGAATCAACTTCTCGAGGCAGAGTGTTCTGCATCTAGTGAACGGCCTCAACCAAGGCACGCCCTAGCTAGGCCTCTGGGCCCGGGCCTCTTCAGAAGCCTGCAGTGCTACAGGAAGAACTGTGCTTTAGTGGCAATACTAACGCAAGCCGACTTTCTCCTGGAGGCAGGGTGACTTCAGGTAGGAGGTCCTGGTTGGAAGGCGAAGCCTAGTGTTTTTTTTCAGTGCCAATCAGAGTAGGGAATGAGTGCGACTTCCACGGCATGTTGGAACCTGCTAGAACCGTGCCCGTGAACCTGTGGTAGTGCTGGGGAAATCAAGCTGTCCCAAGAAAGAGTGTACTGTTTTGCCCATCACTCGGCATACACAGTGTGAGTACGAAGGCCTACGGGCCTGGATGTTGTTTAGAAGAGCCAGGGGAGCCTGGGGGTACTCAGTGTTCTTGCAGGGAATAGGGTTTCCAGGCGAGGCACCTAGGTGTCCCGCAAAGCGTACTGGCGTTCAAATGCTGCAGAGCAGCGGCTACCGCCTCATGGAAACTGCTGCACGCCTCCGCTTCTGCAGAGCAATTCAGGGCCTTACCTCGAGGCAAGTCCTCACGTTGAGTGTCCCGTGAGCGACACCGCATGGTAGGATGCTGACTTTCTCCTTGAGTAGAGAGACTTCAGGTACGAGGTCCTCTAAGAATTCTAAGCAGAGTGTTTTCTCATGGCAGCTCAAACGAGGGCAATGTCGAAGACTTCCAGGCCATGTTGGACTGCCTAGAAATGTGGTTCTGCTGTTGTTCGAGGGCTCTGGAAATGTAGCACGCCTGAAGTAACGTGCAGTGTGTTGCCCATCACTCGGCAGACACAGAGGGCCTCCGAGGGACCTATGGGCCTCGATGTTGCTCAGTAGGCCCACAGGGGTGTGGGGGTACTCAGTGATCTTGGAACGAAAATGATGCTCCCCCGAGGGGCCTAGGAGTTCTCAAAGGGTACCTTCTTTAAAATAAAGCAGAACAGCGACTAAGAGCTCATGGGAAGAGCTGCCTGCCTCCCGTTCTGCATGGCTACTCGGGGCCTTACCTCGAGGCAAGGACTCACGTTGAGATTCCCTTTAGCTCTAGAGCATGGCTAGATGAGCCCCACCCCGGCCATGGAAGCACCCTGTGTAGCCAGAGAAAACCCATTTTCTTCCCAGACCCATGCCTACGGCGTCCAGAGGCCTGACAACAGCAGAGAATTTCAGGGAGCTTCCAGGGAGCATGAATGGGGCTTTCCAAATGGAAAAGCAAGGCTAGTACCATCCCGCCCCCATTTCCATGGGCACACGCAGCATACATCCCTGTGGTTTCTGACAAGTCAAAAGAGACACAGAGCACACACTTCGTCCTTCCCTGAATCAACTCCTCGAGGCAGGGTGTTCTGCATGTAGTGAACGGCCTCAACCAAGGCGCGCCCTAGCTAGACCTCTGGGCCCGTGCCTCTTCAGAAGCCTGCAGTGCTACAGGAAAAACTGTGCTTTAGTGGCAATAGGAACGCAAGCCGACTTTCTCCTGGAGGCAGGGTGACTTCAGGTAGGAGGTCCTGGTTGGAAGGCGAAGCCTAGTGTTTTTTTTTCAGTGCCAATCAGAGTAGGGAATGAGTGCGACTTCCACGGCATGTTGGAACCTGCTAGAACCGTGCCCGTGAACCTGTGGTAGTGCTGGGGAAATCAAGCTGTCCCAAGAAAGAGTGTACTGTTTTGCCCATCACTCGGCATACACAGTGTGAGTACGAAGGCCTACGGGCCTGGATGTTGTTTAGAAGAGCCAGGGGAGCCTGGGGGTACTCAGTGTTCTTGCAGGGAATAGGGTTTCCAGGCGAGGCACCTAGGTGTCCCGCAAAGCGTACTGGCGTTCAAATGCTGCAGAGCAGCGACTACGGCCTCATGGAAACTGCTGCACGCCTCCGCTTCTGCAGAGCAATTCAGGGCCTTACCTCGAGGCAAGTCCTCACGTTGAGTGTCCCGTGAGCGACACCGCATGGTAGGATGCTGACTTTCTCCTTGAGTAGAGAGACTTCAGGTACGAGGTCCTCTAAGAATTCTAAGCAGAGTGTTTTCTCATGGCAGCTCAAACGAGGGCAATGTCGAAGACTTCCAGGCCATGTTGGACTGCCTAGAAATGTGGTTCTGCTGTTGTTCGAGGGCTCTGGAAATGTAGCACGCCTGAAGTAACGTGCAGTGTGTTGCCCATCACTCGGCAGACACAGAGGGCCTCCGAGGGACCTATGGGCCTCGATGTTGCTCAGTAGGCCCACAGGGGTGTGGGGGTACTCAGTGATCTTGGAACGAAAATGATGCTCACCCGAGGGGCCTAGGAGTTCTCAAAGGGTACCTTCTTTAAAATAAAGCAGAACAGCGACTAAGAGCTCATGGGAAGAGCTGCCTGCCTCCCGTTCTGCATGGCTACTCGGGGCCTTACCTCGAGGCAAGGACTCACGTTGAGATTCCCTTTAGCTCTAGAGCATTACAAGAAGAGAGCCACCCCGGCCATGGAAGCACCCTGTGTAGCCAGAGAAAACCCATTTTCTTCCCAGACCCATGCCTACGGCGTCCAGAGGCCTGACAACAGCAGAGAATTTCAGGGAGCTTCCAGGGAGCATGAATGGGGCTTTCCAAATGGAAAAGCAAGGCTAGTACCATCCCGCCCCCATTTCCATGGGCACACGCAGCATACATCCCTGTGGTTTCTGACAAGTCAAAAGAGACACAGAGCACACACTGGTTCCTTCCCTGAATCAACTTCTCGAGGCAGAGTGTTCTGCATCTAGTGAACGGCCTCAACCAAGGCACGCCCTAGCTAGGCCTCTGGGCCCGGGCCTCTTCAGAAGCCTGCAGTGCTACAGGAAGAACTGTGCTTTAGTTGCAATAGGCAAGCAATCCGCCTTTCTCCTGGAGGCAGGGTGACTTCAGGTAGGAGGTCCTGGTTGGAAGGCGAAGCCTAGTGTTTTTTTTCAGTGCCAATCAGAGTAGGGAATGAGTGCGACTTCCACGGCATGTTGGAACCTGCTAGAACCGTGCCCGTGAACCTGTGGTAGTGCTGGGGAAATCAAGCTGTCCCAAGAAAGAGTGTACTGTTTTGCCCATCACTCGGCATACACAGTGTGAGTACGAAGGCCTACGGGCCTGGATGTTGTTTAGAAGAGCCAGGGGAGCCTGGGGGTACTCAGTGTTCTTGCAGGGAATAGGGTTTCCAGGCGAGGCACCTAGGTGTCCCGCAAAGCGTACTGGCGTTCAAATGCTGCAGAGCAGCGACTACGGCCTCATGGAAACTGCTGCACGCCTCCGCTTCTGCAGAGCAATTCAGGGCCTTACCTCGAGGCAAGTCCTCACGTTGAGTGTCCCGTGAGCGACACCGCATGGTAGGATGCTGTCTTTCTCCTTGAGTAGAGAGACTTCAGGTACGAGGTCCTCTAAGAATTCTAAGCAGAGTGTTTTCTCATGGCAGCTCAAACGAGGGCAATGTCAAAGACTTCCAGGCCATGTTGGACTGCCTAGAAATGTGGTTCTGCTGTTGTTCGAGGGCTCTGGAAATGTAGCACGCCTGAAGTAACGTGCAGTGTGTTGCCCATCACTCGGCAGACACAGAGGGCCTCCGAGGGACCTATGGGCCTCGATGTTGCTCAGTAGGCCCACAGGGGTGTGGGGGTACTCAGTGATCTTGGAACGAAAATGATGCTCACCCGAGGGGCCTAGGAGTTCTCAAAGGGTACCTTCTTTAAAATAAAGCAGAACAGCGACTAAGAGCTCATGGGAAGAGCTGCCTGCCTCCCGTTCTGCATGGCTACTCGGGGCCTTACCTCGAGGCAAGGACTCACGTTGAGATTCCCTTTAGCTCTAGAGCATGGCTAGATGAGCCCCACCCCGGCCATGGAAGCACCCTGTGTAGCCAGAGAAAACCCATTTTCTTCCCAGACCCATGCCTACGGCGTCCAGAGGCCTGACAACAGCAGAGAATTTCAGGGAGCTTCCAGGGAGCATGAATGGGGCTTTCCAAATGGAAAAGCAAGGCTAGTACCATCCCGCCCCCATTTCCATGGGCACACGCAGCATACATCCCTGTGGTTTCTGACAAGTCAAAAGAGACACAGAGCACACACTTCGTCCTTCCCTGAATCAACTCCTCGAGGCAGGGTGTTCTGCATGTAGTGAACGGCCTCAACCAAGGCGCGCCCTAGCTAGACCTCTGGGCCCGTGCCTCTTCAGAAGCCTGCAGTGCTACAGGAAAAACTGTGCTTTAGTGGCAATAGGAACGCAAGCCGACTTTCTCCTGGAGGCAGGGTGACTTCAGGTAGGAGGTCCTGGTTGGAAGGCGAAGCCTAGTGTTTTTTTTTCAGTGCCAATCAGAGTAGGGAATGAGTGCGACTTCCACGGCATGTTGGAACCTGCTAGAACCGTGCCCGTGAACCTGTGGTAGTGCTGGGGAAATCAAGCTGTCCCAAGAAAGAGTGTACTGTTTTGCCCATCACTCGGCATACACAGTGTGAGTACGAAGGCCTACGGGCCTGGATGTTGTTGAGAAGAGCCAGGGGAGCCTGGGGGTACTCAGTGTTCTTGCAGGGAATAGGGTTTCCAGGCGAGGCACCTAGGTGTCCCGCAAAGCGTACTGGCGTTCAAATGCTGCAGAGCAGCGACTACGGCCTCATGGAAACTGCTGCACGCCTCCGCTTCTGCAGAGCAATTCAGGGCCTTACCTCGAGGCAAGTCCTCACGTTGAGTGTCCCGTGAGCGACCCCGCATGGTAGGATGCTGACTTTCTCCTTGAGTAGAGAGACTTCAGGTACGAGGTCCTCTAAGAATTCTAAGCAGAGTGTTTTCTCATGGCAGCTCAAACGAGGGCAATGTCGAAGACTTCCAGGCCATGTTGGACTGCCTAGAAATGTGGTTCTGATGTTGTTCGAGGGCTCTGGAAATGTAGCACGCCTGAAGTAACGTGCAGTGTGTTGCCCATCACTCGGCAGACACAGAGGGCCTCCGAGGGACCTATGGGCCTCGATGTTGCTCAGTAGGCCCACAGGGGTGTGGGGGTACTCAGTGATCTTGGAACGAAAATGATGCTCACCCGAGGGGCCTAGGAGTTCTCAAAGGGTACCTTCTTTAAAATAAAGCAGAACAGCGACTAAGAGCTCATGGGAAGAGCTGCCTGCCTCCCGTTCTGCATGGCTACTCGGGGCCTTACCTCGAGGCAAGGACTCACGTTGAGATTCCCTTTAGCTCTAGAGCATTACAAGAAGAGAGCCACCCCGGCCGTGGAAGCACCCTGTGTAGCCAGAGAAAACCCATTTTCTTCCCAGACCCATGCCTACGGCGTCCAGAGGCCTGACAACAGCAGAGAATTTCAGGGAGCTTCCAGGGAGCATGAATGGGGCTTTCCAAATGGAAAAGCAAGGCTAGTACCATCCCGCCCCCATTTCCATGGGCACACGCAGCATACATCCCTGTGGTTTCTGACAAGTCAAAAGAGACACAGAGCACACACTGGTTCCTTCCCTGAATCAACTTCTCGAGGCAGAGTGTTCTGCATCTAGTGAACGGCCTCAACCAAGGCACGCCCTAGCTAGGCCTCTGGGCCCGGGCCTCTTCAGAAGCCTGCAGTGCTACAGGAAGAACTGTGCTTTAGTTGCAATAGGCAAGCAATCCGCCTTTCTCCTGGAGGCAGGGTGACTTCAGGTAGGAGGTCCTGGTTGGAAGGCGAAGCCTAGTGTTTTTTTCAGTGCCAATCAGAGTAGGGAATGAGTGCGACTTCCACGGCATGTTGGAACCTGCTAGAACCGTGCCCGTGAACCTGTGGTAGTGCTGGGGAAATCAAGCTGTCCCAAGAAAGAGTGTACTGTTTTGCCCATCACTCGGCATACACAGTGTGAGTACGAAGGCCTACGGGCCTGGATGTTGTTTAGAAGAGCCAGGGGAGCCTGGGGGTACTCAGTGTTCTTGCAGGGAATAGGGTTTCCAGGCGAGGCACCTAGGTGTCCCGCAAAGCGTACTGGCGTTCAAATGCTGCAGAGCAGCGACTACGGCCTCATGGAAACTGCTGCACGCCTCCGCTTCTGCAGAGCAATTCAGGGCCTTACCTCGAGGCAAGTCCTCACGTTGAGTGTCCCGTGAGCGACCCCGCATGGTAGGATGCTGACTTTCTCCTTGAGTAGAGAGACTTCAGGTACGAGGTCCTCTAAGAATTCTAAGCAGAGTGTTTTCTCATGGCAGCTCAAACGAGGGCAATGTCGAAGACTTCCAGGCCATGTTGGACTGCCTAGAAATGTGGTTCTGCTGTTGTTCGAGGGCTCTGGAAATGTAGCACGCCTGAAGTAACGTGCAGTGTGTTGCCCATCACTCGGCAGACACAGAGGGCCTCCGAGGGACCTATGGGCCTCGATGTTGCTCAGTAGGCCCACAGGGGTGTGGGGGTACTCAGTGATCTTGGAACGAAAATGATGCTCACCCGAGGGGCCTAGGAGTTCTCAAAGGGTACCTTCTTTAAAATAAAGCAGAACAGCGACTAAGAGCTCATGGGAAGAGCTGCCTGCCTCCCGTTCTGCATGGCTACTCGGGGCCTTACCTCGAGGCAAGGACTCACGTTGAGATTCCCTTTAGCTCTAGAGCATGGCTAGATGAGCCCCACCCCGGCCATGGAAGCACCCTGTGTAGCCAGAGAAAACCCATTTTCTTCCCAGACCCATGCCTACGGCGTCCAGAGGCCTGACAACAGCAGAGAATTTCAGGGAGCTTCCAGGGAGCATGAATGGGGCTTTCCAAATGGAAAAGCAAGGCTAGTACCATCCCGCCCCCATTTCCATGGGCACACGCAGCATACATCCCTGTGGTTTCTGACAAGTCAAAAGAGACACAGAGCACACACTGGTTCCTTCCCTGAATCAACTTCTCGAGGCAGAGTGTTCTGCATCTAGTGAACGGCCTCAACCAAGGCACGCCCTAGCTAGGCCTCTGGGCCCGGGCCTCTTCAGAAACCTGCAGTGCTACAGGAAGAACTGTGCTTTAGTTGCAATAGGCAAGCAATCCGCCTTTCTCCTGGAGGCAGGGTGACTTCAGGTAGGAGGTCCTGGTTGGAAGGCGAAGCCTAGTGTTTTTTTTCAGTGCCAATCAGAGTAGGGAATGAGTGCGACTTCCACGGCATGTTGGAACCTGCTAGAACCGTGCCCGTGAACCTGTGGTAGTGCTGGGGAAATCAAGCTGTCCCAAGAAAGAGTGTACTGTTTTGCCCATCACTCGGCATACACAGTGTGAGTACGAAGGCCTACGGGCCTGGATGTTGTTTAGAAGAGCCAGGGGAGCCTGGGGGTACTCAGTGTTCTTGCAGGGAATAGGGTTTCCAGGCGAGGCACCTAGGTGTCCCGCAAAGCGTACTGGCGTTCAAATGCTGCAGAGCAGCGACTACGGCCTCATGGAAACTGCTGCACGCCTCCGCTTCTGCAGAGCAATTCAGGGCCTTACCTCGAGGCAAGTCCTCACGTTGAGTGTCCCGTGAGCGACCCCGCATGGTAGGATGCTGACTTTCTCCTTGAGTAGAGAGACTTCAGGTACGAGGTCCTCTAAGAATTCTAAGCAGAGTGTTTTCTCATGGCAGCTCAAACGAGGGCAATGTCGAAGACTTCCAGGCCATGTTGGACTGCCTAGAAATGTGGTTCTGCTGTTGTTCGAGGGCTCTGGAAATGTAGCACGCCTGAAGTAACGTGCAGTGTGTTGCCCATCACTCGGCAGACACAGAGGGCCTCCGAGGGACCTATGGGCCTCGATGTTGCTCAGTAGGCCCACAGGGGTGTGGGGGTACTCAGTGATCTTGGAACGAAAATGATGCTCACCCGAGGGGCCTAGGAGTTCTCAAAGGGTACCTTCTTTAAAATAAAGCAGAACAGCGACTAAGAGCTCATGGGAAGAGCTGCCTGCCTCCCGTTCTGCATGGCTACTCGGGGCCTTACCTCGAGGCAAGGACTCACGTTGAGATTCCCTTTAGCTCTAGAGCATGGCTAGATGAGCCCCACCCCGGCCATGGAAGCACCCTGTGTAGCCAGAGAAAACCCATTTTCTTCCCAGACCCATGCCTACGGCGTCCAGAGGCCTGACAACAGCAGAGAATTTCAGGGAGCTTCCAGGGAGCATGAATGGGGCTTTCCAAATGGAAAAGCAAGGCTAGTACCATCCCGCCCCCATTTCCATGGGCACACGCAGCATACATCCCTGTGGTTTCTGACAAGTCAAAAGAGACACAGAGCACACACTTCGTCCTTCCCTGAATCAACTCCTCGAGGCAGGGTGTTCTGCATGTAGTGAACGGCCTCAACCAAGGCGCACCCTAGCTAGACCTCTGGGCCCGTGCCTCTTCAGAAGCCTGCAGTGCTACAGGAAAAACTGTGCTTTAGTGGCAATAGGAACGCAAGCCGACTTTCTCCTGGAGGCAGGGTGACTTCAGGTAGGAGGTCCTGGTTGGAAGGCGAAGCCTAGTGTTTTTTTTTCAGTGCCAATCAGAGTAGGGAATGAGTGCGACTTCCACGGCATGTTGGAACCTGCTAGAACCGTGCCCGTGAACCTGTGGTAGTGCTGGGGAAATCAAGCTGTCCCAAGAAAGAGTGTACTGTTTTGCCCATCACTCGGCATACACAGTGTGAGTACGAAGGCCTACGGGCCTGGATGTTGTTTAGAAGAGCCAGGGGAGCCTGGGGGTACTCAGTGTTCTTGCAGGGAATAGGGTTTCCAGGCGAGGCACCTAGGTGTCCCGCAAAGCGTACTGGCGTTCAAATGCTGCAGAGCAGCGACTACGGCCTCATGGAAACTGCTGCACGCCTCCGCTTCTGCAGAGCAATTCAGGGCCTTACCTCGAGGCAAGTCCTCACGTTGAGTGTCCCGTGAGCGACCCCGCATGGTAGGATGCTGACTTTCTCCTTGAGTAGAGAGACTTCAGGTACGAGGTCCTCTAAGAATTCTAAGCAGAGTGTTTTCTCATGGCAGCTCAAACGAGGGCAATGTCGAAGACTTCCAGGCCATGTTGGACTGCCTAGAAATGTGGTTCTGCTGTTGTTCGAGGGCTCTGGAAATGTAGCACGCCTGAAGTAACGTGCAGTGTGTTGCCCATCACTCGGCAGACACAGAGGGCCTCCGAGGGACCTATGGGCCTCGATGTTGCTCAGTAGGCCCACAGGGGTGTGGGGGTACTCAGTGATCTTGGAACGAAAATGATGCTCACCCGAGGGGCCTAGGAGTTCTCAAAGGGTACCTTCTTTAAAATAAAGCAGAACAGCGACTAAGAGCTCATGGGAAGAGCTGCCTGCCTCCCGTTCTGCATGGCTACTCGGGGCCTTACCTCGAGGCAAGGACTCACGTTGAGATTCCCTTTAGCTCTAGAGCATGGCTAGATGAGCCCCACCCCGGCCATGGAAGCACCCTGTGTAGCCAGAGAAAACCCATTTTCTTCCCAGACCCATGCCTACGGCGTCCAGAGGCCTGACAACAGCAGAGAATTTCAGGGAGCTTCCAGGGAGCATGAATGGGGCTTTCCAAATGGAAAAGCAAGGCTAGTACCATCCCGCCCCCATTTCCATGGGCACACGCAGCATACATCCCTGTGGTTTCTGACAAGTCAAAAGAGACACAGAGCACACACTGGTTCCTTCCCTGAATCAACTTCTCGAGGCAGAGTGTTCTGCATCTAGTGAACGGCCTCAACCAAGGCACGCCCTAGCTAGGCCTCTGGGCCCGGGCCTCTTCAGAAACCTGCAGTGCTACAGGAAGAACTGTGCTTTAGTTGCAATAGGCAAGCAATCCGCCTTTCTCCTGGAGGCAGGGTGACTTCAGGTAGGAGGTCCTGGTTGGAAGGCGAAGCCTAGTGTTTTTTTTCAGTGCCAATCAGAGTAGGGAATGAGTGCGACTTCCACGGCATGTTGGAACCTGCTAGAACCGTGCCCGTGAACCTGTGGTAGTGCTGGGGAAATCAAGCTGTCCCAAGAAAGAGTGTACTGTTTTGCCCATCACTCGGCATACACAGTGTGAGTACGAAGGCCTACGGGCCTGGATGTTGTTTAGAAGAGCCAGGGGAGCCTGGGGGTACTCAGTGTTCTTGCAGGGAATAGGGTTTCCAGGCGAGGCACCTAGGTGTCCCGCAAAGCGTACTGGCGTTCAAATGCTGCAGAGCAGCGACTACGGCCTCATGGAAACTGCTGCACGCCTCCGCTTCTGCAGAGCAATTCAGGGCCTTACCTCGAGGCAAGTCCTCACGTTGAGTGTCCCGTGAGCGACACCGCATGGTAGGATGCTGACTTTCTCCTTGAGTAGAGAGACTTCAGGTACGAGGTCCTCTAAGAATTCTAAGCAGAGTGTTTTCTCATGGCAGCTCAAACGAGGGCAATGTCGAAGACTTCCAGGCCATGTTGGACTGCCTAGAAATGTGGTTCTGCTGTTGTTCGAGGGCTCTGGAAATGTAGCACGCCTGAAGTAACGTGCAGTGTGTTGCCCATCACTCGGCAGACACAGAGGGCCTCCGAGGGACCTATGGGCCTCGATGTTGCTCAGTAGGCCCACAGGGGTGTGGGGGTACTCAGTGATCTTGGAACGAAAATGATGCTCACCCGAGGGGCCTAGGAGTTCTCAAAGGGTACCTTCTTTAAAATAAAGCAGAACAGCGACTAAGAGCTCATGGGAAGAGCTGCCTGCCTCCCGTTCTGCATGGCTACTCGGGGCCTTACCTCGAGGCAAGGACTCACGTTGAGATTCCCTTTAGCTCTAGAGCATGGCTAGATGAGCCCCACCCCGGCCATGGAAGCACCCTGTGTAGCCAGAGAAAACCCATTTTCTTCCCAGACCCATGCCTACGGCGTCCAGAGGCCTGACAACAGCAGAGAATTTCAGGGAGCTTCCAGGGAGCATGAATGGGGCTTTCCAAATGGAAAAGCAAGGCTAGTACCATCCCGCCCCCATTTCCATGGGCACACGCAGCATACATCCCTGTGGTTTCTGACAAGTCAAAAGAGACACAGAGCACACACTTCGTCCTTCCCTGAATCAACTCCTCGAGGCAGGGTGTTCTGCATGTAGTGAACGGCCTCAACCAAGGCGCACCCTAGCTAGACCTCTGGGCCCGTGCCTCTTCAGAAGCCTGCAGTGCTACAGGAAAAACTGTGCTTTAGTGGCAATAGGAACGCAAGCCGACTTTCTCCTGGAGGCAGGGTGACTTCAGGTAGGAGGTCCTGGTTGGAAGGCGAAGCCTAGTGTTTTTTTTTCAGTGCCAATCAGAGTAGGGAATGAGTGCGACTTCCACGGCATGTTGGAACCTGCTAGAACCGTGCCCGTGAACCTGTGGTAGTGCTGGGGAAATCAAGCTGTCCCAAGAAAGAGTGTACTGTTTTGCCCATCACTCGGCATACACAGTGTGAGTACGAAGGCCTACGGGCCTGGATGTTGTTTAGAAGAGCCAGGGGAGCCTGGGGGTACTCAGTGTTCTTGCAGGGAATAGGGTTTCCAGGCGAGGCACCTAGGTGTCCCGCAAAGCGTACTGGCGTTCAAATGCTGCAGAGCAGCGACTACGGCCTCATGGAAACTGCTGCACGCCTCCGCTTCTGCAGAGCAATTCAGGGCCTTACCTCGAGGCAAGTCCTCACGTTGAGTGTCCCGTGAGCGACACCGCATGGTAGGATGCTGACTTTCTCCTTGAGTAGAGAGACTTCAGGTACGAGGTCCTCTAAGAATTCTAAGCAGAGTGTTTTCTCATGGCAGCTCAAACGAGGGCAATGTCGAAGACTTCCAGGCCATGTTGGACTGCCTAGAAATGTGGTTCTGCTGTTGTTCGAGGGCTCTGGAAATGTAGCACGCCTGAAGTAACGTGCAGTGTGTTGCCCATCACTCGGCAGACACAGAGGGCCTCCGAGGGACCTATGGGCCTCGATGTTGCTCAGTAGGCCCACAGGGGTGTGGGGGTACTCAGTGATCTTGGAACGAAAATGATGCTCACCCGAGGGGCCTAGGAGTTCTCAAAGGGTACCTTCTTTAAAATAAAGCAGAACAGCGACTAAGAGCTCATGGGAAGAGCTGCCTGCCTCCCGTTCTGCATGGCTACTCGGGGCCTTACCTCGAGGCAAGGACTCACGTTGAGATTCCCTTTAGCTCTAGAGCATGGCTAGATGAGCCCCACCCCGGCCATGGAAGCACCCTGTGTAGCCAGAGAAAACCCATTTTCTTCCCAGACCCATGCCTACGGCGTCCAGAGGCCTGACAACAGCAGAGAATTTCAGGGAGCTTCCAGGGAGCATGAATGGGGCTTTCCAAATGGAAAAGCAAGGCTAGTACCATCCCGCCCCCATTTCCATGGGCACACGCAGCATACATCCCTGTGGTTTCTGACAAGTCAAAAGAGACACAGAGCACACACTTCGTCCTTCCCTGAATCAACTCCTCGAGGCAGGGTGTTCTGCATGTAGTGAACGGCCTCAACCAAGGCGCACCCTAGCTAGACCTCTGGGCCCGTGCCTCTTCAGAAGCCTGCAGTGCTACAGGAAAAACTGTGCTTTAGTGGCAATAGGAACGCAAGCCGACTTTCTCCTGGAGGCAGGGTGACTTCAGGTAGGAGGTCCTGGTTGGAAGGCGAAGCCTAGTGTTTTTTTTTCAGTGCCAATCAGAGTAGGGAATGAGTGCGACTTCCACGGCATGTTGGAACCTGCTAGAACCGTGCCCGTGAACCTGTGGTAGTGCTGGGGAAATCAAGCTGTCCCAAGAAAGAGTGTACTGTTTTGCCCATCACTCGGCATACACAGTGTGAGTACGAAGGCCTACGGGCCTGGATGTTGTTTAGAAGAGCCAGGGGAGCCTGGGGGTACTCAGTGTTCTTGCAGGGAATAGGGTTTCCAGGCGAGGCACCTAGGTGTCCCGCAAAGCGTACTGGCGTTCAAATGCTGCAGAGCAGCGACTACGGCCTCATGGAAACTGCTGCACGCCTCCGCTTCTGCAGAGCAATTCAGGGCCTTACCTCGAGGCAAGTCCTCACGTTGAGTGTCCCGTGAGCGACACCGCATGGTAGGATGCTGTCTTTCTCCTTGAGTAGAGAGACTTCAGGTACGAGGTCCTCTAAGAATTCTAAGCAGAGTGTTTTCTCATGGCAGCTCAAACGAGGGCAATGTCGAAGACTTCCAGGCCATGTTGGACTGCCTAGAAATGTGGTTCTGCTGTTGTTCGAGGGCTCTGGAAATGTAGCACGCCTGAAGTAACGTGCAGTGTGTTGCCCATCACTCGGCAGACACAGAGGGCCTCCGAGGGACCTATGGGCCTCGATGTTGCTCAGTAGGCCCACAGGGGTGTGGGGGTACTCAGTGATCTTGGAACGAAAATGATGCTCACCCGAGGGGCCTAGGAGTTCTCAAAGGGTACCTTCTTTAAAATAAAGCAGAACAGCGACTAAGAGCTCATGGGAAGAGCTGCCTGCCTCCCGTTCTGCATGGCTACTCGGGGCCTTACCTCGAGGCAAGGACTCACGTTGAGATTCCCTTTAGCTCTAGAGCATGGCTAGATGAGCCCCACCCCGGCCATGGAAGCACCCTGTGTAGCCAGAGAAAACCCATTTCCTTCCCAGACCCATGCCTACGGCGTCCAGAGGCCTGACAACAGCAGAGAATTTCAGGGAGCTTCCAGGGAGCATGAATGGGGCTTTCCAAATGGAAAAGCAAGGCTAGTACCATCCCGCCCCCATTTCCATGGGCACACGCAGCATACATCCCTGTGGTTTCTGACAAGTCAAAAGAGACACAGAGCACACACTGGTTCCTTCCCTGAATCAACTTCTCGAGGCAGAGTGTTCTGCATCTAGTGAACGGCCTCAACCAAGGCACGCCCTAGCTAGGCCTCTGGGCCCGGGCCTCTTCAGAAGCCTGCAGTGCTACAGGAAGAACTGTGCTTTAGTTGCAATAGGCAAGCAATCCGCCTTTCTCCTGGAGGCAGGGTGACTTCAGGTAGGAGGTCCTGGTTGGAAGGCGAAGCCTAGTGTTTTTTTTCAGTGCCAATCAGAGTAAGGAATGAGTGCGACTTCCACGGCATGTTGGAACCTGCTAGAACCGTGCCCGTGAACCTGTGGTAGTGCTGGGGAAATCAAGCTGTCCCAAGAAAGAGTGTACTGTTTTGCCCATCACTCGGCATACACAGTGTGAGTACGAAGGCCTACGGGCCTGGATGTTGTTTAGAAGAGCCAGGGGAGCCTGGGGGTACTCAGTGTTCTTGCAGGGAATAGGGTTTCCAGGCGAGGCACCTAGGTGTCCCGCAAAGCGTACTGGCGTTCAAATGCTGCAGAGCAGCGACTACGGCCTCATGGAAACTGCTGCACGCCTCCGCTTCTGCAGAGCAATTCAGGGCCTTACCTCGAGGCAAGTCCTCACGTTGAGTGTCCCGTGAGCGACACCGCATGGTAGGATGCTGACTTTCTCCTTGAGTAGAGAGACTTCAGGTACGAGGTCCTCTAAGAATTCTAAGCAGAGTGTTTTCTCATGGCAGCTCAAACGAGGGCAATGTCGAAGACTTCCAGGCCATGTTGGACTGCCTAGAAATGTGGTTCTGCTGTTGTTCGAGGGCTCTGGAAATGTAGCACGCCTGAAGTAACGTGCAGTGTGTTGCCCATCACTCGGCAGACACAGAGGGCCTCCGAGGGACCTATGGGCCTCGATGTTGCTCAGTAGGCCCACAGGGGTGTGGGGGTACTCAGTGATCTTGGAACGAAAATGATGCTCCCCCGAGGGGCCTAGGAGTTCTCAAAGGGTACCTTCTTTCAAATAAAGCAGAACAGCGACTAAGAGCTCATGGGAAGAGCTGCCTGCCTCCCGTTCTGCATGGCTACTCGGGGCCTTACCTCGAGGCAAGGACTCACGTTGAGATTCCCTTTAGCTCTAGAGCATGGCTAGATGAGCCCCACCCCGGCCATGGAAGCACCCTGTGTAGCCAGAGAAAACCCATTTTCTTCCCAGACCCATGCCTACGGCGTCCAGAGGCCTGACAACAGCAGAGAATTTCAGGGAGCTTCCAGGGAGCATGAATGGGGCTTTCCAAATGGAAAAGCAAGGCTAGTACCATCCCGCCCCCATTTCCATGGGCACACGCAGCATACATCCCTGTGGTTTCTGACAAGTCAAAAGAGACACAGAGCACACACTTCGTCCTTCCCTGAATCAACTCCTCGAGGCAGGGTGTTCTGCATGTAGTGAACGGCCTCAACCAAGGCGCACCCTAGCTAGACCTCTGGGCCCGTGCCTCTTCAGAAGCCTGCAGTGCTACAGGAAAAACTGTGCTTTAGTGGCAATAGGAACGCAAGCCGACTTTCTCCTGGAGGCAGGGTGACTTCAGGTAGGAGGTCCTGGTTGGAAGGCGAAGCCTAGTGTTTTTTTTTCAGTGCCAATCAGAGTAGGGAATGAGTGCGACTTCCACGGCATGTTGGAACCTGCTAGAACCGTGCCCGTGAACCTGTGGTAGTGCTGGGGAAATCAAGCTGTCCCAAGAAAGAGTGTACTGTTTTGCCCATCACTCGGCATACACAGTGTGAGTACGAAGGCCTACGGGCCTGGATGTTGTTTAGAAGAGCCAGGGGAGCCTGGGGGTACTCAGTGTTCTTGCAGGGAATAGGGTTTCCAGGCGAGGCACCTAGGTGTCCCGCAAAGCGTACTGGCGTTCAAATGCTGCAGAGCAGCGACTACGGCCTCATGGAAACTGCTGCACGCCTCCGCTTCTGCAGAGCAATTCAGGGCCTTACCTCGAGGCAAGTCCTCACGTTGAGTGTCCCGTGAGCGACACCGCATGGTAGGATGCTGTCTTTCTCCTTGAGTAGAGAGACTTCAGGTACGAGGTCCTCTAAGAATTCTAAGCAGAGTGTTTTCTCATGGCAGCTCAAACGAGGGCAATGTCGAAGACTTCCAGGCCATGTTGGACTGCCTAGAAATGTGGTTCTGCTGTTGTTCGAGGGCTCTGGAAATGTAGCACGCCTGAAGTAACGTGCAGTGTGTTGCCCATCACTCGGCAGACACAGAGGGCCTCCGAGGGACCTATGGGCCTCGATGTTGCTCAGTAGGCCCACAGGGGTGTGGGGGTACTCAGTGATCTTGGAACGAAAATGATGCTCACCCGAGGGGCCTAGGAGTTCTCAAAGGGTACCTTCTTTAAAATAAAGCAGAACAGCGACTAAGAGCTCATGGGAAGAGCTGCCTGCCTCCCGTTCTGCATGGCTACTCGGGGCCTTACCTCGAGGCAAGGACTCACGTTGAGATTCCCTTTAGCTCTAGAGCATGGCTAGATGAGCCCCACCCCGGCCATGGAAGCACCCTGTGTAGCCAGAGAAAACCCATTTCCTTCCCAGACCCATGCCTACGGCGTCCAGAGGCCTGACAACAGCAGAGAATTTCAGGGAGCTTCCAGGGAGCATGAATGGGGCTTTCCAAATGGAAAAGCAAGGCTAGTACCATCCCGCCCCCATTTCCATGGGCACACGCAGCATACATCCCTGTGGTTTCTGACAAGTCAAAAGAGACACAGAGCACACACTGGTTCCTTCCCTGAATCAACTTCTCGAGGCAGAGTGTTCTGCATCTAGTGAACGGCCTCAACCAAGGCACGCCCTAGCTAGGCCTCTGGGCCCGGGCCTCTTCAGAAGCCTGCAGTGCTACAGGAAGAACTGTGCTTTAGTTGCAATAGGCAAGCAATCCGCCTTTCTCCTGGAGGCAGGGTGACTTCAGGTAGGAGGTCCTGGTTGGAAGGCGAAGCCTAGTGTTTTTTTTCAGTGCCAATCAGAGTAGGGAATGAGTGCGACTTCCACGGCATGTTGGAACCTGCTAGAACCGTGCCCGTGAACCTGTGGTAGTGCTGGGGAAATCAAGCTGTCCCAAGAAAGAGTGTACTGTTTTGCCCATCACTCGGCATACACAGTGTGAGTATGAAGGCCTACGGGCCTGGATGTTGTTTAGAAGAGCCAGGGGAGCCTGGGGGTACTCAGTGTTCTTGCAGGGAATAGGGTTTCCAGGCGAGGCACCTAGGTGTCCCGCAAAGCGTACTGGCGTTCAAATGCTGCAGAGCAGCGACTACGGCCTCATGGAAACTGCTGCACGCCTCCGCTTCTGCAGAGCAATTCAGGGCCTTACCTCGAGGCAAGTCCTCACGTTGAGTGTCCCGTGAGCGACACCGCATGGTAGGATGCTGACTTTCTCCTTGAGTAGAGAGACTTCAGGTACGAGGTCCTCTAAGAATTCTAAGCAGAGTGTTTTCTCATGGCAGCTCAAACGAGGGCAATGTCGAAGACTTCCAGGCCATGTTGGACTGCCTAGAAATGTGGTTCTGATGTTGTTCGAGGGCTCTGGAAATGTAGCACGCCTGAAGTAACGTGCAGTGTGTTGCCCATCACTCGGCAGACACAGAGGGCCTCCGAGGGACCTATGGGCCTCGATGTTGCTCAGTAGGCCCACAGGGGTGTGGGGGTACTCAGTGATCTTGGAACGAAAATGATGCTCACCCGAGGGGCCTAGGAGTTCTCAAAGGGTACCTTCTTTAAAATAAAGCAGAACAGCGACTAAGAGCTCATGGGAAGAGCTGCCTGCCTCCCGTTCTGCATGGCTACTCGGGGCCTTACCTCGAGGCAAGGACTCACGTTGAGATTCCCTTTAGCTCTAGAGCATGGCTAGATGAGCCCCACCCCGGCCATGGAAGCACCCTGTGTAGCCAGAGAAAACCCATTTTCTTCCCAGACCCATGCCTACGGCGTCCAGAGGCCTGACAACAGCAGAGAATTTCAGGGAGCTTCCAGGGAGCATGAATGGGGCTTTCCAAATGGAAAAGCAAGGCTAGTACCATCCCGCCCCCATTTCCATGGGCACACGCAGCATACATCCCTGTGGTTTCTGACAAGTCAAAAGAGACACAGAGCACACACTTCGTCCTTCCCTGAATCAACTCCTCGAGGCAGGGTGTTCTGCATGTAGTGAACGGCCTCAACCAAGGCGCGCCCTAGCTAGACCTCTGGGCCCGTGCCTCTTCAGAAGCCTGCAGTGCTACAGGAAGAACTGTGCTTTAGTGGCAATAGGAACGCAAGCCGACTTTCTCCTGGAGGCAGGGTGACTTCAGGTAGGAGGTCCTGGTTGGAAGGCGAAGCCTAGTGTTTTTTTTCAGTGCCAATCAGAGTAGGGAATGAGTGCGACTTCCACGGCATGTTGGAACCTGCTAGAACCGTGCCCGTGAACCTGTGGTAGTGCTGGGGAAATCAAGCTGTCCCAAGAAAGAGTGTACTGTTTTGCCCATCACTCGGCATACACAGTGTGAGTACGAAGGCCTACGGGCCTGGATGTTGTTTAGAAGAGCCAGGGGAGCCTGGGGGTACTCAGTGTTCTTGCAGGGAATAGGGTTTCCAGGCGAGGCACCTAGGTGTCCCGCAAAGCGTACTGGCGTTCAAATGCTGCAGAGCAGCGACTACGGCCTCATGGAAACTGCTGCACGCCTCCGCTTCTGCAGAGCAATTCAGGGCCTTACCTCGAGGCAAGTCCTCACGTTGAGTGTCCCGTGAGCGACCCCGCATGGTAGGATGCTGACTTTCTCCTTGAGTAGAGAGACTTCAGGTACGAGGTCCTCTAAGAATTCTAAGCAGAGTGTTTTCTCATGGCAGCTCAAACGAGGGCAATGTCGAAGACTTCCAGGCCATGTTGGACTGCCTAGAAATGTGGTTCTGCTGTTGTTCGAGGGCTCTGGAAATGTAGCACGCCTGAAGTAACGTGCAGTGTGTTGCCCATCACTCGGCAGACACAGAGGGCCTCCGAGGGACCTATGGGCCTCGATGTTGCTCAGTAGGCCCACAGGGGTGTGGGGGTACTCAGTGATCTTGGAACGAAAATGATGCTCACCCGAGGGGCCTAGGAGTTCTCAAAGGGTACCTTCTTTCAAATAAAGCAGAACAGCGACTAAGAGCTCATGGGAAGAGCTGCCTGCCTCCCGTTCTGCATGGCTACTCGGGGCCTTACCTCGAGGCAAGGACTCACGTTGAGATTCCCTTTAGCTCTAGAGCATGGCTAGATGAGCCCCACCCCGGCCATGGAAGCACCCTGTGTAGCCAGAGAAAACCCATTTTCTTCCCAGACCCATGCCTACGGCGTCCAGAGGCCTGACAACAGCAGAGAATTTCAGGGAGCTTCCAGGGAGCATGAATGGGGCTTTCCAAATGGAAAAGCAAGGCTAGTACCATCCCGCCCCCATTTCCATGGGCACACGCAGCATACATCCCTGTGGTTTCTGACAAGTCAAAAGAGACACAGAGCACACACTTCGTCCTTCCCTGAATCAACTCCTCGAGGCAGGGTGTTCTGCATGTAGTGAACGGCCTCAACCAAGGCGCGCCCTAGCTAGACCTCTGGGCCCGTGCCTCTTCAGAAGCCTGCAGTGCTACAGGAAGAACTGTGCTTTAGTGGCAATAGGAACGCAAGCCGACTTTCTCCTGGAGGCAGGGTGACTTCAGGTAGGAGGTCCTGGTTGGAAGGCGAAGCCTAGTGTTTTTTTTCAGTGCCAATCAGAGTAGGGAATGAGTGCGACTTCCACGGCATGTTGGAACCTGCTAGAACCGTGCCCGTGAACCTGTGGTAGTGCTGGGGAAATCAAGCTGTCCCAAGAAAGAGTGTACTGTTTTGCCCATCACTCGGCATACACAGTGTGAGTACGAAGGCCTACGGGCCTGGATGTTGTTTAGAAGAGCCAGGGGAGCCTGGGGGTACTCAGTGTTCTTGCAGGGAATAGGGTTTCCAGGCGAGGCACCTAGGTGTCCCGCAAAGCGTACTGGCGTTCAAATGCTGCAGAGCAGCGACTACGGCCTCATGGAAACTGCTGCACGCCTCCGCTTCTGCAGAGCAATTCAGGGCCTTACCTCGAGGCAAGTCCTCACGTTGAGTGTCCCGTGAGCGACACCGCATGGTAGGATGCTGACTTTCTCCTTGAGTAGAGAGACTTCAGGTACGAGGTCCTCTAAGAATTCTAAGCAGAGTGTTTTCTCATGGCAGCTCAAACGAGGGCAATGTCGAAGACTTCCAGGCCATGTTGGACTGCCTAGAAATGTGGTTCTGCTGTTGTTCGAGGGCTCTGGAAATGTAGCACGCCTGAAGTAACGTGCAGTGTGTTGCCCATCACTCGGCAGACACAGAGGGCCTCCGAGGGACCTATGGGCCTCGATGTTGCTCAGTAGGCCCACAGGGGTGTGGGGGTACTCAGTGATCTTGGAACGAAAATGATGCTCACCCGAGGGGCCTAGGAGTTCTCAAAGGGTACCTTCTTTAAAATAAAGCAGAACAGCGACTAAGAGCTCATGGGAAGAGCTGCCTGCCTCCCGTTCTGCATGGCTACTCGGGGCCTTACCTCGAGGCAAGGACTCACGTTGAGATTCCCTTTAGCTCTAGAGCATGGCTAGATGAGCCCCACCCCGGCCATGGAAGCACCCTGTGTAGCCAGAGAAAACCCATTTCCTTCCCAGACCCATGCCTACGGCGTCCAGAGGCCTGACAACAGCAGAGAATTTCAGGGAGCTTCCAGGGAGCATGAATGGGGCTTTCCAAATGGAAAAGCAAGGCTAGTACCATCCCGCCCCCATTTCCATGGGCACACGCAGCATACATCCCTGTGGTTTCTGACAAGTCAAAAGAGACACAGAGCACACACTGGTTCCTTCCCTGAATCAACTTCTCGAGGCAGAGTGTTCTGCATCTAGTGAACGGCCTCAACCAAGGCACGCCCTAGCTAGGCCTCTGGGCCCGGGCCTCTTCAGAAGCCTGCAGTGCTACAGGAAGAACTGTGCTTTAGTTGCAATAGGCAAGCAATCCGCCTTTCTCCTGGAGGCAGGGTGACTTCAGGTAGGAGGTCCTGGTTGGAAGGCGAAGCCTAGTGTTTTTTTTCAGTGCCAATCAGAGTAGGGAATGAGTGCGACTTCCACGGCATGTTGGAACCTGCTAGAACCGTGCCCGTGAACCTGTGGTAGTGCTGGGGAAATCAAGCTGTCCCAAGAAAGAGTGTACTGTTTTGCCCATCACTCGGCATACACAGTGTGAGTACGAAGGCCTACGGGCCTGGATGTTGTTTAGAAGAGCCAGGGGAGCCTGGGGGTACTCAGTGTTCTTGCAGGGAATAGGGTTTCCAGGCGAGGCACCTAGGTGTCCCGCAAAGCGTACTGGCGTTCAAATGCTGCAGAGCAGCGACTACGGCCTCATGGAAACTGCTGCACGCCTCCGCTTCTGCAGAGCAATTCAGGGCCTTACCTCGAGGCAAGTCCTCACGTTGAGTGTCCCGTGAGCGACACCGCATGGTAGGATGCTGACTTTCTCCTTGAGTAGAGAGACTTCAGGTACGAGGTCCTCTAAGAATTCTAAGCAGAGTGTTTTCTCATGGCAGCTCAAACGAGGGCAATGTCGAAGACTTCCAGGCCATGTTGGACTGCCTAGAAATGTGGTTCTGATGTTGTTCGAGGGCTCTGGAAATGTAGCACGCCTGAAGTAACGTGCAGTGTGTTGCCCATCACTCGGCAGACACAGAGGGCCTCCGAGGGACCTATGGGCCTCGATGTTGCTCAGTAGGCCCACAGGGGTGTGGGGGTACTCAGTGATCTTGGAACGAAAATGATGCTCACCCGAGGGGCCTAGGAGTTCTCAAAGGGTACCTTCTTTCAAATAAAGCAGAACAGCGACTAAGAGCTCATGGGAAGAGCTGCCTGCCTCCCGTTCTGCATGGCTACTCGGGGCCTTACCTCGAGGCAAGGACTCACGTTGAGATTCCCTTTAGCTCTAGAGCATGGCTAGATGAGCCCCACCCCGGCCATGGAAGCACCCTGTGTAGCCAGAGAAAACCCATTTTCTTCCCAGACCCATGCCTACGGCGTCCAGAGGCCTGACAACAGCAGAGAATTTCAGGGAGCTTCCAGGGAGCATGAATGGGGCTTTCCAAATGGAAAAGCAAGGCTAGTACCATCCCGCCCCCATTTCCATGGGCACACGCAGCATACATCCCTGTGGTTTCTGACAAGTCAAAAGAGACACAGAGCACACACTTCGTCCTTCCCTGAATCAACTCCTCGAGGCAGGGTGTTCTGCATGTAGTGAACGGCCTCAACCAAGGCGCGCCCTAGCTAGACCTCTGGGCCCGGGCCTCTTCAGAAGCCTGCAGTGCTACAGGAAGAACTGTGCTTTAGTGGCAATAGGAACGCAAGCCGACTTTCTCCTGGAGGCAGGGTGACTTCAGGTAGGAGGTCCTGGTTGGAAGGCGAAGCCTAGTGTTTTTTTTCAGTGCCAATCAGAGTAGGGAATGAGTGCGACTTCCACGGCATGTTGGAACCTGCTAGAACCGTGCCCGTGAACCTGTGGTAGTGCTGGGGAAATCAAGCTGTCCCAAGAAAGAGTGTACTGTTTTGCCCATCACTCGGCATACACAGTGTGAGTACGAAGGCCTACGGGCCTGGATGTTGTTTAGAAGAGCCAGGGGAGCCTGGGGGTACTCAGTGTTCTTGCAGGGAATAGGGTTTCCAGGCGAGGCACCTAGGTGTCCCGCAAAGCGTACTGGCGTTCAAATGCTGCAGAGCAGCGACTACGGCCTCATGGAAACTGCTGCACGCCTCCGCTTCTGCAGAGCAATTCAGGGCCTTACCTCGAGGCAAGTCCTCACGTTGAGTGTCCCGTGAGCGACCCCGCATGGTAGGATGCTGACTTTCTCCTTGAGTAGAGAGACTTCAGGTACGAGGTCCTCTAAGAATTCTAAGCAGAGTGTTTTCTCATGGCAGCTCAAACGAGGGCAATGTCGAAGACTTCCAGGCCATGTTGGACTGCCTAGAAATGTGGTTCTGCTGTTGTTCGAGGGCTCTGGAAATGTAGCACGCCTGAAGTAACGTGCAGTGTGTTGCCCATCACTCGGCAGACACAGAGGGCCTCCGAGGGACCTATGGGCCTCGATGTTGCTCAGTAGGCCCACAGGGGTGTGGGGGTACTCAGTGATCTTGGAACGAAAATGATGCTCACCCGAGGGGCCTAGGAGTTCTCAAAGGGTACCTTCTTTCAAATAAAGCAGAACAGCGACTAAGAGCTCATGGGAAGAGCTGCCTGCCTCCCGTTCTGCATGGCTACTCGGGGCCTTACCTCGAGGCAAGGACTCACGTTGAGATTCCCTTTAGCTCTAGAGCATGGCTAGATGAGCCCCACCCCGGCCATGGAAGCACCCTGTGTAGCCAGAGAAAACCCATTTTCTTCCCAGACCCATGCCTACGGCGTCCAGAGGCCTGACAACAGCAGAGAATTTCAGGGAGCTTCCAGGGAGCATGAATGGGGCTTTCCAAATGGAAAAGCAAGGCTAGTACCATCCCGCCCCCATTTCCATGGGCACACGCAGCATACATCCCTGTGGTTTCTGACAAGTCAAAAGAGACACAGAGCACACACTTCGTCCTTCCCTGAATCAACTCCTCGAGGCAGGGTGTTCTGCATGTAGTGAACGGCCTCAACCAAGGCGCGCCCTAGCTAGACCTCTGGGCCCGTGCCTCTTCAGAAGCCTGCAGTGCTACAGGAAGAACTGTGCTTTAGTGGCAATAGGAACGCAAGCCGACTTTCTCCTGGAGGCAGGGTGACTTCAGGTACGAGGTCCTGGTTGGAAGGCGAAGCCTAGTGTTTTTTTTCAGTGCCAATCAGAGTAGGGAATGAGTGCGACTTCCACGGCATGTTGGAACCTGCTAGAACCGTGCCCGTGAACCTGTGGTAGTGCTGGGGAAATCAAGCTGTCCCAAGAAAGAGTGTACTGTTTTGCCCATCACTCGGCATACACAGTGTGAGTACGAAGGCCTACGGGCCTGGATGTTGTTTAGAAGAGCCAGGGGAGCCTGGGGGTACTCAGTGTTCTTGCAGGGAATAGGGTTTCCAGGCGAGGCACCTAGGTGTCCCGCAAAGCGTACTGGCGTTCAAATGCTGCAGAGCAGCGACTACGGCCTCATGGAAACTGCTGCACGCCTCCGCTTCTGCAGAGCAATTCAGGGCCTTACCTCGAGGCAAGTCCTCACGTTGAGTGTCCCGTGAGCGACCCCGCATGGTAGGATGCTGACTTTCTCCTTGAGTAGAGAGACTTCAGGTACGAGGTCCTCTAAGAATTCTAAGCAGAGTGTTTTCTCATGGCAGCTCAAACGAGGGCAATGTCGAAGACTTCCAGGCCATGTTGGACTGCCTAGAAATGTGGTTCTGCTGTTGTTCGAGGGCTCTGGAAATGTAGCACGCCTGAAGTAACGTGCAGTGTGTTGCCCATCACTCGGCAGACACAGAGGGCCTCCGAGGGACCTATGGGCCTCGATGTTGCTCAGTAGGCCCACAGGGGTGTGGGGGTACTCAGTGATCTTGGAACGAAAATGATGCTCACCCGAGGGGCCTAGGAGTTCTCAAAGGGTACCTTCTTTAAAATAAAGCAGAACAGCGACTAAGAGCTCATGGGAAGAGCTGCCTGCCTCCCGTTCTGCATGGCTACTCGGGGCCTTACCTCGAGGCAAGGACTCACGTTGAGATTCCCTTTAGCTCTAGAGCATGGCTAGATGAGCCCCACCCCGGCCATGGAAGCACCCTGTGTAGCCAGAGAAAACCCATTTTCTTCCCAGACCCATGCCTACGGCGTCCAGAGGCCTGACAACAGCAGAGAATTTCAGGGAGCTTCCAGGGAGCATGAATGGGGCTTTCCAAATGGAAAAGCAAGGCTAGTACCATCCCGCCCCCATTTCCATGGGCACACGCAGCATACATCCCTGTGGTTTCTGACAAGTCAAAAGAGACACAGAGCACACACTTCGTCCTTCCCTGAATCAACTCCTCGAGGCAGGGTGTTCTGCATGTAGTGAACGGCCTCAACCAAGGCGCGCCCTAGCTAGACCTCTGGGCCCGTGCCTCTTCAGAAGCCTGCAGTGCTACAGGAAGAACTGTGCTTTAGTGGCAATAGGAACGCAAGCCGACTTTCTCCTGGAGGCAGGGTGACTTCAGGTAGGAGGTCCTGGTTGGAAGGCGAAGCCTAGTGTTTTTTTTCAGTGCCAATCAGAGTAGGGAATGAGTGCGACTTCCACGGCATGTTGGAACCTGCTAGAACCGTGCCCGTGAACCTGTGGTAGTGCTGGGGAAATCAAGCTGTCCCAAGAAAGAGTGTACTGTTTTGCCCATCACTCGGCATACACAGTGTGAGTACGAAGGCCTACGGGCCTGGATGTTGTTTAGAAGAGCCAGGGGAGCCTGGGGGTACTCAGTGTTCTTGCAGGGAATAGGGTTTCCAGGCGAGGCACCTAGGTGTCCCGCAAAGCGTACTGGCGTTCAAATGCTGCAGAGCAGCGACTACGGCCTCATGGAAACTGCTGCACGCCTCCGCTTCTGCAGAGCAATTCAGGGCCTTACCTCGAGGCAAGTCCTCACGTTGAGTGTCCCGTGAGCGACACCGCATGGTAGGATGCTGACTTTCTCCTTGAGTAGAGAGACTTCAGGTACGAGGTCCTCTAAGAATTCTAAGCAGAGTGTTTTCTCATGGCAGCTCAAACGAGGGCAATGTCGAAGACTTCCAGGCCATGTTGGACTGCCTAGAAATGTGGTTCTGCTGTTGTTCGAGGGCTCTGGAAATGTAGCACGCCTGAAGTAACGTGCAGTGTGTTGCCCATCACTCGGCAGACACAGAGGGCCTCCGAGGGACCTATGGGCCTCGATGTTGCTCAGTAGGCCCACAGGGGTGTGGGGGTACTCAGTGATCTTGGAACGAAAATGATGCTCACCCGAGGGGCCTAGGAGTTCTCAAAGGGTACCTTCTTTAAAATAAAGCAGAACAGCGACTAAGAGCTCATGGGAAGAGCTGCCTGCCTCCCGTTCTGCATGGCTACTCGGGGCCTTACCTCGAGGCAAGGACTCACGTTGAGATTCCCTTTAGCTCTAGAGCATGGCTAGATGAGCCCCACCCCGGCCATGGAAGCACCCTGTGTAGCCAGAGAAAACCCATTTTCTTCCCAGACCCATGCCTACGGCGTCCAGAGGCCTGACAACAGCAGAGAATTTCAGGGAGCTTCCAGGGAGCATGAATGGGGCTTTCCAAATGGAAAAGCAAGGCTAGTACCATCCCGCCCCCATTTCCATGGGCACACGCAGCATACATCCCTGTGGTTTCTGACAAGTCAAAAGAGACACAGAGCACACACTTCGTCCTTCCCTGAATCAACTCCTCGAGGCAGGGTGTTCTGCATGTAGTGAACGGCCTCAACCAAGGCGCGCCCTAGCTAGACCTCTGGGCCCGTGCCTCTTCAGAAGCCTGCAGTGCTACAGGAAAAACTGTGCTTTAGTGGCAATAGGAACGCAAGCCGACTTTCTCCTGGAGGCAGGGTGACTTCAGGTAGGAGGTCCTGGTTGGAAGGCGAAGCCTAGTGTTTTTTTTTCAGTGCCAATCAGAGTAGGGAATGAGTGCGAC
Organism: Eubalaena glacialis; assembly: GCF_028564815.1. Taxonomy (NCBI): domain Eukaryota; kingdom Metazoa; phylum Chordata; class Mammalia; order Artiodactyla; family Balaenidae; genus Eubalaena; species Eubalaena glacialis. Next base: position 103,932,076 of record NC_083716.1, read on the forward strand.
TTCCACGGCATGTTGGAACCTGCTAGAACCGTGCCCGTGAACCTGTGGTAGTGCTGGGGAAATCAAGCTGTCCCAAGAAAGAGTGTACTGTTTTGCCCATCACTCGGCATACACAGTGTGAGTACGAAGGCCTACGGGCCTGGATGTTGTTTAGAAGAGCCAGGGGAGCCTGGGGGTACTCAGTGTTCTTGCAGGGAATAGGGTTTCCAGGCGAGGCACCTAGGTGTCCCGCAAAGCGTACTGGCGTTCAAATGCTGCAGAGCAGCGACTACGGCCTCATGGAAACTGCTGCACGCCTCCGCTTCTGCAGAGCAATTCAGGGCCTTACCTCGAGGCAAGTCCTCACGTTGAGTGTCCCGTGAGCGACACCGCATGGTAGGATGCTGTCTTTCTCCTTGAGTAGAGAGACTTCAGGTACGAGGTCCTCTAAGAATTCTAAGCAGAGTGTTTTCTCATGGCAGCTCAAACGAGGGCAATGTCGAAGACTTCCAGGCCATGTTGGACTGCCTAGAAATGTGGTTCTGCTGTTGTTCGAGGGCTCTGGAAATGTAGCACGCCTGAAGTAACGTGCAGTGTGTTGCCCATCACTCGGCAGACACAGAGGGCCTCCGAGGGACCTATGGGCCTCGATGTTGCTCAGTAGGCCCACAGGGGTGTGGGGGTACTCAGTGATCTTGGAACGAAAATGATGCTCACCCGAGGGGCCTAGGAGTTCTCAAAGGGTACCTTCTTTCAAATAAAGCAGAACAGCGACTAAGAGCTCATGGGAAGAGCTGCCTGCCTCCCGTTCTGCATGGCTACTCGGGGCCTTACCTCGAGGCAAGGACTCACGTTGAGATTCCCTTTAGCTCTAGAGCATGGCTAGATGAGCCCCACCCCGGCCGTGGAAGCACCCTGTGTAGCCAGAGAAAACCCATTTTCTTCCCAGACCCATGCCTACGGCGTCCAGAGGCCTGACAACAGCAGAGAATTTCAGGGAGCTTCCAGGGAGCATGAATGGGGCTTTCCAAATGGAAAAGCAAGGCTAGTACCATCCCGCCCCCATTTCCATGGGCACACGCAGCATACATCCCTGTGGTTTCTGACAAGTCAAAAGAGACACAGAGCACACACTTCGTCCTTCCCTGAATCAACTCCTCGAGGCAGGGTGTTCTGCATGTAGTGAACGGCCTCAACCAAGGCGCGCCCTAGCTAGACCTCTGGGCCCGTGCCTCTTCAGAAGCCTGCAGTGCTACAGGAAAAACTGTGCTTTAGTGGCAATAGGAACGCAAGCCGACTTTCTCCTGGAGGCAGGGTGACTTCAGGTAGGAGGTCCTGGTTGGAAGGCGAAGCCTAGTGTTTTTTTTTCAGTGCCAATCAGAGTAGGGAATGAGTGCGACTTCCACGGCATGTTGGAACCTGCTAGAACCGTGCCCGTGAACCTGTGGTAGTGCTGGGGAAATCAAGCTGTCCCAAGAAAGAGTGTACTGTTTTGCCCATCACTCGGCATACACAGTGTGAGTACGAAGGCCTACGGGCCTGGATGTTGTTGAGAAGAGCCAGGGGAGCCTGGGGGTACTCAGTGTTCTTGCAGGGAATAGGGTTTCCAGGCGAGGCACCTAGGTGTCCCGCAAAGCGTACTGGCGTTCAAATGCTGCAGAGCAGCGACTACGGCCTCATGGAAACTGCTGCACGCCTCCGCTTCTGCAGAGCAATTCAGGGCCTTACCTCGAGGCAAGTCCTCACGTTGAGTGTCCCGTGAGCGACCCCGCATGGTAGGATGCTGACTTTCTCCTTGAGTAGAGAGACTTCAGGTACGAGGTCCTCTAAGAATTCTAAGCAGAGTGTTTTCTCATGGCAGCTCAAACGAGGGCAATGTCGAAGACTTCCAGGCCATGTTGGACTGCCTAGAAATGTGGTTCTGCTGTTGTTCGAGGGCTCTGGAAATGTAGCACGCCTGAAGTAACGTGCAGTGTGTTGCCCATCACTCGGCAGACACAGAGGGCCTCCGAGGGACCTATGGGCCTCGATGTTGCTCAGTAGGCCCACAGGGGTGTGGGGGTACTCAGTGATCTTGGAACGAAAATGATGCTCACCCGAGGGGCCTAGGAGTTCTCAAAGGGTACCTTCTTTCAAATAAAGCAGAACAGCGACTAAGAGCTCATGGGAAGAGCTGCCTGCCTCCCGTTCTGCATGGCTACTCGGGGCCTTACCTCGAGGCAAGGACTCACGTTGAGATTCCCTTTAGCTCTAGAGCATGGCTAGATGAGCCCCACCCCGGCCATGGAAGCACCCTGTGTAGCCAGAGAAAACCCATTTTCTTCCCAGACCCATGCCTACGGCGTCCAGAGGCCTGACAACAGCAGAGAATTTCAGGGAGCTTCCAGGGAGCATGAATGGGGCTTTCCAAATGGAAAAGCAAGGCTAGTACCATCCCGCCCCCATTTCCATGGGCACACGCAGCATACATCCCTGTGGTTTCTGACAAGTCAAAAGAGACACGGAGCACACACTGGTTCCTTCCCTGAATCAACTTCTCGAGGCAGAGTGTTCTGCATCTAGTGAACGGCCTCAACCAAGGCACGCCCTAGCTAGGCCTCTGGGCCCGGGCCTCTTCAGAAGCCTGCAGTGCTACAGGAAGAACTGTGCTTTAGTTGCAATAGGCAAGCAATCCGCCTTTCTCCTGGAGGCAGGGTGACTTCAGGTAGGAGGTCCTGGTTGGAAGGCGAAGCCTAGTGTTTTTTTTCAGTGCCAATCAGAGTAGGGAATGAGTGCGACTTCCACGGCATGTTGGAACCTGCTAGAACCGTGCCCGTGAACCTGTGGTAGTGCTGGGGAAATCAAGCTGTCCCAAGAAAGAGTGTACTGTTTTGCCCATCACTCGGCATACACAGTGTGAGTACGAAGGCCTACGGGCCTGGATGTTGTTTAGAAGAGCCAGGGGACCTGGGGGTACTCAGTGTTCTTGCAGGGAATAGGGTTTCCAGGCGAGGCACCTAGGTGTCCCGCAAAGCGTACTGGCGTTCAAATGCTGCAGAGCAGCGACTACGGCCTCATGGAAACTGCTGCACGCCTCCGCTTCTGCAGAGCAATTCAGGGCCTTACCTCGAGGCAAGTCCTCACGTTGAGTGTCCCGTGAGCGACCCCGCATGGTAGGATGCTGACTTTCTCCTTGAGTAGAGAGACTTCAGGTACGAGGTCCTCTAAGAATTCTAAGCAGAGTGTTTTCTCATGGCAGCTCAAACGAGGGCAATGTCGAAGACTTCCAGGCCATGTTGGACTGCCTAGAAATGTGGTTCTGCTGTTGTTCGAGGGCTCTGGAAATGTAGCACGCCTGAAGTAACGTACAGTGTGTTGCCCATCACTCGGCAGACACAGAGGGCCTCCGAGGGACCTATGGGCCTCGATGTTGCTCAGTAGGCCCACAGGGGTGTGGGGGTACTCAGTGATCTTGGAACGAAAATGATGCTCACCCGAGGGGCCTAGGAGTTCTCAAAGGGTACCTTCTTTAAAATAAAGCAGAACAGCGACTAAGAGCTCATGGGAAGAGCTGCCTGCCTCCCGTTCTGCATGGCTACTCGGGGCCTTACCTCGAGGCAAGGACTCACGTTGAGATTCCCTTTAGCTCTAGAGCATGGCTAGATGAGCCCCACCCCGGCCGTGGAAGCACCCTGTGTAGCCAGAGAAAACCCATTTTCTTCCCAGACCCATGCCTACGGCGTCCAGAGGCCTGACAACAGCAGAGAATTTCAGGGAGCTTCCAGGGAGCATGAATGGGGCTTTCCAAATGGAAAAGCAAGGCTAGTACCATCCCGCCCCCATTTCCATGGGCACACGCAGCATACATCCCTGTGGTTTCTGACAAGTCAAAAGAGACACAGAGCACACACTTCGTCCTTCCCTGAATCAACTCCTTGAGGCAGGGTGTTCTGCATGTAGTGAACGGCCTCAACCAAGGCGCGCCCTAGCTAGACCTCTGGGCCCGTGCCTCTTCAGAAGCCTGCAGTGCTACAGGAAAAACTGTGCTTTAGTGGCAATAGGAACGCAAGCCGACTTTCTCCTGGAGGCAGGGTGACTTCAGGTAGGAGGTCCTGGTTGGAAGGCGAAGCCTAGTGTTTTTTTTTCAGTGCCAATCAGAGTAGGGAATGAGTGCGACTTCCACGGCATGTTGGAACCTGCTAGAACCGTGCCCGTGAACCTGTGGTAGTGCTGGGGAAATCAAGCTGTCCCAAGAAAGAGTGTACTGTTTTGCCCATCACTCGGCATACACAGTGTGAGTACGAAGGCCTACGGGCCTGGATGTTGTTTAGAAGAGCCAGGGGAGCCTGGGGGTACTCAGTGTTCTTGCAGGGAATAGGGTTTCCAGGCGAGGCACCTAGGTGTCCCGCAAAGCGTACTGGCGTTCAAATGCTGCAGAGCAGCGACTACGGCCTCATGGAAACTGCTGCACGCCTCCGCTTCTGCAGAGCAATTCAGGGCCTTACCTCGAGGCAAGTCCTCACGTTGAGTGTCCCGTGAGCGACCCCGCATGGTAGGATGCTGACTTTCTCCTTGAGTAGAGAGACTTCAGGTACGAGGTCCTCTAAGAATTCTAAGCAGAGTGTTTTCTCATGGCAGCTCAAACGAGGGCAATGTCGAAGACTTCCAGGCCATGTTGGACTGCCTAGAAATGTGGTTCTGCTGTTGTTCGAGGGCTCTGGAAATGTAGCACGCCTGAAGTAACGTGCAGTGTGTTGCCCATCACTCGGCAGACACAGAGGGCCTCCGAGGGACCTATGGGCCTCGATGTTGCTCAGTAGGCCCACAGGGGTGTGGGGGTACTCAGTGATCTTGGAACGAAAATGATGCTCACCCGAGGGGCCTAGGAGTTCTCAAAGGGTACCTTCTTTAAAATAAAGCAGAACAGCGACTAAGAGCTCATGGGAAGAGCTGCCTGCCTCCCGTTCTGCATGGCTACTCGGGGCCTTACCTCGAGGCAAGGACTCACGTTGAGATTCCCTTTAGCTCTAGAGCATGGCTAGATGAGCCCCACCCCGGCCGTGGAAGCACCCTGTGTAGCCAGAGAAAACCCATTTTCTTCCCAGACCCATGCCTACGGCGTCCAGAGGCCTGACAACAGCAGAGAATTTCAGGGAGCTTCCAGGGAGCATGAATGGGGCTTTCCAAATGGAAAAGCAAGGCTAGTACCATCCCGCCCCCATTTCCATGGGCACACGCAGCATACATCCCTGTGGTTTCTGACAAGTCAAAAGAGACACAGAGCACACACTTCGTCCTTCCCTGAATCAACTCCTCGAGGCAGGGTGTTCTGCATGTAGTGAACGGCCTCAACCAAGGCGCGCCCTAGCTAGACCTCTGGGCCCGTGCCTCTTCAGAAGCCTGCAGTGCTACAGGAAAAACTGTGCTTTAGTGGCAATAGGAACGCAAGCCGACTTTCTCCTGGAGGCAGGGTGACTTCAGGTAGGAGGTCCTGGTTGGAAGGCGAAGCCTAGTGTTTTTTTTTCAGTGCCAATCAGAGTAGGGAATGAGTGCGACTTCCACGGCATGTTGGAACCTGCTAGAACCGTGCCCGTGAACCTGTGGTAGTGCTGGGGAAATCAAGCTGTCCCAAGAAAGAGTGTACTGTTTTGCCCATCACTCGGCATACACAGTGTGAGTACGAAGGCCTACGGGCCTGGATGTTGTTGAGAAGAGCCAGGGGAGCCTGGGGGTACTCAGTGTTCTTGCAGGGAATAGGGTTTCCAGGCGAGGCACCTAGGTGTCCCGCAAAGCGTACTGGCGTTCAAATGCTGCAGAGCAGCGACTACGGCCTCATGGAAACTGCTGCACGCCTCCGCTTCTGCAGAGCAATTCAGGGCCTTACCTCGAGGCAAGTCCTCACGTTGAGTGTCCCGTGAGCGACCCCGCATGGTAGGATGCTGACTTTCTCCTTGAGTAGAGAGACTTCAGGTACGAGGTCCTCTAAGAATTCTAAGCAGAGTGTTTTCTCATGGCAGCTCAAACGAGGGCAATGTCGAAGACTTCCAGGCCATGTTGGACTGCCTAGAAATGTGGTTCTGCTGTTGTTCGAGGGCTCTGGAAATGTAGCACGCCTGAAGTAACGTGCAGTGTGTTGCCCATCACTCGGCAGACACAGAGGGCCTCCGAGGGACCTATGGGCCTCGATGTTGCTCAGTAGGCCCACAGGGGTGTGGGGGTACTCAGTGATCTTGGAACGAAAATGATGCTCACCCGAGGGGCCTAGGAGTTCTCAAAGGGTACCTTCTTTAAAATAAAGCAGAACAGCGACTAAGAGCTCATGGGAAGAGCTGCCTGCCTCCCGTTCTGCATGGCTACTCGGGGCCTTACCTCGAGGCAAGGACTCACGTTGAGATTCCCTTTAGCTCTAGAGCATGACAAGAAGAGAGCCACCCCGGCCGTGGAAGCACCCTGTGTAGCCAGAGAAAACCCATTTTCTTCCCAGACCCATGCCTACGGCGTCCAGAGGCCTGACAACAGCAGAGAATTTCAGGGAGCTTCCAGGGAGCATGAATGGGGCTTTCCAAATGGAAAAGCAAGGCTAGTACCATCCCGCCCCCATTTCCATGGGCACACGCAGCATACATCCCTGTGGTTTCTGACAAGTCAAAAGAGACACAGAGCACACACTTCGTCCTTCCCTGAATCAACTCCTCGAGGCAGGGTGTTCTGCATGTAGTGAACGGCCTCAACCAAGGCGCGCCCTAGCTAGACCTCTGGGCCCGTGCCTCTTCAGAAGCCTGCAGTGCTACAGGAAAAACTGTGCTTTGGTGGCAATAGGAACGCAAGCCGACTTTCTCCTGGAGGCAGGGTGACTTCAGGTAGGAGGTCCTGGTTGGAAGGCGAAGCCTAGTGTTTTTTTTTCAGTGCCAATCAGAGTAGGGAATGAGTGCGACTTCCACGGCATGTTGGAACCTGCTAGAACCGTGCCCGTGAACCTGTGGTAGTGCTGGGGAAATCAAGCTGTCCCAAGAAAGAGTGTACTGTTTTGCCCATCACTCGGCATACACAGTGTGAGTACGAAGGCCTACGGGCCTGGATGTTGTTGAGAAGAGCCAGGGGAGCCTGGGGGTACTCAGTGTTCTTGCAGGGAATAGGGTTTCCAGGCGAGGCACCTAGGTGTCCCGCAAAGCGTACTGGCGTTCAAATGCTGCAGAGCAGCGACTACGGCCTCATGGAAACTGCTGCACGCCTCCGCTTCTGCAGAGCAATTCAGGGCCTTACCTCGAGGCAAGTCCTCACGTTGAGTGTCCCGTGAGTGACACCGCATGGTAGGATGCTGACTTTCTCCTTGAGTAGAGAGACTTCAGGTACGAGGTCCTCTAAGAATTCTAAGCAGAGTGTTTTCTCATGGCAGCTCAAACGAGGGCAATGTCGAAGACTTCCAGGCCATGTTGGACTGCCTAGAAATGTGGTTCTGCTGTTGTTCGAGGGCTCTGGAAATGTAGCACGCCTGAAGTAACGTGCAGTGTGTTGCCCATCACTCGGCAGACACAGAGGGCCTCCGAGGGACCTATGGGCCTCGATGTTGCTCAGTAGGCCCACAGGGGTGTGGGGGTACTCAGTGATCTTGGAACGAAAATGATGCTCACCCGAGGGGCCTAGGAGTTCTCAAAGGGTACCTTCTTTAAAATAAAGCAGAACAGCGACTAAGAGCTCATGGGAAGAGCTGCCTGCCTCCCGTTCTGCATGGCTACTCGGGGCCTTACCTCGAGGCAAGGACTCACGTTGAGATTCCCTTTAGCTCTAGAGCATTACAAGAAGAGAGCCACCCCGGCCGTGGAAGCACCCTGTGTAGCCAGAGAAAACCCATTTTCTTCCCAGACCCATGCCTACGGCGTCCAGAGGCCTGACAACAGCAGAGAATTTCAGGGAGCTTCCAGGGAGCATGAATGGGGCTTTCCAAATGGAAAAGCAAGGCTAGTACCATCCCGCCCCCATTTCCATGGGCACACGCAGCATACATCCCTGTGGTTTCTGACAAGTCAAAAGAGACACAGAGCACACACTGGTTCCTTCCCTGAATCAACTTCTCGAGGCAGAGTGTTCAGCATCTAGTGAACGGCCTCAACCAAGGCACGCCCTAGCTAGGCCTCTGGGCCCAGGCCTCTTCAGAAGCCTGCAGTGCTACAGGAAGAACTGTGCTTTAGTTGCAATAGGCAAGCAATCCGCCTTTCTCCTGGAGGCAGGGTGACTTCAGGTAGGAGGTCCTGGTTGGAAGGCGAAGCCTAGTGTTTTTTTTCAGTGCCAATCAGAGTAGGGAATGAGTGCGACTTCCACGGCATGTTGGAACCTGCTAGAACCGTGCCCGTGAACCTGTGGTAGTGCTGGGGAAATCAAGCTGTCCCAAGAAAGAGTGTACTGTTTTGCCCATCACTCGGCATACACAGTGTGAGTACGAAGGCCTACGGGCCTGGATGTTGTTTAGAAGAGCCAGGGGAGCCTGGGGGTACTCAGTGTTCTTGCAGGGAATAGGGTTTCCAGGCGAGGCACCTAGGTGTCCCGCAAAGCGTACTGGCGTTCAAATGCTGCAGAGCAGCGACTACGGCCTCATGGAAACTGCTGCACGCCTCCGCTTCTGCAGAGCAATTCAGGGCCTTACCTCGAGGCAAGTCCTCACGTTGAGTGTCCCGTGAGCGACACCGCATGGTAGGATGCTGACTTTCTCCTTGAGTAGAGAGACTTCAGGTACGAGGTCCTCTAAGAATTCTAAGCAGAGTGTTTTCTCATGGCAGCTCAAACGAGGGCAATGTCGAAGACTTCCAGGCCATGTTGGACTGCCTAGAAATGTGGTTCTGCTGTTGTTCGAGGGCTCTGGAAATGTAGCACGCCTGAAGTAACGTGCAGTGTGTTGCCCATCACTCGGCAGACACAGAGGGCCTCCGAGGGACCTATGGGCCTCGATGTTGCTCAGTAGGCCCACAGGGGTGTGGGGGTACTCAGTGATCTTGGAACGAAAATGATGCACACCCGAGGGGCCTAGGAGTTCTCAAAGGGTACCTTCTTTCAAATAAAGCAGAACAGCGACTAAGAGCTCATGGGAAGAGCTGCCTGCCTCCCGTTCTGCATGGCTACTCGGGGCCTTACCTCGAGGCAAGGACTCACGTTGAGATTCCCTTTAGCTCTAGAGCATGGCTAGATGAGCCCCACCCCGGCCATGGAAGCACCCTGTGTAGCCAGAGAAAACCCATTTTCTTCCCAGACCCATGCCTACGGCGTCCAGAGGCCTGACAACAGCAGAGAATTTCAGGGAGCTTCCAGGGAGCATGAATGGGGCTTTCCAAATGGAAAAGCAAGGCTAGTACCATCCCGCCCCCATTTCCATGGGCACACGCAGCATACATCCCTGTGGTTTCTGACAAGTCAAAAGAGACACAGAGCACACACTTCGTCCTTCCCTGAATCAACTCCTCGAGGCAGGGTGTTCTGCATGTAGTGAACGGCCTCAACCAAGGCGCGCCCTAGCTAGACCTCTGGGCCCGTGCCTCTTCAGAAGCCTGCAGTGCTACAGGAAAAACTGTGCTTTAGTGGCAATAGGAACGCAAGCCGACTTTCTCCTGGAGGCAGGGTGACTTCAGGTAGGAGGTCCTGGTTGGAAGGCGAAGCCTAGTGTTTTTTTTTCAGTGCCAATCAGAGAAGGGAATGAGTGCGACTTCCACGGCATGTTGGAACCTGCTAGAACCGTGCCCGTGAACCTGTGGTAGTGCTGGGGAAATCAAGCTGTCCCAAGAAAGAGTGTACTGTTTTGCCCATCACTCGGCATACACAGTGTGAGTACGAAGGCCTACGGGCCTGGATGTTGTTGAGAAGAGCCAGGGGAGCCTGGGGGTACTCAGTGTTCTTGCAGGGAATAGGGTTTCCAGGCGAGGCACCTAGGTGTCCCGCAAAGCGTACTGGCGTTCAAATGCTGCAGAGCAGCGACTACGGCCTCATGGAAACTGCTGCACGCCTCCGCTTCTGCAGAGCAATTCAGGGCCTTACCTCGAGGCAAGTCCTCACGTTGAGTGTCCCGTGAGCGACCCCGCATGGTAGGATGCTGACTTTCTCCTTGAGTAGAGAGACTTCAGGTACGAGGTCCTCTAAGAATTCTAAGCAGAGTGTTTTCTCATGGCAGCTCAAACGAGGGCAATGTCGAAGACTTCCAGGCCATGTTGGACTGCCTAGAAATGTGGTTCTGCTGTTGTTCGAGGGCTCTGGAAATGTAGCACGCCTGAAGTAACGTGCAGTGTGTTGCCCATCACTCGGCAGACACAGAGGGCCTCCGAGGGACCTATGGGCCTCGATGTTGCTCAGTAGGCCCACAGGGGTGTGGGGGTACTCAGTGATCTTGGAACGAAAATGATGCTCACCCGAGGGGCCTAGGAGTTCTCAAAGGGTACCTTCTTTAAAATAAAGCAGAACAGCGACTAAGAGCTCATGGGAAGAGCTGCCTGCCTCCCGTTCTGCATGGCTACTCGGGGCCTTACCTCGAGGCAAGGACTCACGTTGAGATTCCCTTTAGCTCTAGAGAATTACAAGAAGAGAGCCACCCCGGCCGTGGAAGCACCCTGTGTAGCCAGAGAAAACCCATTTTCTTCCCAGACCCATGCCTACGGCGTCCAGAGGCCTGACAACAGCAGAGAATTTCAGGGAGCTTCCAGGGAGCATGAATGGGGCTTTCCAAATGGAAAAGCAAGGCTAGTACCATCCCGCCCCCATTTCCATGGGCACACGCAGCATACATCCCTGTGGTTTCTGACAAGTCAAAAGAGACACAGAGCACACACTTCGTCCTTCCCTGAATCAACTCCTCGAGGCAGGGTGTTCTGCATGTAGTGAACGGCCTCAACCAAGGCGCGCCCTAGCTAGACCTCTGGGCCCGTGCCTCTTCAGAAGCCTGCAGTGCTACAGGAAAAACTGTGCTTTAGTGGCAATAGGAACGCAAGCCGACTTTCTCCTGGAGGCAGGGTGACTTCAGGTAGGAGGTCCTGGTTGGAAGGCGAAGCCTAGTGTTTTTTTTTCAGTGCCAATCAGAGTAGGGAATGAGTGCGACTTCCACGGCATGTTGGAACCTGCTAGAACCGTGCCCGTGAACCTGTGGTAGTGCTGGGGAAATCAAGCTGTCCCAAGAAAGAGTGTACTGTTTTGCCCATCACTCGGCATACACAGTGTGAGTACGAAGGCCTACGGGCCTGGATGTTGTTTAGAAGAGCCAGGGGAGCCTGGGGGTACTCAGTGTTCTTGCAGGGAATAGGGTTTCCAGGCGAGGCACCTAGGTGTCCCGCAAAGCGTACTGGCGTTCAAATGCTGCAGAGCAGCGACTACGGCCTCATGGAAACTGCTGCACGCCTCCGCTTCTGCAGAGCAATTCAGGGCCTTACCTCGAGGCAAGTCCTCACGTTGAGTGTCCCGTGAGCGACACCGCATGGTAGGATGCTGACTTTCTCCTTGAGTAGAGAGACTTCAGGTACGAGGTCCTCTAAGAATTCTAAGCAGAGTGTTTTCTCATGGCAGCTCAAACGAGGGCAATGTCGAAGACTTCCAGGCCATGTTGGACTGCCTAGAAATGTGGTTCTGCTGTTGTTCGAGGGCTCTGGAAATGTAGCACGCCTGAAGTAACGTGCAGTGTGTTGCCCATCACTCGGCAGACACAGAGGGCCTCCGAGGGACCTATGGGCCTCGATGTTGCTCAGTAGGCCCACAGGGGTGTGGGGGTACTCAGTGATCTTGGAACGAAAATGATGCTCATCCGAGGGGCCTAGGAGTTCTCAAAGGGTACCTTCTTTAAAATAAAGCAGAACAGCGACTAAGAGCTCATGGGAAGAGCTGCCTGCCTCCTGTTCTGCATGGCTACTCGGGGCCTTACCTCGAGGCAAGGACTCACGTTGAGATTCCCTTTAGCTCTAGAGCATGGCTAGATGAGCCCCACCCCGGCCATGGAAGCACCCTGTGTAGCCAGAGAAAACCCATTTTCTTCCCAGACCCATGCCTACGGCGTCCAGAGGCCTGACAACAGCAGAGAATTTCAGGGAGCTTCCAGGGAGCATGAATGGGGCTTTCCAAATGGAAAAGCAAGGCTAGTACCATCCCGCCCCCATTTCCATGGGCACACGCAGCATACATCCCTGTGGTTTCTGACAAGTCAAAAGAGACACAGAGCACACACTTCGTCCTTCCCTGAATCAACTCCTCGAGGCAGGGTGTTCTGCATGTAGTGAACGGCCTCAACCAAGGCGCGCCCTAGCTAGACCTCTGGGCCCGTGCCTCTTCAGAAGCCTGCAGTGCTACAGGAAAAACTGTGCTTTAGTGGCAATAGGAACGCAAGCCGACTTTCTCCTGGAGGCAGGGTGACTTCAGGTAGGAGGTCCTGGTTGGAAGGCGAAGCCTAGTGTTTTTTTTTCAGTGCCAATCAGAGTAGGGAATGAGTGCGACTTCCACGGCATGTTGGAACCTGCTAGAACCGTGCCCGTGAACCTGTGGTAGTGCTGGGGAAATCAAGCTGTCCCAAGAAAGAGTGTACTGTTTTGCCCATCACTCGGCATACACAGTGTGAGTACGAAGGCCTACGGGCCTGGATGTTGTTTAGAAGAGCCAGGGGAGCCTGGGGGTACTCAGTGTTCTTGCAGGGAATAGGGTTTCCAGGCGAGGCACCTAGGTGTCCCGCAAAGCGTACTGGCGTTCAAATGCTGCAGAGCAGCGACTACGGCCTCATGGAAACTGCTGCACGCCTCCGCTTCTGCAGAGCAATTCAGGGCCTTACCTCGAGGCAAGTCCTCACGTTGAGTGTCCCGTGAGCGACACCGCATGGTAGGATGCTGACTTTCTCCTTGAGTAGAGAGACTTCAGGTACGAGGTCCTCTAAGAATTCTAAGCAGAGTGTTTTCTCATGGCAGCTCAAACGAGGGCAATGTCGAAGACTTCCAGGCCATGTTGGACTGCCTAGAAATGTGGTTCTGCTGTTGTTCGAGGGCTCTGGAAATGTAGCACGCCTGAAGTAACGTGCAGTGTGTTGCCCATCACTCGGCAGACACAGAGGGCCTCCGAGGGACCTATGGGCCTCGATGTTGCTCAGTAGGCCCACAGGGGTGTGGGGGTACTCAGTGATCTTGGAACGAAAATGATGCTCACCCGAGGGGCCTAGGAGTTCTCAAAGGGTACCTTCTTTAAAATAAAGCAGAACAGCGACTAAGAGCTCATGGGAAGAGCTGCCTGCCTCCCGTTCTGCATGGCTACTCGGGGCCTTACCTCGAGGCAAGGACTCACGTTGAGATTCCCTTTAGCTCTAGAGCATGGCTAGATGAGCCCCACCCCGGCCATGGAAGCACCCTGTGTAGCCAGAGAAAACCCATTTTCTTCCCAGACCCATGCCTACGGCGTCCAGAGGCCTGACAACAGCAGAGAATTTCAGGGAGCTTCCAGGGAGCATGAATGGGGCTTTCCAAATGGAAAAGCAAGGCTAGTACCATCCCGCCCCCATTTCCATGGGCACACGCAGCATACATCCCTGTGGTTTCTGACAAGTCAAAAGAGACACAGAGCACACACTGGTTCCTTCCCTGAATCAACTTCTCGAGGCAGAGTGTTCTGCATCTAGTGAACGGCCTCAACCAAGGCACGCCCTAGCTAGGCCTCTGGGCCCGGGCCTCTTCAGAAGCCTGCAGTGCTACAGGAAGAACTGTGCTTTAGTTGCAATAGGCAAGCAATCCGCCTTTCTCCTGGAGGCAGGGTGACTTCAGGTAGGAGGTCCTGGTTGGAAGGCGAAGCCTAGTGTTTTTTTTCAGTGCCAATCAGAGTAGGGAATGAGTGCGACTTCCACGGCATGTTGGAACCTGCTAGAACCGTGCCCGTGAACCTGTGGTAGTGCTGGGGAAATCAAGCTGTCCCAAGAAAGAGTGTACTGTTTTGCCCATCACTCGGCATACACAGTGTGAGTACGAAGGCCTACGGGCCTGGATGTTGTTTAGAAGAGCCAGGGGAGCCTGGGGGTACTCAGTGTTCTTGCAGGGAATAGGGTTTCCAGGCGAGGCACCTAGGTGTCCCGCAAAGCGTACTGGCGTTCAAATGCTGCAGAGCAGCGGCTACCGCCTCATGGAAACTGCTGCACGCCTCCGCTTCTGCAGAGCAATTCAGGGCCTTACCTCGAGGCAAGTCCTCACGTTGAGTGTCCCGTGAGCGACCCCGCATGATAGGATGCTGACTTTCTCCTTGAGTAGAGAGACTTCAGGTACGAGGTCCTCTAAGAATTCTAAGCAGAGTGTTTTCTCATGGCAGCTCAAACGAGGGCAATGTCGAAGACTTCCAGGCCATGTTGGACTGCCTAGAAATGTGGTTCTGCTGTTGTTCGAGGGCTCTGGAAATGTAGCACGCCTGAAGTAACGTGCAGTGTGTTGCCCATCACTCGGCAGACACAGAGGGCCTCCGAGGGACCTATGGGCCTCGATGTTGCTCAGTAGGCCCACAGGGGTGTGGGGGTACTCAGTGATCTTGGAACGAAAATGATGCTCACCCGAGGGGCCTAGGAGTTCTCAAAGGGTACCTTCTTTAAAATAAAGCAGAACAGCGACTAAGAGCTCATGGGAAGAGCTGCCTGCCTCCCGTTCTGCATGGCTACTCGGGGCCTTACCTCGAGGCAAGGACTCACGTTGAGATTCCCTTTAGCTCTAGAGCATGGCTAGATGAGCCCCACCCCGGCCGTGGAAGCACCCTGTGTAGCCAGAGAAAACCCATTTTCTTCCCAGACCCATGCCTACGGCGTCCAGAGGCCTGACAACAGCAGAGAATTTCAGGGAGCTTCCAGGGAGCATGAATGGGGCTTTCCAAATGGAAAAGCAAGGCTAGTACCATCCCGCCCCCATTTCCATGGGCACACGCAGCATACATCCCTGTGGTTTCTGACAAGTCAAAAGAGACACAGAGCACACACTGGTTCCTTCCCTGAATCAACTTCTCGAGGCAGAGTGTTCTGCATCTAGTGAACGGCCTCAACCAAGGCACGCCCTAGCTAGGCCTCTGGGCCCGGGCCTCTTCAGAAGCCTGCAGTGCTACAGGAAGAACTGTGCTTTAGTTGCAATAGGCAAGCAATCCGCCTTTCTCCTGGAGGCAGGGTGACTTCAGGTAGGAGGTCCTGGTTGGAAGGCGAAGCCTAGTGTTTTTTTTCAGTGCCAATCAGAGTAGGGAATGAGTGCGACTTCCACGGCATGTTGGAACCTGCTAGAACCGTGCCCGTGAACCTGTGGTAGTGCTGGGGAAATCAAGCTGTCCCAAGAAAGAGTGTACTGTTTTGCCCATCACTCGGCATACACAGTGTGAGTACGAAGGCCTACGGGCCTGGATGTTGTTTAGAAGAGCCAGGGGAGCCTGGGGGTACTCAGTGTTCTTGCAGGGAATAGGGTTTCCAGGCGAGGCACCTAGGTGTCCCGCAAAGCGTACTGGCGTTCAAATGCTGCAGAGCAGCGACTACGGCCTCATGGAAACTGCTGCACGCCTCCGCTTCTGCAGAGCAATTCAGGGCCTTACCTCGAGGCAAGTCCTCACGTTGAGTGTCCCGTGAGCGACACCGCATGGTAGGATGCTGTCTTTCTCCTTGAGTAGAGAGACTTCAGGTACGAGGTCCTCTAAGAATTCTAAGCAGAGTGTTTTCTCATGGCAGCTCAAACGAGGGCAATGTCGAAGACTTCCAGGCCATGTTGGACTGCCTAGAAATGTGGTTCTGCTGTTGTTCGAGGGCTCTGGAAATGTAGCACGCCTGAAGTAACGTGCAGTGTGTTGCCCATCACTCGGCAGACACAGAGGGCCTCCGAGGGACCTATGGGCCTCGATGTTGCTCAGTAGGCCCACAGGGGTGTGGGGGTACTCAGTGATCTTGGAACGAAAATGATGCTCACCCGAGGGGCCTAGGAGCTCTCAAAGGGTACCTTCTTTAAAATAAAGCAGAACAGCGACTAAGAGCTCATGGGAAGAGCTGCCTGCCTCCCGTTCTGCATGGCTACTCGGGGCCTTACCTCGAGGCAAGGACTCACGTTGAGATTCCCTTTAGCTCTAGAGCATTACAAGAAGAGAGCCACCCCGGCCGTGGAAGCACCCTGTGTAGCCAGAGAAAACCCATTTTCTTCCCAGACCCATGCCTACGGCGTCCAGAGGCCTGACAACAGCAGAGAATTTCAGGGAGCTTCCAGGGAGCATGAATGGGGCTTTCCAAATGGAAAAGCAAGGCTAGTACCATCCCGCCCCCATTTCCATGGGCACACGCAGCATACATCCCTGTGGTTTCTGACAAGTCAAAAGAGACACAGAGCACACACTTCGTCCTTCCCTGAATCAACTCCTCGAGGCAGGGTGTTCTGCATGTAGTGAACGGCCTCAACCAAGGCGCGCCCTAGCTAGACCTCTGGGCCCGTGCCTCTTCAGAAGCCTGCAGTGCTACAGGAAAAACTGTGCTTTAGTGGCAATAGGAACGCAAGCCGACTTTCTCCTGGAGGCAGGGTGACTTCAGGTAGGAGGTCCTGGTTGGAAGGCGAAGCCTAGTGTTTTTTTTTCAGTGCCAATCAGAGTAGGGAATGAGTGCGACTTCCACGGCATGTTGGAACCTGCTAGAACCGTGCCCGTGAACCTGTGGTAGTGCTGGGGAAATCAAGCTGTCCCAAGAAAGAGTGTACTGTTTTGCCCATCACTCGGCATACACAGTGTGAGTACGAAGGCCTACGGGCCTGGATGTTGTTTAGAAGAGCCAGGGGAGCCTGGGGGTACTCAGTGTTCTTGCAGGGAATAGGGTTTCCAGGCGAGGCACCTAGGTGTCCCGCAAAGCGTACTGGCGTTCAAATGCTGCAGAGCAGCGACTACGGCCTCATGGAAACTGCTGCACGCCTCCGCTTCTGCAGAGCAATTCAGGGCCTTACCTCGAGGCAAGTCCTCACGTTGAGTGTCCCGTGAGCGACCCCGCATGGTAGGATGCTGACTTTCTCCTTGAGTAGAGAGACTTCAGGTACGAGGTCCTCTAAGAATTCTAAGCAGAGTGTTTTCTCATGGCAGCTCAAACGAGGGCAATGTCGAAGACTTCCAGGCCATGTTGGACTGCCTAGAAATGTGGTTCTGCTGTTGTTCGAGGGCTCTGGAAATGTAGCACGCCTGAAGTAACGTGCAGTGTGTTGCCCATCACTCGGCAGACACAGAGGGCCTCCGAGGGACCTATGGGCCTCGATGTTGCTCAGTAGGCCCACAGGGGTGTGGGGGTACTCAGTGATCTTGGAACGAAAATGATGCTCACCCGAGGGGCCTAGGAGTTCTCAAAGGGTACCTTCTTTAAAATAAAGCAGAACAGCGACTAAGAGCTCATGGGAAGAGCTGCCTGCCTCCCGTTCTGCATGGCTACTCGGGGCCCTACCTCGAGGCAAGGACTCACGTTGAGATTCCCTTTAGCTCTAGAGCATGGCTAGATGAGCCCCACCCCGGCCATGGAAGCACCCTGTGTAGCCAGAGAAAACCCATTTTCTTCCCAGACCCATGCCTACGGCGTCCAGAGGCCTGACAACAGCAGAGAATTTCAGGGAGCTTCCAGGGAGCATGAATGGGGCTTTCCAAATGGAAAAGCAAGGCTAGTACCATCCCGCCCCCATTTCCATGGGCACACGCAGCATACATCCCTGTGGTTTCTGACAAGTCAAAAGAGACACAGAGCACACACTTCGTCCTTCCCTGAATCAACTCCTCGAGGCAGGGTGTTCTGCATGTAGTGAACGGCCTCAACCAAGGCGCGCCCTAGCTAGACCTCTGGGCCCGTGCCTCTTCAGAAGCCTGCAGTGCTACAGGAAAAACTGTGCTTTAGTGGCAATAGGAACGCAAGCCGACTTTCTCCTGGAGGCAGGGTGACTTCAGGTAGGAGGTCCTGGTTGGAAGGCGAAGCCTAGTGTTTTTTTTTCAGTGCCAATCAGAGTAGGGAATGAGTGCGACTTCCACGGCATGTTGGAACCTGCTAGAACCGTGCCCGTGAACCTGTGGTAGTGCTGGGGAAATCAAGCTGTCCCAAGAAAGAGTGTACTGTTTTGCCCATCACTCGGCATACACAGTGTGAGTACGAAGGCCTACGGGCCTGGATGTTGTTTAGAAGAGCCAGGGGAGCCTGGGGGTACTCAGTGTTCTTGCAGGGAATAGGGTTTCCAGGCGAGGCACCTAGGTGTCCCGCAAAGCGTACTGGCGTTCAAATGCTGCAGAGCAGCGACTACGGCCTCATGGAAACTGCTGCACGCCTCCGCTTCTGCAGAGCAATTCAGGGCCTTACCTCGAGGCAAGTCCTCACGTTGAGTGTCCCGTGAGCGACACCGCATGGTAGGATGCTGACTTTCTCCTTGAGTAGAGAGACTTCAGGTACGAGGTCCTCTAAGAATTCTAAGCAGAGTGTTTTCTCATGGCAGCTCAAACGAGGGCAATGTCGAAGACTTCCAGGCCATGTTGGACTGCCTAGAAATGTGGTTCTGATGTTGTTCGAGGGCTCTGGAAATGTAGCACGCCTGAAGTAACGTGCAGTGTGTTGCCCATCACTCGGCAGACACAGAGGGCCTCCGAGGGACCTATGGGCCTCGATGTTGCTCAGTAGGCCCACAGGGGTGTGGGGGTACTCAGTGATCTTGGAACGAAAATGATGCTCACCCGAGGGGCCTAGGAGTTCTCAAAGGGTACCTTCTTTAAAATAAAGCAGAACAGCGACTAAGAGCTCATGGGAAGAGCTGCCTGCCTCCCGTTCTGCATGGCTACTCGGGGCCTTACCTCGAGGCAAGGACTCACGTTGAGATTCCCTTTAGCTCTAGAGCATTACAAGAAGAGAGCCACCCCGGCCGTGGAAGCACCCTGTGTAGCCAGAGAAAACCCATTTTCTTCCCAGACCCATGCCTACGGCGTCCAGAGGCCTGACAACAGCAGAGAATTTCAGGGAGCTTCCAGGGAGCATGAATGGGGCTTTCCAAATGGAAAAGCAAGGCTAGTACCATCCCGCCCCCATTTCCATGGGCACACGCAGCATACATCCCTGTGGTTTCTGACAAGTCAAAAGAGACACAGAGCACACACTGGTTCCTTCCCTGAATCAACTTCTCGAGGCAGAGTGTTCTGCATCTAGTGAACGGCCTCAACCAAGGCACGCCCTAGCTAGGCCTCTGGGCCCGGGCCTCTTCAGAAGCCTGCAGTGCTACAGGAAGAACTGTGCTTTAGTTGCAATAGGCAAGCAATCCGCCTTTCTCCTGGAGGCAGGGTGACTTCAGGTAGGAGGTCCTGGTTGGAAGGCGAAGCCTAGTGTTTTTTTTCAGTGCCAATCAGAGTAGGGAATGAGTGCGACTTCCACGGCATGTTGGAACCTGCTAGAACCGTGCCCGTGAACCTGTGGTAGTGCTGGGGAAATCAAGCTGTCCCAAGAAAGAGTGTACTGTTTTGCCCATCACTCGGCATACACAGTGTGAGTACGAAGGCCTACGGGCCTGGATGTTGTTTAGAAGAGCCAGGGGAGCCTGGGGGTACTCAGTGTTCTTGCAGGGAATAGGGTTTCCAGGCGAGGCACCTAGGTGTCCCGCAAAGCGTACTGGCGTTCAAATGCTGCAGAGCAGCGGCTACCGCCTCATGGAAACTGCTGCACGCCTCCGCTTCTGCAGAGCAATTCAGGGCCTTACCTCGAGGCAAGTCCTCACGTTGAGTGTCCCGTGAGCGACCCCGCATGGTAGGATGCTGACTTTCTCCTTGAGTAGAGAGACTTCAGGTACGAGGTCCTCTAAGAATTCTAAGCAGAGTGTTTTCTCATGGCAGCTCAAACGAGGGCAATGTCGAAGACTTCCAGGCCATGTTGGACTGCCTAGAAATGTGGTTCTGCTGTTGTTCGAGGGCTCTGGAAATGTAGCACGCCTGAAGTAACGTGCAGTGTGTTGCCCATCACTCGGCAGACACAGAGGGCCTCCGAGGGACCTATGGGCCTCGATGTTGCTCAGTAGGCCCACAGGGGTGTGGG
The DNA here is from genome assembly GCF_028564815.1 of Eubalaena glacialis. NCBI lineage: Eukaryota > Metazoa > Chordata > Mammalia > Artiodactyla > Balaenidae > Eubalaena > Eubalaena glacialis. The sequence continues at coordinate 103,952,036 of NC_083716.1, forward strand.
GGTACTCAGTGATCTTGGAACGAAAATGATGCTCACCCGAGGGGCCTAGGAGTTCTCAAAGGGTACCTTCTTTAAAATAAAGCAGAACAGCGACTAAGAGCTCATGGGAAGAGCTGCCTGCCTCCCGTTCTGCATGGCTACTCGGGGCCTTACCTCGAGGCAAGGACTCACGTTGAGATTCCCTTTAGCTCTAGAGCATGGCTAGATGAGCCCCACCCCGGCCATGGAAGCACCCTGTGTAGCCAGAGAAAACCCATTTTCTTCCCAGACCCATGCCTACGGCGTCCAGAGGCCTAACAACAGCAGAGAATTTCAGGGAGCTTCCAGGGAGCATGAATGGGGCTTTCCAAATGGAAAAGCAAGGCTAGTACCATCCCGCCCCCATTTCCATGGGCACACGCAGCATACATCCCTGTGGTTTCTGACAAGTCAAAAGAGACACAGAGCACACACTGGTTCCTTCCCTGAATCAACTTCTCGAGGCAGAGTGTTCTGCATCTAGTGAACGGCCTCAACCAAGGCACGCCCTAGCTAGGCCTCTGGGCCCGGGCCTCTTCAGAAGCCTGCAGTGCTACAGGAAGAACTGTGCTTTAGTTGCAATAGGCAAGCAATCCGCCTTTCTCCTGGAGGCAGGGTGACTTCAGGTAGGAGGTCCTGGTTGGAAGGCGAAGCCTAGTGTTTTTTTTCAGTGCCAATCAGAGTAGGGAATGAGTGCGACTTCCACGGCATGTTGGAACCTGCTAGAACCGTGCCCGTGAACCTGTGGTAGTGCTGGGGAAATCAAGCTGTCCCAAGAAAGAGTGTACTGTTTTGCCCATCACTCGGCATACACAGTGTGAGTACGAAGGCCTACGGGCCTGGATGTTGTTTAGAAGAGCCAGGGGAGCCTGGGGGTACTCAGTGTTCTTGCAGGGAATAGGGTTTCCAGGCGAGGCACCTAGGTGTCCCGCAAAGCGTACTGGCGTTCAAATGCTGCAGAGCAGCGACTACGGCCTCATGGAAACTGCTGCACGCCTCCGCTTCTGCAGAGCAATTCAGGGCCTTACCTCGAGGCAAGTCCTCACGTTGAGTGTCCCGTGAGCGACACCGCATGGTAGGATGCTGTCTTTCTCCTTGAGTAGAGAGACTTCAGGTACGAGGTCCTCTAAGAATTCTAAGCAGAGTGTTTTCTCATGGCAGCTCAAACGAGGGCAATGTCGAAGACTTCCAGGCCATGTTGGACTGCCTAGAAATGTGGTTCTGCTGTTGTTCGAGGGCTCTGGAAATGTAGCACGCCTGAAGTAACGTGCAGTGTGTTGCCCATCACTCGGCAGACACAGAGGGCCTCCGAGGGACCTATGGGCCTCGATGTTGCTCAGTAGGCCCACAGGGGTGTGGGGGTACTCAGTGATCTTGGAACGAAAATGATGCTCACCCGAGGGGCCTAGGAGTTCTCAAAGGGTACCTTCTTTAAAATAAAGCAGAACAGCGACTAAGAGCTCATGGGAAGAGCTGCCTGCCTCCCGTTCTGCATGGCTACTCGGGGCCTTACCTCGAGGCAAGGACTCACGTTGAGATTCCCTTTAGCTCTAGAGCATTACAAGAAGAGAGCCACCCCGGCCGTGGAAGCACCCTGTGTAGCCAGAGAAAACCCATTTTCTTCCCAGACCCATGCCTACGGCGTCCAGAGGCCTGACAACAGCAGAGAATTTCAGGGAGCTTCCAGGGAGCATGAATGGGGCTTTCCAAATGGAAAAGCAAGGCTAGTACCATCCCGCCCCCATTTCCATGGGCACACGCAGCATACATCCCTGTGGTTTCTGACAAGTCAAAAGAGACACAGAGCACACACTTCGTCCTTCCCTGAATCAACTCCTCGAGGCAGGGTGTTCTGCATGTAGTGAACGGCCTCAACCAAGGCGCGCCCTAGCTAGACCTCTGGGCCCGTGCCTCTTCAGAAGCCTGCAGTGCTACAGGAAAAACTGTGCTTTAGTGGCAATATGAACGCAAGCCGACTTTCTCCTGGAGGAAGGGTGACTTCAGGTAGGAGGTCCTGGTTGGAAGGCGAAGCCTAGTGTTTTTTTTTCAGTGCCAATCAGAGTAGGGAATGAGTGCGACTTCCACGGCATGTTGGAACCTGCTAGAACCGTGCCCGTGAACCTGTGGTAGTGCTGGGGAAATCAAGCTGTCCCAAGAAAGAGTGTACTGTTTTGCCCATCACTCGGCATACACAGTGTGAGTACGAAGGCCTACGGGCCTGGATGTTGTTTAGAAGAGCCAGGGGAGCCTGGGGGTACTCAGTGTTCTTGCAGGGAATAGGGTTTCCAGGCGAGGCACCTAGGTGTCCCGCAAAGCGTACTGGCGTTCAAATGCTGCAGAGCAGCGACTACGGCCTCATGGAAACTGCTGCACGCCTCCGCTTCTGCAGAGCAATTCAGGGCCTTACCTCGAGGCAAGTCCTCACGTTGAGTGTCCCGTGAGCGACACCGCATGGTAGGATGCTGACTTTCTCCTTGAGTAGAGAGACTTCAGGTACGAGGTCCTCTAAGAATTCTAAGCAGAGTGTTTTCTCATGGCAGCTCAAACGAGGGCAATGTCGAAGACTTCCAGGCCATGTTGGACTGCCTAGAAATGTGGTTCTGCTGTTGTTCGAGGGCTCTGGAAATGTAGCACGCCTGAAGTAACGTGCAGTGTGTTGCCCATCACTCGGCAGACACAGAGGGCCTCCGAGGGACCTATGGGCCTCGATGTTGCTCAGTAGGCCCACAGGGGTGTGGGGGTACTCAGTGATCTTGGAACGAAAATGATGCTCACCCGAGGGGCCTAGGAGTTCTCAAAGGGTACCTTCTTTAAAATAAAGCAGAACAGCGACTAAGAGCTCATGGGAAGAGCTGCCTGCCTCCCGTTCTGCATGGCTACTCGGGGCCTTACCTCGAGGCAAGGACTCACGTTGAGATTCCCTTTAGCTCTAGAGCATTACAAGAAGAGAGCCACCCCGGCCGTGGAAGCACCCTGTGTAGCCAGAGAAAACCCATTTTCTTCCCAGACCCATGCCTACGGCGTCCAGAGGCCTGACAACAGCAGAGAATTTCAGGGAGCTTCCAGGGAGCATGAATGGGGCTTTCCAAATGGAAAAGCAAGGCTAGTACCATCCCGCCCCCATTTCCATGGGCACACGCAGCATACATCCCTGTGGTTTCTGACAAGTCAAAAGAGACACAGAGCACACACTGGTTCCTTCCCTGAATCAACTTCTCGAGGCAGAGTGTTCTGCATCTAGTGAACGGCCTCAACCAAGGCACGCCCTAGCTAGGCCTCTGGGCCCGGGCCTCTTCAGAAGCCTGCAGTGCTACAGGAAGAACTGTGCTTTAGTTGCAATAGGCAAGCAATCCGCCTTTCTCCTGGAGGCAGGGTGACTTCAGGTAGGAGGTCCTGGTTGGAAGGCGAAGCCTAGTGTTTTTTTTCAGTGCCAATCAGAGTAGGGAATGAGTGCGACTTCCACGGCATGTTGGAACCTGCTAGAACCGTGCCCGTGAACCTGTGGTAGTGCTGGGGAAATCAAGCTGTCCCAAGAAAGAGTGTACTGTTTTGCCCATCACTCGGCATACACAGTGTGAGTACGAAGGCCTACGGGCCTGGATGTTGTTTAGAAGAGCCAGGGGAGCCTGGGGGTACTCAGTGTTCTTGCAGGGAATAGGGTTTCCAGGCGAGGCACCTAGGTGTCCCGCAAAGCGTACTGGCGTTCAAATGCTGCAGAGCAGCGGCTACCGCCTCATGGAAACTGCTGCACGCCTCCGCTTCTGCAGAGCAATTCAGGGCCTTACCTCGAGGCAAGTCCTCACGTTGAGTGTCCCGTGAGCGACCCCGCATGATAGGATGCTGACTTTCTCCTTGAGTAGAGAGACTTCAGGTACGAGGTCCTCTAAGAATTCTAAGCAGAGTGTTTTCTCATGGCAGCTCAAACGAGGGCAATGTCGAAGACTTCCAGGCCATGTTGGACTGCCTAGAAATGTGGTTCTGCTGTTGTTCGAGGGCTCTGGAAATGTAGCACGCCTGAAGTAACGTGCAGTGTGTTGCCCATCACTCGGCAGACACAGAGGGCCTCCGAGGGACCTATGGGCCTCGATGTTGCTCAGTAGGCCCACAGGGGTGTGGGGGTACTCAGTGATCTTGGAACGAAAATGATGCTCACCCGAGGGGCCTAGGAGTTCTCAAAGGGTACCTTCTTTAAAATAAAGCAGAACAGCGACTAAGAGCTCATGGGAAGAGCTGCCTGCCTCCCGTTCTGCATGGCTACTCGGGGCCTTACCTCGAGGCAAGGACTCACGTTGAGATTCCCTTTAGCTCTAGAGCATGGCTAGATGAGCCCCACCCCGGCCATGGAAGCACCCTGTGTAGCCAGAGAAAACCCATTTTCTTCCCAGACCCATGCCTACGGCGTCCAGAGGCCTGACAACAGCAGAGAATTTCAGGGAGCTTCCAGGGAGCATGAATGGGGCTTTCCAAATGGAAAAGCAAGGCTAGTACCATCCCGCCCCCATTTCCATGGGCACACGCAGCATACATCCCTGTGGTTTCTGACAAGTCAAAAGAGACACAGAGCACACACTGGTTCCTTCCCTGAATCAACTTCTCGAGGCAGAGTGTTCTGCATCTAGTGAACGGCCTCAACCAAGGCACGCCCTAGCTAGGCCTCTGGGCCCGGGCCTCTTCAGAAGCCTGCAGTGCTACAGGAAGAACTGTGCTTTAGTTGCAATAGGCAAGCAATCCGCCTTTCTCCTGGAGGCAGGGTGACTTCAGGTAGGAGGTCCTGGTTGGAAGGCGAAGCCTAGTGTTTTTTTTCAGTGCCAATCAGAGTAGGGAATGAGTGCGACTTCCACGGCATGTTGGAACCTGCTAGAACCGTGCCCGTGAACCTGTGGTAGTGCTGGGGAAATCAAGCTGTCCCAAGAAAGAGTGTACTGTTTTGCCCATCACTCGGCATACACAGTGTGAGTACGAAGGCCTACGGGCCTGGATGTTGTTTAGAAGAGCCAGGGGAGCCTGGGGGTACTCAGTGTTCTTGCAGGGAATAGGGTTTCCAGGCGAGGCACCTAGGTGTCCCGCAAAGCGTACTGGCGTTCAAATGCTGCAGAGCAGCGACTACGGCCTCATGGAAACTGCTGCACGCCTCCGCTTCTGCAGAGCAATTCAGGGCCTTACCTCGAGGCAAGTCCTCACGTTGAGTGTCCCGTGAGCGACACCGCATGGTAGGATGCTGTCTTTCTCCTTGAGTAGAGAGACTTCAGGTACGAGGTCCTCTAAGAATTCTAAGCAGAGTGTTTTCTCATGGCAGCTCAAACGAGGGCAATGTCGAAGACTTCCAGGCCATGTTGGACTGCCTAGAAATGTGGTTCTGCTGTTGTTCGAGGGCTCTGGAAATGTAGCACGCCTGAAGTAACGTGCAGTGTGTTGCCCATCACTCGGCAGACACAGAGGGCCTCCGAGGGACCTATGGGCCTCGATGTTGCTCAGTAGGCCCACAGGGGTGTGGGGGTACTCAGTGATCTTGGAACGAAAATGATGCTCACCCGAGGGGCCTAGGAGTTCTCAAAGGGTACCTTCTTTAAAATAAAGCAGAACAGCGACTAAGAGCTCATGGGAAGAGCTGCCTGCCTCCCGTTCTGCATGGCTACTCGGGGCCTTACCTCGAGGCAAGGACTCACGTTGAGATTCCCTTTAGCTCTAGAGCATTACAAGAAGAGAGCCACCCCGGCCGTGGAAGCACCCTGTGTAGCCAGAGAAAACCCATTTTCTTCCCAGACCCATGCCTACGGCGTCCAGAGGCCTGACAACAGCAGAGAATTTCAGGGAGCTTCCAGGGAGCATGAATGGGGCTTTCCAAATGGAAAAGCAAGGCTAGTACCATCCCGCCCCCATTTCCATGGGCACACGCAGCATACATCCCTGTGGTTTCTGACAAGTCAAAAGAGACACAGAGCACACACTTCGTCCTTCCCTGAATCAACTCCTCGAGGCAGGGTGTTCTGCATGTAGTGAACGGCCTCAACCAAGGCGCGCCCTAGCTAGACCTCTGGGCCCGTGCCTCTTCAGAAGCCTGCAGTGCTACAGGAAAAACTGTGCTTTAGTGGCAATAGGAACGCAAGCCGACTTTCTCCTGGAGGCAGGGTGACTTCAGGTAGGAGGTCCTGGTTGGAAGGCGAAGCCTAGTGTTTTTTTTTCAGTGCCAATCAGAGTAGGGAATGAGTGCGACTTCCACGGCATGTTGGAACCTGCTAGAACCGTGCCCGTGAACCTGTGGTAGTGCTGGGGAAATCAAGCTGTCCCAAGAAAGAGTGTACTGTTTTGCCCATCACTCGGCATACACAGTGTGAGTACGAAGGCCTACGGGCCTGGATGTTGTTTAGAAGAGCCAGGGGAGCCTGGGGGTACTCAGTGTTCTTGCAGGGAATAGGGTTTCCAGGCGAGGCACCTAGGTGTCCCGCAAAGCGTACTGGCGTTCAAATGCTGCAGAGCAGCGACTACGGCCTCATGGAAACTGCTGCACGCCTCCGCTTCTGCAGAGCAATTCAGGGCCTTACCTCGAGGCAAGTCCTCACGTTGAGTGTCCCGTGAGCGACACCGCATGGTAGGATGCTGACTTTCTCCTTGAGTAGAGAGACTTCAGGTACGAGGTCCTCTAAGAATTCTAAGCAGAGTGTTTTCTCATGGCAGCTCAAACGAGGGCAATGTCGAAGACTTCCAGGCCATGTTGGACTGCCTAGAAATGTGGTTCTGCTGTTGTTCGAGGGCTCTGGAAATGTAGCACGCCTGAAGTAACGTGCAGTGTGTTGCCCATCACTCGGCAGACACAGAGGGCCTCCGAGGGACCTATGGGCCTCGATGTTGCTCAGTAGGCCCACAGGGGTGTGGGGGTACTCAGTGATCTTGGAACGAAAATGATGCTCACCCGAGGGGCCTAGGAGTTCTCAAAGGGTACCTTCTTTAAAATAAAGCAGAACAGCGACTAAGAGCTCATGGGAAGAGCTGCCTGCCTCCCGTTCTGCATGGCTACTCGGGGCCTTACCTCGAGGCAAGGACTCACGTTGAGATTCCCTTTAGCTCTAGAGCATTACAAGAAGAGAGCCACCCCGGCCGTGGAAGCACCCTGTGTAGCCAGAGAAAACCCATTTTCTTCCCAGACCCATGCCTACGGTGTCCAGAGGCCTGACAACAGCAGAGAATTTCAGGGAGCTTCCAGGGAGCATGAATGGGGCTTTCCAAATGGAAAAGCAAGGCTAGTACCATCCCGCCCCCATTTCCATGGGCACACGCAGCATACATCCCTGTGGTTTCTGACAAGTCAAAAGAGACACAGAGCACACACTGGTTCCTTCCCTGAATCAACTTCTCGAGGCAGAGTTTTCTGCATCTAGTGAACGGCCTCAACCAAGGCACGCCCTAGCTAGGCCTCTGGGCCCGGGCCTCTTCAGAAGCCTGCAGTGCTACAGGAAGAACTGTGCTTTAGTTGCAATAGGCAAGCAATCCGCCTTTCTCCTGGAGGCAGGGTGACTTCAGGTAGGAGGTCCTGGTTGGAAGGCGAAGCCTAGTGTTTTTTTTCAGTGCCAATCAGAGTAGGGAATGAGTGCGACTTCCACGGCATGTTGGAACCTGCTAGAACCGTGCCCGTGAACCTGTGGTAGTGCTGGGGAAATCAAGCTGTCCCAAGAAAGAGTGTACTGTTTTGCCCATCACTCGGCATACACAGTGTGAGTACGAAGGCCTACGGGCCTGGATGTTGTTTAGAAGAGCCAGGGGAGCCTGGGGGTACTCAGTGTTCTTGCAGGGAATAGGGTTTCCAGGCGAGGCACCTAGGTGTCCCGCAAAGCGTACTGGCGTTCAAATGCTGCAGAGCAGCGACTACGGCCTCATGGAAACTGCTGCACGCCTCCGCTTCTGCAGAGCAATTCAGGGCCTTACCTCGAGGCAAGTCCTCACGTTGAGTGTCCCGTGAGCGACACCACATGGTAGGATGCTGTCTTTCTCCTTGAGTAGAGAGACTTCAGGTACGAGGTCCTCTAAGAATTCTAAGCAGAGTGTTTTCTCATGGCAGCTCAAACGAGGGCAATGTCGAAGACTTCCAGGCCATGTTGGACTGCCTAGAAATGTGGTTCTGCTGTTGTTCGAGGGCTCTGGAAATGTAGCACGCCTGAAGTAACGTGCAGTGTGTTGCCCATCACTCGGCAGACACAGAGGGCCTCCAAGGGACCTATGGGCCTCGATGTTGCTCAGTAGGCCCACAGGGGTGTGGGGGTACTCAGTGATCTTGGAACGAAAATGATGCTCACCCGAGGGGCCTAGGAGTTCTCAAAGGGTACCTTCTTTAAAATAAAGCAGAACAGCGACTAAGAGCTCATGGGAAGAGCTGCCTGCCTCCCGTTCTGCATGGCTACTCGGGGCCTTACCTCGAGGCAAGGACTCACGTTGAGATTCCCTTTAGCTCTAGAGCATTACAAGAAGAGAGCCACCCCGGCCATGGAAGCACCCTGTGTAGCCAGAGAAAACCCATTTTCTTCCCAGACCCATGCCTACGGCGTCTAGAGGCCTGACAACAGCAGAGAATTTCAGGGAGCTTCCAGGGAGCATGAATGGGGCTTTCCAAATGGAAAAGCAAGGCTAGTACCATCCCGCCCCCATTTCCATGGGCACACGCAGCATACATCCCTGTGGTTTCTGACAAGTCAAAAGAGACACAGAGCACACACTTCGTCCTTCCCTGAATCAACTCCTCGAGGCAGGGTGTTCTGCATGTAGTGAACGGCCTCAACCAAGGCGCGCCCTAGCTAGACCTCTGGGCCCGTGCCTCTTCAGAAGCCTGCAGTGCTACAGGAAAAACTGTGCTTTAGTGGCAATAGGAACGCAAGCCGACTTTCTCCTGGAGGCAGGGTGACTTCAGGTAGGAGGTCCTGGTTGGAAGGCGAAGCCTAGTGTTTTTTTTTCAGTGCCAATCAGAGTAGGGAATGAGTGCGACTTCCACGGCATGTTGGAACCTGCTAGAACCGTGCCCGTGAACCTGTGGTAGTGCTGGGGAAATCAAGCTGTCCCAAGAAAGAGTGTACTGTTTTGCCCATCACTCGGCATACACAGTGTGAGTACGAAGGCCTACGGGCCTGGATGTTGTTTAGAAGAGCCAGGGGAGCCTGGGGGTACTCAGTGTTCTTGCAGGGAACAGGGTTTCCAGGCGAGGCACCTAGGTGTCCCGCAAAGCGTACTGGCGTTCAAATGCTGCAGAGCAGCGACTACGGCCTCATGGAAACTGCTGCACGCCTCCGCTTCTGCAGAGCAATTCAGGGCCTTACCTCGAGGCAAGTCCTCACGTTGAGTGTCCCGTGAGCGACACCGCATGGTAGGATGCTGACTTTCTCCTTGAGTAGAGAGACTTCAGGTACGAGGTCCTCTAAGTATTCTAAGCAGAGTGTTTTCTCATGGCAGCTCAAACGAGGGCAATGTCGAAGACTTTCAGGCCATGTTGGACTGCCTAGAAATGTGGTTCTGATGTTGTTCGAGGGCTCTGGAAATGTAGCACGCCTGAAGTAACGTGCAGTGTGTTGCCCATCACTCGGCAGACACAGAGGGCCTCCGAGGGACCTATGGGCCTCGATGTTGCTCAGTAGGCCCACAGGGGTGTGGGGGTACTCAGTGATCTTGGAACGAAAATGATGCTCACCCGAGGGGCCTAGGAGTTCTCAAAGGGTACCTTCTTTAAAATAAAGCAGAACAGCGACTCAGAGCTCATGGGAAGAGCTGCCTGCCTCCCGTTCTGCATGGCTACTCGGGGCCTTACCTCGAGGCAAGGACTCACGTTGAGATTCCCTTTAGCTCTAGAGCATTACAAGAAGAGAGCCACCCCGGCCGTGGAAGCACCCTGTGTAGCCAGAGAAAACCCATTTTCTTCCCAGACCCATGCCTACGGCGTCCAGAGGCCTGACAACAGCAGAGAATTTCAGGGAGCTTCCAGGGAGCATGAATGGGGCTTTCCAAATGGAAAAGCAAGGCTAGTACCATCCCGCCCCCATTTCCATGGGCACACGCAGCATACATCCCTGTGGTTTCTGACAAGTCAAAAGAGACACAGAGCACACACTGGTTCCTTCCCTGAATCAACTTCTCGAGGCAGAGTGTTCTGCATCTAGTGAACGGCCTCAACCAAGGCACGCCCTAGCTAGGCCTCTGGGCCCGGGCCTCTTCAGAAGCCTGCAGTGCTACAGGAAGAACTGTGCTTTAGTTGCAATAGGCAAGCAATCCGCCTTTCTCCTGGAGGCAGGGTGACTTCAGGTAGGAGGTCCTGGTTGGAAGGCGAAGCCTAGTGTTTTTTTTCAGTGCCAATCAGAGTAGGGAATGAGTGCGACTTCCACGGCATGTTGGAACCTGCTAGAACCGTGCCCGTGAACCTGTGGTAGTGCTGGGGAAATCAAGCTGTCCCAAGAAAGAGTGTACTGTTTTGCCCATCACTCGGCATACACAGTGTGAGTACGAAGGCCTACGGGCCTGGATGTTGTTTAGAAGAGCCAGGGGAGCCTGGGGGTACTCAGTGTTCTTGCAGGGAATAGGGTTTCCAGGCGAGGCACCTAGGTGTCCCGCAAAGCGTACTGGCGTTCAAATGCTGCAGAGCAGCGGCTACCGCCTCATGGAAACTGCTGCACGCCTCCACTTCTGCAGAGCAATTCAGGGCCTTACCTCGAGGCAAGTCCTCACGTTGAGTGTCCCGTGAGCGACACCGCATGGTAGGATGCTGACTTTCTCCTTGAGTAGAGAGACTTCAGGTACGAGGTCCTCTACGAATTCTAAGCAGAGTGTTTTCTCATGGCAGCTCAAACGAGGGCAATGTCGAAGACTTCCAGGCCATGTTGGACTGCCTAGAAATGTGGTTCTGCTGTTGTTCGAGGGCTCTGGAAATGTAGCACGCCTGAAGTAACGTGCAGTGTGTTGCCCATCACTCGGCAGACACAGAGGGCCTCCGAGGGACCTATGGGCCTCGATGTTGCTCAGTAGGCCCACAGGGGTGTGGGGGTACTCAGTGATCTTGGAACGAAAATGATGCTCACCCGAGGGGCCTAGGAGTTCTCAAAGGGTACCTTCTTTAAAATAAAGCAGAACAGCGACTCAGAGCTCATGGGAAGAGCTGCCTGCCTCCCGTTCTGCATGGCTACTCGGGGTCTTACCTCGAGGCAAGGACTCACGTTGAGATTCCCTTTAGCTCTAGAGCATTACAAGAAGAGAGCCACCCCGGCCGTGGAAGCACCCTGTGTAGCCAGAGAAAACCCATTTTCTTCCCAGACCCATGCCTACGGCGTCCAGAGGCCTGACAACAGCAGAGAATTTCAGGGAGCTTCCAGGGAGCATGAATGGGGCTTTCCAAATGGAAAAGCAAGGCTAGTACCATCCCGCCCCCATTTCCATGGGCACACGCAGCATACATCCCTGTGGTTTCTGACAAGTCAAAAGAGACACAGAGCACACACTGGTTCCTTCCCTGAATCAACTTCTCGAGGCAGAGTGTTCTGCATCTAGTGAACGGCCTCAACCAAGGCACGCCCTAGCTAGGCCTCTGGGCCCGGGCCTCTTCAGAAGCCTGCAGTGCTACAGGAAGAACTGTGCTTTAGTTGCAATAGGCAATCAATCCGCCTTTCTCCTGGAGGCAGGGTGACTTCAGGTAGGAGGTCCTGGTTGGAAGGCGAAGCCTAGTGTTTTTTTTCAGTGCCAATCAGAGTAGGGAATGAGTGCGACTTCCACGGCATGTTGGAACCTGCTAGAACCGTGCCCGTGAACCTGTGGTAGTGCTGGGGAAATCAAGCTGTCCCAAGAAAGAGTGTACTGTTTTGCCCATCACTCGGCATACACAGTGTGAGTACGAAGGCCTACGGGCCTGGATGTTGTTTAGAAGAGCCAGGGGAGCCTGGGGGTACTCAGTGTTCTTGCAGGGAATAGGGTTTCCAGGCGAGGCACCTAGGTGTCCCGCAAAGCGTACTGGCGTTCAAATGCTGCAGAGCAGCGGCTACCGCCTCATGGAAACTGCTGCACGCCTCCACTTCTGCAGAGCAATTCAGGGCCTTACCTCGAGGCAAGTCCTCACGTTGAGTGTCCCGTGAGCGACACCGCATGGTAGGATGCTGACTTTCTCCTTGAGTAGAGAGACTTCAGGTACGAGGTCCTCTAAGAATTCTAAGCAGAGTGTTTTCTCATGGCAGCTCAAACGAGGGCAATGTCGAAGACTTCCAGGCCATGTTGGACTGCCTAGAAATGTGGTTCTGCTGTTGTTCGAGGGCTCTGGAAATGTAGCACGCCTGAAGTAACGTGCAGTGTGTTGCCCATCACTCGGCAGACACAGAGGGCCTCCGAGGGACATATGGGCCTCGATGTTGCTCAGTAGGCCCACAGGGGTGTGGGGGTACTCAGTGATCTTGGAACGAAAATGATGCTCACCCGAGGGGCCTAGGAGTTCTCAAAGGGTACCTTCTTTAAAATAAAGCAGAACAGCGACTAAGAGCTCATGGGAAGAGCTGCCTGCCTCCCGTTCTGCATGGTTACTCGGGGCCTTACCTCGAGGCAAGGACTCACGTTGAGATTCCCTTTAGCTCTAGAGCATTACAAGAAGAGAGCCACCCCGGCCGTGGAAGCACCCTGTGTAGCCAGAGAAAACCCATTTCCTTCCCAGACCCATGCCTACGGCGTCCAGAGGCCTGACAACAGCAGAGAATTTCAGGGAGCTTCCAGGGAGCATGAATGGGGCTTTCCAAATGGAAAAGCAAGGCTAGTACCATCCCGCCCCCATTTCCATGGGCACACGCAGCATACATCCCTGTGGTTTCTGACAAGTCAAAAGAGACACAGAGCACACACTGGTTCCTTCCCTGAATCAACTTCTCCAGGCAGAGTGTTCTGCATCTAGTGAACGGCCTCAACCAAGGCACGCCCTAGCTAGGCCTCTGGGCCCGGGCCTCTTCAGAAGCCTGCAGTGCTACAGGAAGAACTGTGCTTTAGTTGCAATAGGCAAGCAATCCGCCTTTCTCCTGGAGGCAGGGTGACTTCAGGTAGGAGGTCCTGGTTGGAAGGCGAAGCCTAGTGTTTTTTTTCAGTGCCAATCAGAGTAGGGAATGAGTGCGACTTCCACGGCATGTTGGAACCTGCTAGAACCGTGCCCGTGAACCTGTGGTAGTGCTGGGGAAATCAAGCTGTCCCAAGAAAGAGTGTACTGTTTTGCCCATCACTCGGCATACACAGTGTGAGTACGAAGGCCTACGGGCCTGGATGTTGTTTAGAAGAGCCAGGGGAGCCTGGGGGTACTCAGTGTTCTTGCAGGGAATAGGGTTTCCAGGCGAGGCACCTAGGTGTCCCGCAAAGCGTACTGGCGTTCAAATGCTGCAGAGCAGCGACTACGGCCTCATGGAAACTGCTGCACGCCTCCGCTTCTGCAGAGCAATTCAGGGCCTTACCTCGAGGCAAGTCCTCACGTTGAGTGTCCCGTGAGCGACACCGCATGGTAGGATGCTGACTTTCTCCTTGAGTAGAGAGACTTCAGGTACGAGGTCCTCTAAGAATTCTAAGAAGAGTGTTTTCTCATGGCAGCTCAAACGAGGGCAATGTCGAAGACTTCCAGGCCATGTTGGACTGCCTAGAAATGTGGTTCTGATGTTGTTCGAGGGCTCTGGAAATGTAGCACGCCTGAAGTAACGTGCAGTGTGTTGCCCATCACTCGGCAGACACAGAGGGCCTCCGAGGGACCTATGGGCCTCGATGTTGCTCAGTAGGCCCACAGGGGTGTGGGGGTACTCAGTGATCTTGGAACGAAAATGATGCTCACCCGAGGGGCCTAGGAGTTCTCAAAGGGTACCTTCTTTAAAATAAAGCAGAACAGCGACTAAGAGCTCATGGGAAGAGCTGCCTGCCTCCCGTTCTGCATGGCTACTCGGGGCCTTACCTCGAGGCAAGGACTCACGTTGAGATTCCCTTTAGCTCTAGAGCATTACAAGAAGAGAGCCACCCCGGCCGTGGAAGCACCCTGTGTAGCCAGAGAAAACCCATTTTCTTCCCAGACCCATGCCTACGGCGTCCAGAGGCCTGACAACAGCAGAGAATTTCAGGGAGCTTCCAGGGAGCATGAATGGGGCTTTCCAAATGGAAAAGCAAGGCTAGTACCATCCCGCCCCCATTTCCATGGGCACACGCAGCATACATCCCTGTGGTTTCTGACAAGTCAAAAGAGACACAGAGCACACACTGGTTCCTTCCCTGAATCAACTTCTCGAGGCAGAGTGTTCTGCATCTAGTGAACGGCCTCAACCAAGGCACGCCCTAGCTAGGCCTCTGGGCCCGGGCCTCTTCAGAAGCCTGCAGTGCTACAGGAAGAACTGTGCTTTAGTTGCAATAGGCAAGCAATCCGCCTTTCTCCTGGAGGCAGGGTGACTTCAGGTAGGAGGTCCTGGTTGGAAGGCGAAGCCTAGTGTTTTTTTCAGTGCCAATCAGAGTAGGGAATGAGTGCGACTTCCACGGCATGTTGGAACCTGCTAGAACCATGCCCGTGAACCTGTGGTAGTGCTGGGGAAATCAAGCTGTCCCAAGAAAGAGTGTACTGTTTTGCCCATCACTCGGCATACACAGTGTGAGTACGAAGGCCTACGGGCCTGGATGTTGTTTAGAAGAGCCAGGGGAGCCTGGGGGTACTCAGTGTTCTTGCAGGGAATAGGGTTTCCAGGCGAGGCACCTAGGTGTCCCGCAAAGCGTACTGGCGTTCAAATGCTGCAGAGCAGCGGCTACCGCCTCATGGAAACTGCTGCACGCCTCCGCTTCTGCAGAGCAATTCAGGGCCTTACCTCGAGGCAAGTCCTCACGTTGAGTGTCCCGTGAGCGACACCGCATGGTAGGATGCTGACTTTCTCCTTGAGTAGAGAGACTTCAGGTACGAGGTCCTCTAAGAATTCTAAGCAGAGTGTTTTCTCATGGCAGCTCAAACGAGGGCAATGTCGAAGACTTCCAGGCCATGTTGGACTGCCTAGAAATGTGGTTCTGCTGTTGTTCGAGGGCTCTGGAAATGTAGCACGCCTGAAGTAACGTGCAGTGTGTTGCCCATCACTCGGCAGACACAGAGGGCCTCCGAGGGACCTATGGGCCTCGATGTTGCTCAGTAGGCCCACAGGGGTGTGGGGGTACTCAGTGATCTTGGAACGAAAATGATGCTCACCCGAGGGGCCTAGGAGTTCTCAAAGGGTACCTTCTTTAAAATAAAGCAGAACAGCGACTAAGAGCTCATGGGAAGAGCTGCCTGCCTCCCGTTCTGCATGGCTACTCGGGGCCTTACCTCGAGGCAAGGACTCACGTTGAGATTCCCTTTAGCTCTAGAGCATTACAAGAAGAGAGCCACCCCGGCCGTGGAAGCACCCTGTGTAGCCAGAGAAAACCCATTGTCTTCCCAGACCCATGCCTACGGCGTCCAGAGGCCTGACAACAGCAGAGAATTTCAGGGAGCTTCCAGGGAGCATGAATGGGGCTTTCCAAATGGAAAAGCAAGGCTAGTACCATCCCGCCCCCATTTCCATGGGCACACGCAGCATACATCCCTGTGGTTTCTGACAAGTCAAAAGAGACACAGAGCACACACTGGTTCCTTCCCTGAATCAACTTCTCGAGGCAGAGTGTTCTGCATCTAGTGAACGGCCTCAACCAAGGCACGCCCTAGCTAGGCCTCTGGGCCCGGGCCTCTTCAGAAGCCTGCAGTGCTACAGGAAGAACTGTGCTTTAGTTGCAATAGGCAAGCAATCCGCCTTTCTCCTGGAGGCAGGGTGACTTCAGGTAGGAGGTCCTGGTTGGAAGGCGAAGCCTAGTGTTTTTTTTCAGTGCCAATCAGAGTAGGGAATGAGTGCGACTTCCACGGCATGTTGGAACCTGCTAGAACCGTGCCCGTGAACCTGTGGTAGTGCTGGGGAAATCAAGCTGTCCCAAGAAAGAGTGTACTGTTTTGCCCATCACTCGGCATACACAGTGTGAGTACGAAGGCCTACGGGCCTGGATGTTGTTTAGAAGAGCCAGGGGAGCCTGGGGGTACTCAGTGTTCTTGCAGGGAATAGGGTTTCCAGGCGAGGCACCTAGGTGTCCCGCAAAGCGTACTGGCGTTCAAATGCTGCAGAGCAGCGACTACGGCCTCATGGAAACTGCTGCACGCCTCCGCTTCTGCAGAGCAATTCAGGGCCTTACCTCGAGGCAAGTCCTCACGTTGAGTGTCCCGTGAGCGACACCGCATGGTAGGATGCTGACTTTCTCCTTGAGTAGAGAGACTTCAGGTACGAGGTCCTCTAAGAATTCTAAGAAGAGTGTTTTCTCATGGCAGCTCAAACGAGGGCAATGTCGAAGACTTCCAGGCCATGTTGGACTGCCTAGAAATGTGGTTCTGATGTTGTTCGAGGGCTCTGGAAATGTAGCACGCCTGAAGTAACGTGCAGTGTGTTGCCCATCACTCGGCAGACACAGAGGGCCTCCGAGGGACCTATGGGCCTCGATGTTGCTCAGTAGGCCCACAGGGGTGTGGGGGTACTCAGTGATCTTGGAACGAAAATGATGCTCACCCGAGGGGCCTAGGAGTTCTCAAAGGGTACCTTCTTTAAAATAAAGCAGAACAGCGACTAAGAGCTCATGGGAAGAGCTGCCTGCCTCCCGTTCTGCATGGCTACTCGGGGCCTTACCTCGAGGCAAGGACTCACGTTGAGATTCCCTTTAGCTCTAGAGCATTACAAGAAGAGAGCCACCCCGGCCGTGGAAGCACCCTGTGTAGCCAGAGAAAACCCATTTTCTTCCCAGACCCATGCCTACGGCGTCCAGAGGCCTGACAACAGCAGAGAATTTCAGGGAGCTTCCAGGGAGCATGAATGGGGCTTTCCAAATGGAAAAGCAAGGCTAGTACCATCCCGCCCCCATTTCCATGGGCACACGCAGCATACATCCCTGTGGTTTCTGACAAGTCAAAAGAGACACAGAGCACACACTGGTTCCTTCCCTGAATCAACTTCTCGAGGCAGAGTGTTCTGCATCTAGTGAACGGCCTCAACCAAGGCACGCCCTAGCTAGGCCTCTGGGCCCGGGCCTCTTCAGAAGCCTGCAGTGCTACAGGAAGAACTGTGCTTTAGTTGCAATAGGCAAGCAATCCGCCTTTCTCCTGGAGGCAGGGTGACTTCAGGTAGGAGGTCCTGGTTGGAAGGCGAAGCCTAGTGTTTTTTTCAGTGCCAATCAGAGTAGGGAATGAGTGCGACTTCCACGGCATGTTGGAACCTGCTAGAACCATGCCCGTGAACCTGTGGTAGTGCTGGGGAAATCAAGCTGTCCCAAGAAAGAGTGTACTGTTTTGCCCATCACTCGGCATACACAGTGTGAGTACGAAGGCCTACGGGCCTGGATGTTGTTTAGAAGAGCCAGGGGAGCCTGGGGGTACTCAGTGTTCTTGCAGGGAATAGGGTTTCCAGGCGAGGCACCTAGGTGTCCCGCAAAGCGTACTGGCGTTCAAATGCTGCAGAGCAGCGGCTACCGCCTCATGGAAACTGCTGCACGCCTCCGCTTCTGCAGAGCAATTCAGGGCCTTACCTCGAGGCAAGTCCTCACGTTGAGTGTCCCGTGAGCGACACCGCATGGTAGGATGCTGACTTTCTCCTTGAGTAGAGAGACTTCAGGTACGAGGTCCTCTAAGAATTCTAAGCAGAGTGTTTTCTCATGGCAGCTCAAACGAGGGCAATGTCGAAGACTTCCAGGCCATGTTGGACTGCCTAGAAATGTGGTTCTGCTGTTGTTCGAGGGCTCTGGAAATGTAGCACGCCTGAAGTAACGTGCAGTGTGTTGCCCATCACTCGGCAGACACAGAGGGCCTCCGAGGGACCTATGGGCCTCGATGTTGCTCAGTAGGCCCACAGGGGTGTGGGGGTACTCAGTGATCTTGGAACGAAAATGATGCTCACCCGAGGGGCCTAGGAGTTCTCAAAGGGTACCTTCTTTAAAATAAAGCAGAACAGCGACTAAGAGCTCATGGGAAGAGCTGCCTGCCTCCCGTTCTGCATGGCTACTCGGGGCCTTACCTCGAGGCAAGGACTCACGTTGAGATTCCCTTTAGCTCTAGAGCATTACAAGAAGAGAGCCACCCCGGCCGTGGAAGCACCCTGTGTAGCCAGAGAAAACCCATTTTCTTCCCAGACCCATGCCTACGGCGTCCAGAGGCCTGACAACAGCAGAGAATTTCAGGGAGCTTCCAGGGAGCATGAATGGGGCTTTCCAAATGGAAAAGCAAGGCTAGTACCATCCCGCCCCCATTTCCATGGGCACACGCAGCATACATCCCTGTGGTTTCTGACAAGTCAAAAGAGACACAGAGCACACACTGGTTCCTTCCCTGAATCAACTTCTCGAGGCAGAGTGTTCTGCATCTAGTGAACGGCCTCAACCAAGGCACGCCCTAGCTAGGCCTCTGGGCCCGGGCCTCTTCAGAAGCCTGCAGTGCTACAGGAAGAACTGTGCTTTAGTTGCAATAGGCAAGCAATCCGCCTTTCTCCTGGAGGCAGGGTGACTTCAGGTAGGAGGTCCTGGTTGGAAGGCGAAGCCTAGTGTTTCTTTTCAGTGCCAATCAGAGTAGGGAATGAGTGCGACTTCCACGGCATGTTGGAACCTGCTAGAACCGTGCCCGTGAACCTGTGGTAGTGCTGGGGAAATCAAGCTGTCCCAAGAAAGAGTGTACTGTTTTGCCCATCACTCGGCATACACAGTGTGAGTACGAAGGCCTACGGGCCTGGATGTTGTTTAGAAGAGCCAGGGGAGCCTGGGGGTACTCAGTGTTCTTGCAGGGAATAGGGTTTCCAGGCGAGGCACCTAGGTGTCCCGCAAAGCGTACTGGCGTTCAAATGCTGCAGAGCAGCGGCTACCGCCTCATGGAAACTGCTGCACGCCTCCGCTTCTGCAGAGCAATTCAGGGCCTTACCTCGAGGCAAGTCCTCACGTTGAGTGTCCCGTGAGCGACACCGCATGGTAGGATGCTGACTTTCTCCTTGAGTAGAGAGACTTCAGGTACGAGGTCCTCTACGAATTCTAAGCAGAGTGTTTTCTCATGGCAGCTCAAACGAGGGCAATGTCGAAGACTTCCAGGCCATGTTGGACTGCCTAGAAATGTGGTTCTGCTGTTGTTCGAGGGCTCCGGAAATGTAGCACGCCTGAAGTAACGTGCAGTGTGTTGCCCATCACTCGGCAGACACAGAGGGCCTCCGAGGGACCTATGGGCCTCGATGTTGCTCAGTAGGCCCACAGGGGTGTGGGGGTACTCAGTGATCTTGGAACGAAAATGATGCTCACCCGAGGGGCCTAGGAGTTCTCAAAGGGTACCTTCTTTAAAATAAAGCAGAACAGCGACTAAGAGCTCATGGGAAGAGCTGCCTGCCTCCCGTTCTGCATGGCTACTCGGGGCCTTACCTCGAGGCAAGGACTCACGTTGAGATTCCCTTTAGCTCTAGAGCATTACAAGAAGAGAGCCACCCCGGCCGTGGAAGCACCCTGTGTAGCCAGAGGAAACCCATTTTCTTCCCAGACCCATGCCTACGGCGTCCAGAGGCCTGACAACAGCAGAGAATTTCAGGGAGCTTCCAGGGAGCATGAATGGGGCTTTCCAAATGGAAAAGCAAGGCTAGTACCATCCCGCCCCCATTTCCATGGGCACACGCAGCATACATCCCTGTGGTTTCTGACAAGTCAAAAGAGACACAGAGCACACACTGGTTCCTTCCCTGAATCAACTTCTCGAGGCAGAGTGTTCTGCATCTAGTGAACGGCCTCAACCAAGGCACGCCCTAGCTAGGCCTCTGGGCCCGGGCCTCTTCAGAAGCCTGCAGTGCTACAGGAAGAACTGTGCTTTAGTTGCAATAGGCAAGCAATCCGCCTTTCTCCTGGAGGCAGGGTGACTTCAGGTAGGAGGTCCTGGTTGGAAGGCGAAGCCTAGTGTTTTTTTTCAGTGCCAATCAGAGTAGGGAATGAGTGCGACTTCCACGGCATGTTGGAACCTGCTAGAACCGTGCCCGTGAACCTGTGGTAGTGCTGGGGAAATCAAGCTGTCCCAAGAAAGAGTGTACTGTTTTGCCCATCACTCGGCATACACAGTGTGAGTACGAAGGCCTACGGGCCTGGATGTTGTTTAGAAGAGCCAGGGGAGCCTGGGGGTACTCAGTGTTCTTGCAGGGAATAGGGTTTCCAGGCGAGGCACCTAGGTGTCCCGCAAAGCGTACTGGCGTTCAAATGCTGCAGAGCAGCGACTACGGCCTCATGGAAACTGCTGCACGCCTCCGCTTCTGCAGAGCAATTCAGGGCCTTACCTCGAGGCAAGTCCTCACGTTGAGTGTCCCGTGAGCGACACCGCATGGTAGGATGCTGTCTTTCTCCTTGAGTAGAGAGACTTCAGGTACGAGGTCCTCTAAGAATTCTAAGCAGAGTGTTTTCTCATGGCAGCTCAAACGAGGGCAATGTCGAAGACTTCCAGGCCATGTTGGACTGCCTAGAAATGTGGTTCTGCTGTTGTTCGAGGGCTCTGGAAATGTAGCACGCCTGAAGTAACGTGCAGTGTGTTGCCCATCACTCGGCAGACACAGAGGGCCTCCGAGGGACCTATGGGCCTCGATGTTGCTCAGTAGGACCACAGGGGTGTGGGGGTACTCAGTGATCTTGGAACGAAAATGATGCTCACCCGAGGGGCCTAGGAGTTCTCAAAGGGTACCTTCTTTCAAATAAAGCAGAACAGCGACTAAGAGCTCATGGGAAGAGCTGCCTGCCTCCCGTTCTGCATGGCTACTCGGGGCCTTACCTCGAGGCAAGGACTCACGTTGAGATTCCCTTTAGCTCTAGAGCATGGCTAGATGAGCCCCACCCCGGCCATGGAAGCACCCTGTGTAGCCAGAGAAAACCCATTTTCTTCCCAGACCCATGCCTACGGCGTCCAGAGGCCTGACAACAGCAGAGAATTTCAGGGAGCTTCCAGGGAGCATGAATGGGGCTTTCCAAATGGAAAAGCAAGGCTAGTACCATCCCGCCCCCATTTCCATGGGCACACGCAGCATACATCCCTGTGGTTTCTGACAAGTCAAAAGAGACACAGAGCACACACTTCGTCCTTCCCTGAATCAACTCCTCGAGGCAGGGTGTTCTGCATGTAGTGAACGGCCTCAACCAAGGCGCGCCCTAGCTAGACCTCTGGGCCCGTGCCTCTTCAGAAGCCTGCAGTGCTACAGGAAAAACTGTGCTTTAGTGGCAATAGGAACGCAAGCCGACTTTCTCCTGGAGGCAGGGTGACTTCAGGTAGGAGGTCCTGGTTGGAAGGCGAAGCCTAGTGTTTTTTTTTCAGTGCCAATCAGAGTAGGGAATGAGTGCGACTTCCACGGCATGTTGGAACCTGCTAGAACCGTGCCCGTGAACCTGTGGTAGTGCTGGGGAAATCAAGCTGTCCCAAGAAAGAGTGTACTGTTTTGCCCATCACTCGGCATACACAGTGTGAGTACGAAGGCCTACGGGCCTGGATGTTGTTTAGAAGAGCCAGGGGAGCCTGGGGGTACTCAGTGTTCTTGCAGGGAATAGGGTTTCCAGGCGAGGCACCTAGGTGTCCCGCAAAGCGTACTGGCGTTCAAATGCTGCAGAGCAGCGACTACGGCCTCATGGAAACTGCTGCACGCCTCCGCTTCTGCAGAGCAATTCAGGGCCTTACCTCGAGGCAAGTCCTCACGTTGAGTGTCCCGTGAGCGACACCGCATGGTAGGATGCTGACTTTCTCCTTGAGTAGAGAGACTTCAGGTACGAGGTCCTCTACGAATTCTAAGCAGAGTGTTTTCTCATGGCAGCTCAAACGAGGGCAATGTCGAAGACTTCCAGGCCATGTTGGACTGCCTATAAATGTGGTTCTGCTGTTGTTCGAGGGCTCTGGAAATGTAGCATGCCTGAAGTAACGTGCAGTGTGTTGCCCATCACTCGGCAGACACAGAGGGCCTCCGAGGGACCTATGGGCCTCGATGTTGCTCAGTAGGCCCACAGGGGTGTGGGGGTACTCAGTGATCTTGGAACGAAAATGATGCTCACCCGAGGGGCCTAGGAGTTCTCAAAGGGTACCTTCTTTAAAATAAAGCAGAACAGCGACTAAGAGCTCATGGGAAGAGCTGCCTGCCTCCCGTTCTGCATGGCTACTCGGGGCCTTACCTCGAGGCAAGGACTCACGTTGAGATTCCCTTTAGCTCTAGAGCATTACAAGAAGAGAGCCACCCCGGCCGTGGAAGCACCCTGTGTAGCCAGAGAAAACCCATTTTCTTCCCAGACCCATGCCTACGGCGTCCAGAGGCCTGACAACAGCAGAGAATTTCAGGGAGCTTCCAGGGAGCATGAATGGGGCTTTCCAAATGGAAAAGCAAGGCTAGTACCATCCCGCCCCCATTTCCATGGGCACACGCAGCATACATCCCTGTGGTTTCTGACAAGTCAAAAGAGACACAGAGCACACACTGGTTCCTTCCCTGAATCAACTTCTCGAGGCAGAGTGTTCTGCATCTAGTGAACGGCCTCAACCAAGGCACGCCCTAGCTAGGCCTCTGGGCCCGGGCCTCTTCAGAAGCCTGCAGTGCTACAGGAAGAACTGTGCTTTAGTTGCAATAGGCAAGCAATCCGCCTTTCTCCTGGAGGCAGGGTGACTTCAGGTAGGAGGTCCTGGTTGGAAGGCGAAGCCTAGTGTTTTTTTTCAGTGCCAATCAGAGTAGGGAATGAGTGCGACTTCCACGGCATGTTGGAACCTGCTAGAACCGTGCCCGTGAACCTGTGGTAGTGCTGGGGAAATCAAGCTGTCCCAAGAAAGAGTGTACTGTTTTGCCCATCACTCGGCATACACAGTGTGAGTACGAAGGCCTACGGGCCTGGATGTTGTTTAGAAGAGCCAGGGGAGCCTGGGGGTACTCAGTGTTCTTGCAGGGAATAGGGTTTCCAGGCGAGGCACCTAGGTGTCCCGCAAAGCGTACTGGCGTTCAAATGCTGCAGAGCAGCGGCTACCGCCTCATGGAAACTGCTGCACGCCTCCGCTTCTGCAGAGCAATTCAGGGCCTTACCTCGAGGCAAGTCCTCACGTTGAGTGTCCCGTGAGCGACACCGCATGGTAGGATGCTGACTTTCTCCTTGAGTAGAGAGACTTCAGGTACGAGGTCCTCTAAGAATTCTAAGCAGAGTGTTTTCTCATGGCAGCTCAAACGAGGGCAATGTCGAAGACTTCCAGGCCATGTTGGACTGCCTAGAAATGTGGTTCTGCTGTTGTTCGAGGGCTCTGGAAATGTAGCACGCCTGAAGTAACGTGCAGTGTGTTGCCCATCACTCGGCAGACACAGAGGGCCTCCGAGGGACCTATGGGCCTCGATGTTGCTCAGTAGGCCCACAGGGGTGTGGGGGTACTCAGTGATCTTGGAACGAAAATGATGCTCACCCGAGGGGCCTAGGAGTTCTCAAAGGGTACCTTCTTTAAAATAAAGCAGAACAGCGACTAAGAGCTCATGGGAAGAGCTGCCTGCCTCCCGTTCTGCATGGCTACTCGGGGCCTTACCTCGAGGCAAGGACTCACGTTGAGATTCCCTTTAGCTCTAGAGCATGGCTAGATGAGCCCCACCCCGGCCATGGAAGCACCCTGTGTAGCCAGAGAAAACCCATTTTCTTCCCAGACCCATGCCTACGGCGTCCAGAGGCCTGACAACAGCAGAGAATTTCAGGGAGCTTCCAGGGAGCATGAATGGGGCTTTCCAAATGGAAAAGCAAGGCTAGTACCATCCCGCCCCCATTTCCATGGGCACACGCAGCATACATCCCTGTGGTTTCTGACAAGTCAAAAGAGACACAGAGCACACACTTCGTCCTTCCCTGAATCAACTCCTCGAGGCAGGGTGTTCTGCATGTAGTGAACGGCCTCAACCAAGGCGCGCCCTAGCTAGACCTCTGGGCCCGTGCCTCTTCAGAAGCCTGCAGTGCTACAGGAAAAATTGTGCTTTAGTGGCAATAGGAACGCAAGCCGACTTTCTCCTGGAGGCAGGGTGACTTCAGGTAGGAGGTCCTGGTTGGAAGGCGAAGCCTAGTGTTTTTTTTTCAGTGCCAATCAGAGTAGGGAATGAGTGCGACTTCCACGGCATGTTGGAACCTGCTAGAACCGTGCCCGTGAACCTGTGGTAGTGCTGGGGAAATCAAGCTGTCCCAAGAAAGAGTGTACTGTTTTGCCCATCACTCGGCATACACAGTGTGAGTACGAAGGCCTACGGGCCTGGATGTTGTTTAGAAGAGCCAGGGGAGCCTGGGGGTACTCAGTGTTCTTGCAGGGAATAGGGTTTCCAGGCGAGGCACCTAGGTGTCCCGCAAAGCGTACTGGCGTTCAAATGCTGCAGAGCAGCGACTACGGCCTCATGGAAACTGCTGCACGCCTCCGCTTCTGCAGAGCAATTCAGGGCCTTACCTCGAGGCAAGTCCTCACGTTGAGTGTCCCGTGAGCGACACCGCATGGTAGGATGCTGACTTTCTCCTTGAGTAGAGAGACTTCAGGTACGAGGTCCTCTAAGAATTCTAAGCAGAGTGTTTTCTCATGGCAGCTCAAACGAGGGCAATGTCGAAGACTTCCAGGCCATGTTGGACTGCCTAGAAATGTGGTTCTGCTGTTGTTCGAGGGCTCTGGAAATGTAGCAGGCCTGAAGTAACGTGCAGTGT
Source organism: Eubalaena glacialis (assembly GCF_028564815.1). Lineage (NCBI taxonomy): Eukaryota > Metazoa > Chordata > Mammalia > Artiodactyla > Balaenidae > Eubalaena > Eubalaena glacialis. Next base: position 103,976,759 of record NC_083716.1, read on the forward strand.
GTTGCCCATCACTCGGCAGACACAGAGGGCCTCCGAGGGACCTATGGGCCTCGATGTTGCTCAGTAGGCCCACAGGGGTGTGGGGGTACTCAGTGATCTTGGAACGAAAATGATGCTCACCCGAGGGGCCTAGGAGTTCTCAAAGGGTACCTTCTTTAAAATAAAGCAGAACAGCGACTAAGAGCTCATGGGAAGAGCTGCCTGCCTCCCGTTCTGCATGGCTACTCGGGGCCTTACCTCGAGGCAAGGACTCACGTTGAGATTCCCTTTAGCTCTAGAGCATTACAAGAAGAGAGCCACCCCGGCCGTGGAAGCACCCTGTGTAGCCAGAGAAAACCCATTTTCTTCCCAGACCCATGCCTACGGCGTCCAGAGGCCTGACAACAGCAGAGAATTTCAGGGAGCTTCCAGGGAGCATGAATGGCGCTTTCCAAATGGAAAAGCAAGGCTAGTACCATCCCGCCCCCATTTCCATGGGCACACGCAGCATACATCCCTGTGGTTTCTGACAAGTCAAAAGAGACACAGAGCACACACTGGTTCCTTCCCTGAATCAACTTCTCGAGGCAGAGTGTTCTGCATCTAGTGAACGGCCTCAACCAAGGCACGCCCTAGCTAGGCCTCTGGGCCCGGGCCTCTTCAGAAGCCTGCAGTGCTACAGGAAGAACTGTGCTTTAGTTGCAATAGGCAAGCAATCCGCCTTTCTCCTGGAGGCAGGGTGACTTCAGGTAGGAGGTCCTGGTTGGAAGGCGAAGCCTAGTGTTTTTTTTCAGTGCCAATCAGAGTAGGGAATGAGTGCGACTTCCACGGCATGTTGGAACCTGCTAGAACCGTGCCCGTGAACCTGTGGTAGTGCTGGGGAAATCAAGCTGTCCCAAGAAAGAGTGTACTGTTTTGCCCATCACTCGGCATACACAGTGTGAGTACGAAGGCCTACGGGCCTGGATGTTGTTTAGAAGAGCCAGGGGAGCCTGGGGGTACTCAGTGTTCTTGCAGGGAATAGGGTTTCCAGGCGAGGCACCTAGGTGTCCCGCAAAGCGTACTGGCGTTCAAATGCTGCAGAGCAGCGGCTACCGCCTCATGGAAACTGCTGCACGCCTCCGCTTCTGCAGAGCAATTCAGGGCCTTACCTCGAGGCAAGTCCTCACGTTGAGTGTCCCGTGAGCGACACCGCATGGTAGGATGCTGACTTTCTCCTTGAGTAGAGAGACTTCAGGTACGAGGTCCTCTAAGAATTCTAAGCAGAGTGTTTTCTCATGGCAGCTCAAACGAGGGCAATGTCGAAGACTTCCAGGCCATGTTGGACTGCCTAGAAATGTGGTTCTGCTGTTGTTCGAGGGCTCTGGAAATGTAGCACGCCTGAAGTAACGTGCAGTGTGTTGCCCATCACTCGGCAGACACAGAGGGCCTCCGAGGGACCTATGGGCCTCGATGTTGCTCAGTAGGCCCACAGGGGTGTGGGGGTACTCAGTGATCTTGGAACGAAAATGATGCTCACCCGAGGGGCCTAGGAGTTCTCAAAGGGTACCTTCTTTAAAATAAAGCAGAACAGCGACTAAGAGCTCATGGGAAGAGCTGCCTGCCTCCCGTTCTGCATGGCTACTCGGGGCCTTACCTCGAGGCAAGGACTCACGTTGAGATTCCCTTTAGCTCTAGAGCATGGCTAGATGAGCCCCACCCCGGCCATGGAAGCACCCTGTGTAGCCAGAGAAAACCCATTTTCTTCCCAGACCCATGCCTACGGCGTCCAGAGGCCTGACAACAGCAGAGAATTTCAGGGAGCTTCCAGGGAGCATGAATGGGGCTTTCCAAATGGAAAAGCAAGGCTAGTACCATCCCGCCCCCATTTCCATGGGCACACGCAGCATACATCCCTGTGGTTTCTGACAAGTCAAAAGAGACACAGAGCACACACTTCGTCCTTCCCTGAATCAACTCCTCGAGGCAGGGTGTTCTGCATGTAGTGAACGGCCTCAACCAAGGCGCGCCCTAGCTAGACCTCTGGGCCCGTGCCTCTTCAGAAGCCTGCAGTGCTACAGGAAAAACTGTGCTTTAGTGGCAATAGGAACGCAAGCCGACTTTCTCCTGGAGGCAGGGTGACTTCAGGTAGGAGGTCCTGGTTGGAAGGCGAAGCCTAGTGTTTTTTTTTCAGTGCCAATCAGAGTAGGGAATGAGTGCGACTTCCACGGCATGTTGGAACCTGCTAGAACCGTGCCCGTGAACCTGTGGTAGTGCTGGGGAAATCAAGCTGTCCCAAGAAAGAGTGTACTGTTTTGCCCATCACTCGGCATACACAGTGTGAGTACGAAGGCCTACGGGCCTGGATGTTGTTTAGAAGAGCCAGGGGAGCCTGGGGGTACTCAGTGTTCTTGCAGGGAATAGGGTTTCCAGGCGAGGCACCTAGGTGTCCCGCAAAGCGTACTGGCGTTCAAATGCTGCAGAGCAGCGACTACGGCCTCATGGAAACTGCTGCACGCCTCCGCTTCTGCAGAGCAATTCAGGGCCTTACCTCGAGGCAAGTCCTCACGTTGAGTGTCCCGTGAGCGACACCGCATGGTAGGATGCTGACTTTCTCCTTGAGTAGAGAGACTTCAGGTACGAGGTCCTCTAAGAATTCTAAGCAGAGTGTTTTCTCATGGCAGCTCAAACGAGGGCAATGTCGAAGACTTCCAGGCCATGTTGGACTGCCTAGAAATGTGGTTCTGCTGTTGTTCGAGGGCTCTGGAAATGTAGCAGGCCTGAAGTAACGTGCAGTGTGTTGCCCATCACTCGGCAGACACAGAGGGCCTCCGAGGGACCTATGGGCCTCGATGTTGCTCAGTAGGCCCACAGGGGTGTGGGGGTACTCAGTGATCTTGGAACGAAAATGATGCTCACCCGAGGGGCCTAGGAGTTCTCAAAGGGTACCTTCTTTAAAATAAAGCAGAACAGCGACTAAGAGCTCATGGGAAGAGCTGCCTGCCTCCCGTTCTGCATGGCTACTCGGGCCCTTACCTCGAGGCAAGGACTCACGTTGAGATTCCCTTTAGCTCTAGAGCATTACAAGAAGAGAGCCACCCCGGCCGTGGAAGCACCCTGTGTAGCCAGAGAAAACCCATTTTCTTCCCAGACCCATGCCTACGGCGTCCAGAGGCCTGACAACAGCAGAGAATTTCAGGGAGCTTCCAGGGAGCATGAATGGGGCTTTCCAAATGGAAAAGCAAGGCTAGTACCATCCCGCCCCCATTTCCATGGGCACACGCAGCATACATCCCTGTGGTTTCTGACAAGTCAAAAGAGACACAGAGCACACACTGGTTCCTTCCCTGAATCAACTTCTCGAGGCAGAGTGTTCTGCATCTAGTGAACGGCCTCAACCAAGGCACGCCCTAGCTAGGCCTCTGGGCCCGGGCCTCTTCAGAAGCCTGCAGTGCTACAGGAAGAACTGTGCTTTAGTTGCAATAGGCAAGCAATCCGCCTTTCTCCTGGAGGCAGGGTGACTTCAGGTAGGAGGTCCTGGTTGGAAGGCGAAGCCTAGTGTTTTTTTTCAGTGCCAATCAGAGTAGGGAATGAGTGCGACTTCCACGGCATGTTGGAACCTGCTAGAACCGTGCCCGTGAACCTGTGGTAGTGCTGGGGAAATCAAGCTGTCCCAAGAAAGAGTGTACTGTTTTGCCCATCACTCGGCATACACAGTGTGAGTACGAAGGCCTACGGGCCTGGATGTTGTTTAGAAGAGCCAGGGGAGCCTGGGGGTACTCAGTGTTCTTGCAGGGAATAGGGTTTCCAGGCGAGGCACCTAGGTGTCCCGCAAAGCGTACTGGCGTTCAAATGCTGCAGAGCAGCGGCTACCGCCTCATGGAAACTGCTGCACGCCTCCGCTTCTGCAGAGCAATTCAGGGCCTTACCTCGAGGCAAGTCCTCACGTTGAGTGTCCCGTGAGCGACACCGCATGGTAGGATGCTGACTTTCTCCTTGAGTAGAGAGACTTCAGGTACGAGGTCCTCTAAGAATTCTAAGCAGAGTGTTTTCTCATGGCAGCTCAAACGAGGGCAATGTCGAAGACTTCCAGGCCATGTTGGACTGCCTAGAAATGTGGTTCTGCTGTTGTTCGAGGGCTCTGGAAATGTAGCACGCCTGAAGTAACGTGCAGTGTGTTGCCCATCACTCGGCAGACACAGAGGGCCTCCGAGGGACCTATGGGCCTCGATGTTGCTCAGTAGGCCCACAGGGGTGTGGGGGTACTCAGTGATCTTGGAACGAAAATGATGCTCACCCGAGGGGCCTAGGAGTTCTCAAAGGGTACCTTCTTTAAAATAAAGCAGAACAGCGACTAAGAGCTCATGGGAAGAGCTGCCTGCCTCCCGTTCTGCATGGCTACTCGGGGCCTTACCTCGAGGCAAGGACTCACGTTGAGATTCCCTTTAGCTCTAGAGCATGGCTAGATGAGCCCCACCCCGGCCATGGAAGCACCCTGTGTAGCCAGAGAAAACCCATTTTCTTCCCAGACCCATGCCTACGGCGTCCAGAGGCCTGACAACAGCAGAGAATTTCAGGGAGCTTCCAGGGAGCATGAATGGGGCTTTCCAAATGGAAAAGCAAGGCTAGTACCATCCCGCCCCCATTTCCATGGGCACACGCAGCATACATCCCTGTGGTTTCTGACAAGTCAAAAGAGACACAGAGCACACACTTCGTCCTTCCCTGAATCAACTCCTCGAGGCAGGGTGTTCTGCATGTAGTGAACGGCCTCAACCAAGGCGCGCCCTAGCTAGACCTCTGGGCCCGTGCCTCTTCAGAAGCCTGCAGTGCTACAGGAAAAATTGTGCTTTAGTGGCAATAGGAACGCAAGCCGACTTTCTCCTGGAGGCAGGGTGACTTCAGGTAGGAGGTCCTGGTTGGAAGGCGAAGCCTAGTGTTTTTTTTTCAGTGCCAATCAGAGTAGGGAATGAGTGCGACTTCCACGGCATGTTGGAACCTGCTAGAACCGTGCCCGTGAACCTGTGGTAGTGCTGGGGAAATCAAGCTGTCCCAAGAAAGAGTGTACTGTTTTGCCCATCACTCGGCATACACAGTGTGAGTACGAAGGCCTACGGGCCTGGATGTTGTTTAGAAGAGCCAGGGGAGCCTGGGGGTACTCAGTGTTCTTGCAGGGAATAGGGTTTCCAGGCGAGGCACCTAGGTGTCCCGCAAAGCGTACTGGCGTTCAAATGCTGCAGAGCAGCGACTACGGCCTCATGGAAACTGCTGCACGCCTCCGCTTCTGCAGAGCAATTCAGGGCCTTACCTCGAGGCAAGTCCTCACGTTGAGTGTCCCGTGAGCGACACCGCATGGTAGGATGCTGACTTTCTCCTTGAGTAGAGAGACTTCAGGTACGAGGTCCTCTAAGAATTCTAAGCAGAGTGTTTTCTCATGGCAGCTCAAACGAGGGCAATGTCGAAGACTTCCAGGCCATGTTGGACTGCCTAGAAATGTGGTTCTGCTGTTGTTCGAGGGCTCTGGAAATGTAGCAGGCCTGAAGTAACGTGCAGTGTGTTGCCCATCACTCGGCAGACACAGAGGGCCTCCGAGGGACCTATGGGCCTCGATGTTGCTCAGTAGGCCCACAGGGGTGTGGGGGTACTCAGTGATCTTGGAACGAAAATGATGCTCACCCGAGGGGCCTAGGAGTTCTCAAAGGGTACCTTCTTTAAAATAAAGCAGAACAGCGACTAAGAGCTCATGGGAAGAGCTGCCTGCCTCCCGTTCTGCATGGCTACTCGGGGCCTTACCTCGAGGCAAGGACTCACGTTGAGATTCCCTTTAGCTCTAGAGCATTACAAGAAGAGAGCCACCCCGGCCGTGGAAGCACCCTGTGTAGCCAGAGAAAACCCATTTTCTTCCCAGACCCATGCCTACGGCGTCCAGAGGCCTGACAACAGCAGAGAATTTCAGGGAGCTTCCAGGGAGCATGAATGGCGCTTTCCAAATGGAAAAGCAAGGCTAGTACCATCCCGCCCCCATTTCCATGGGCACACGCAGCATACATCCCTGTGGTTTCTGACAAGTCAAAAGAGACACAGAGCACACACTGGTTCCTTCCCTGAATCAACTTCTCGAGGCAGAGTGTTCTGCATCTAGTGAACGGCCTCAACCAAGGCACGCCCTAGCTAGGCCTCTGGGCCCGGGCCTCTTCAGAAGCCTGCAGTGCTACAGGAAGAACTGTGCTTTAGTTGCAATAGGCAAGCAATCCGCCTTTCTCCTGGAGGCAGGGTGACTTCAGGTAGGAGGTCCTGGTTGGAAGGCGAAGCCTAGTGTTTTTTTTCAGTGCCAATCAGAGTAGGGAATGAGTGCGACTTCCACGGCATGTTGGAACCTGCTAGAACCGTGCCCGTGAACCTGTGGTAGTGCTGGGGAAATCAAGCTGTCCCAAGAAAGAGTGTACTGTTTTGCCCATCACTCGGCATACACAGTGTGAGTACGAAGGCCTACGGGCCTGGATGTTGTTTAGAAGAGCCAGGGGAGCCTGGGGGTACTCAGTGTTCTTGCAGGGAATAGGGTTTCCAGGCGAGGCACCTAGGTGTCCCGCAAAGCGTACTGGCGTTCAAATGCTGCAGAGCAGCGGCTACCGCCTCATGGAAACTGCTGCACGCCTCCGCTTCTGCAGAGCAATTCAGGGCCTTACCTCGAGGCAAGTCCTCACGTTGAGTGTCCCGTGAGCGACACCGCATGGTAGGATGCTGACTTTCTCCTTGAGTAGAGAGACTTCAGGTACGAGGTCCTCTAAGAATTCTAAGCAGAGTGTTTTCTCATGGCAGCTCAAACGAGGGCAATGTCGAAGACTTCCAGGCCATGTTGGACTGCCTAGAAATGTGGTTCTGCTGTTGTTCGAGGGCTCTGGAAATGTAGCACGCCTGAAGTAACGTGCAGTGTGTTGCCCATCACTCGGCAGACACAGAGGGCCTCCGAGGGACCTATGGGCCTCGATGTTGCTCAGTAGGCCCACAGGGGTGTGGGGGTACTCAGTGATCTTGGAACGAAAATGATGCTCACCCGAGGGGCCTAGGAGTTCTCAAAGGGTACCTTCTTTAAAATAAAGCAGAACAGCGACTAAGAGCTCATGGGAAGAGCTGCCTGCCTCCCGTTCTGCATGGCTACTCGGGGCCTTACCTCGAGGCAAGGACTCACGTTGAGATTCCCTTTAGCTCTAGAGCATGGCTAGATGAGCCCCACCCCGGCCATGGAAGCACCCTGTGTAGCCAGAGAAAACCCATTTTCTTCCCAGACCCATGCCTACGGCGTCCAGAGGCCTGACAACAGCAGAGAATTTCAGGGAGCTTCCAGGGAGCATGAATGGGGCTTTCCAAATGGAAAAGCAAGGCTAGTACCATCCCGCCCCCATTTCCATGGGCACACGCAGCATACATCCCTGTGGTTTCTGACAAGTCAAAAGAGACACAGAGCACACACTTCGTCCTTCCCTGAATCAACTCCTCGAGGCAGGGTGTTCTGCATGTAGTGAACGGCCTCAACCAAGGCGCGCCCTAGCTAGACCTCTGGGCCCGTGCCTCTTCAGAAGCCTGCAGTGCTACAGGAAAAACTGTGCTTTAGTGGCAATAGGAACGCAAGCCGACTTTCTCCTGGAGGCAGGGTGACTTCAGGTAGGAGGTCCTGGTTGGAAGGCGAAGCCTAGTGTTTTTTTTTCAGTGCCAATCAGAGTAGGGAATGAGTGCGACTTCCACGGCATGTTGGAACCTGCTAGAACCGTGCCCGTGAACCTGTGGTAGTGCTGGGGAAATCAAGCTGTCCCAAGAAAGAGTGTACTGTTTTGCCCATCACTCGGCATACACAGTGTGAGTACGAAGGCCTACGGGCCTGGATGTTGTTTAGAAGAGCCAGGGGAGCCTGGGGGTACTCAGTGTTCTTGCAGGGAATAGGGTTTCCAGGCGAGGCACCTAGGTGTCCCGCAAAGCGTACTGGCGTTCAAATGCTGCAGAGCAGCGACTACGGCCTCATGGAAACTGCTGCACGCCTCCGCTTCTGCAGAGCAATTCAGGGCCTTACCTCGAGGCAAGTCCTCACGTTGAGTGTCCCGTGAGCGACACCGCATGGTAGGATGCTGACTTTCTCCTTGAGTAGAGAGACTTCAGGTACGAGGTCCTCTAAGAATTCTAAGCAGAGTGTTTTCTCATGGCAGCTCAAACGAGGGCAATGTCGAAGACTTCCAGGCCATGTTGGACTGCCTAGAAATGTGGTTCTGCTGTTGTTCGAGGGCTCTGGAAATGTAGCAGGCCTGAAGTAACGTGCAGTGTGTTGCCCATCACTCGGCAGACACAGAGGGCCTCCGAGGGACCTATGGGCCTCGATGTTGCTCAGTAGGCCCACAGGGGTGTGGGGGTACTCAGTGATCTTGGAACGAAAATGATGCTCACCCGAGGGGCCTAGGAGTTCTCAAAGGGTACCTTCTTTAAAATAAAGCAGAACAGCGACTAAGAGCTCATGGGAAGAGCTGCCTGCCTCCCGTTCTGCATGGCTACTCGGGCCCTTACCTCGAGGCAAGGACTCACGTTGAGATTCCCTTTAGCTCTAGAGCATTACAAGAAGAGAGCCACCCCGGCCGTGGAAGCACCCTGTGTAGCCAGAGAAAACCCATTTTCTTCCCAGACCCATGCCTACGGCGTCCAGAGGCCTGACAACAGCAGAGAATTTCAGGGAGCTTCCAGGGAGCATGAATGGGGCTTTCCAAATGGAAAAGCAAGGCTAGTACCATCCCGCCCCCATTTCCATGGGCACACGCAGCATACATCCCTGTGGTTTCTGACAAGTCAAAAGAGACACAGAGCACACACTGGTTCCTTCCCTGAATCAACTTCTCGAGGCAGAGTGTTCTGCATCTAGTGAACGGCCTCAACCAAGGCACGCCCTAGCTAGGCCTCTGGGCCCGGGCCTCTTCAGAAGCCTGCAGTGCTACAGGAAGAACTGTGCTTTAGTTGCAATAGGCAAGCAATCCGCCTTTCTCCTGGAGGCAGGGTGACTTCAGGTAGGAGGTCCTGGTTGGAAGGCGAAGCCTAGTGTTTTTTTTCAGTGCCAATCAGAGTAGGGAATGAGTGCGACTTCCACGGCATGTTGGAACCTGCTAGAACCGTGCCCGTGAACCTGTGGTAGTGCTGGGGAAATCAAGCTGTCCCAAGAAAGAGTGTACTGTTTTGCCCATCACTCGGCATACACAGTGTGAGTACGAAGGCCTACGGGCCTGGATGTTGTTTAGAAGAGCCAGGGGAGCCTGGGGGTACTCAGTGTTCTTGCAGGGAATAGGGTTTCCAGGCGAGGCACCTAGGTGTCCCGCAAAGCGTACTGGCGTTCAAATGCTGCAGAGCAGCGACTACGGCCTCATGGAAACTGCTGCACGCCTCCGCTTCTGCAGAGCAATTCAGGGCCTTACCTCGAGGCAAGTCCTCACGTTGAGTGTCCCGTGAGCGACACCGCATGGTAGGATGCTGACTTTCTCCTTGAGTAGAGAGACTTCAGGTACGAGGTCCTCTAAGAATTCTAAGCAGAGTGTTTTCTCATGGCAGCTCAAACGAGGGCAATGTCGAAGACTTCCAGGCCATGTTGGACTGCCTAGAAATGTGGTTCTGCTGTTGTTCGAGGGCTCTGGAAATGTAGCAGGCCTGAAGTAACGTGCAGTGTGTTGCCCATCACTCGGCAGACACAGAGGGCCTCCGAGGGACCTATGGGCCTCGATGTTGCTCAGTAGGCCCACAGGGGTGTGGGGGTACTCAGTGATCTTGGAACGAAAATGATGCTCACCCGAGGGGCCTAGGAGTTCTCAAAGGGTACCTTCTTTAAAATAAAGCAGAACAGCGACTAAGAGCTCATGGGAAGAGCTGCCTGCCTCCCGTTCTGCATGGCTACTCGGGGCCTTACCTCGAGGCAAGGACTCACGTTGAGATTCCCTTTAGCTCTAGAGCATTACAAGAAGAGAGCCACCCCGGCCGTGGAAGCACCCTGTGTAGCCAGAGAAAACCCATTTTCTTCCCAGACCCATGCCTACGGCGTCCAGAGGCCTGACAACAGCAGAGAATTTCAGGGAGCTTCCAGGGAGCATGAATGGGGCTTTCCAAATGGAAAAGCAAGGCTAGTACCATCCCGCCCCCATTTCCATGGGCACACGCAGCATACATCCCTGTGGTTTCTGACAAGTCAAAAGAGACACAGAGCACACACTGGTTCCTTCCCTGAATCAACTTCTCGAGGCAGAGTGTTCTGCATCTAGTGAACGGCCTCAACCAAGGCACGCCCTAGCTAGGCCTCTGGGCCCGGGCCTCTTCAGAAGCCTGCAGTGCTACAGGAAGAACTGTGCTTTAGTTGCAATAGGCAAGCAATCCGCCTTTCTCCTGGAGGCAGGGTGACTTCAGGTAGGTGGTCCTGGTTGGAAGGCGAAGCCTAGTGTTTTTTTTCAGTGCCAATCAGAGTAGGGAATGAGTGCGACTTCCACGGCATGTTGGAACCTGCTAGAACCATGCCCGTGAACCTGTGGTAGTGCTGGGGAAATCAAGCTGTCCCAAGAGTGTACTGTTTTGCCCATCACTCGGCATACACAGTGTGAGTACGAAGGCCTACGGGCCTGGATGTTGTTTAGAAGAGCCAGGGGAGCCTGGGGGTACTCAGTGTTCTTGCAGGGAATAGGGTTTCCAGGCGAGGCACCTAGGTGTCCCGCAAAGCGTACTGGCGTTCAAATGCTGCAGAGCAGCGACTACGGCCTCATGGAAACTGCTGCACGCCTCCGCTTCTGCAGAGCAATTCAGGGCCTTACCTCGAGGCAAGTCCTCACGTTGAGTGTCCCGTGAGCGACACCGCATGGTAGGATGCTGTCTTTCTCCTTGAGTAGAGAGACTTCAGGTACGAGGTCCTCTAAGAATTCTAAGCAGAGTGTTTTCTCATGGCAGCTCAAACGAGGGCAATGTCGAAGACTTCCAGGCCATGTTGGACTGCCTAGAAATGTGGTTCTGCTGTTGTTCGAGGGCTCTGGAAATGTAGCACGCCTGAAGTAACGTGCAGTGTGTTGCCCATCACTCGGCAGACACAGAGGGCCTCCGAGGGACCTATGGGCCTCGATGTTGCTCAGTAGGCCCACAGGGGTGTGGGGGTACTCAGTGATCTTGGAACGAAAATGATGCTCACCCGAGGGGCCTAGGAGTTCTCAAAGGGTACCTTCTTTAAAATAAAGCAGAACAGCGACTAAGAGCTCATGGGAAGAGCTGCCTGCCTCCCGTTCTGCATGGCTACTCGGGGCCTTACCTCGAGGCAAGGACTCACGTTGAGATTCCCTTTAGCTCTAGAGCATGGCTAGATGAGCCCCACCCCGGCCATGGAAGCACCCTGTGTAGCCAGAGAAAACCCATTTTCTTCCCAGACCCATGCCTACGGCGTCCAGAGGCCTGACAACAGCAGAGAATTTCAGGGAGCTTCCAGGGAGCATGAATGGGGCTTTCCAAATGGAAAAGCAAGGCTAGTACCATCCCGCCCCCATTTCCATGGGCACACGCAGCATACATCCCTGTGGTTTCTGACAAGTCAAAAGAGACACAGAGCACACACTTCGTCCTTCCCTGAATCAACTCCTCGAGGCAGGGTGTTCTGCATGTAGTGAACGGCCTCAACCAAGGCGCGCCCTAGCTAGACCTCTGGGCCCGTGCCTCTTCAGAAGCCTGCAGTGCTACAGGAAAAACTGTGCTTTAGTGGCAATAGGAACGCAAGCCGACTTTCTCCTGGAGGCAGGGTGACTTCAGGTAGGAGGTCCTGGTTGGAAGGCGAAGCCTAGTGTTTTTTTTTCAGTGCCAATCAGAGTAGGGAATGAGTGCGACTTCCACGGCATGTTGGAACCTGCTAGAACCGTGCCCGTGAACCTGTGGTAGTGCTGGGGAAATCAAGCTGTCCCAAGAAAGAGTGTACTGTTTTGCCCATCACTCGGCATACACAGTGTGAGTACGAAGGCCTACGGGCCTGGATGTTGTTTAGAAGAGCCAGGGGAGCCTGGGGGTACTCAGTGTTCTTGCAGGGAATAGGGTTTCCAGGCGAGGCACCTAGGTGTCCCGCAAAGCGTACTGGCGTTCAAATGCTGCAGAGCAGCGACTACGGCCTCATGGAAACTGCTGCACGCCTCCGCTTCTGCAGAGCAATTCAGGGCCTTACCTCGAGGCAAGTCCTCACGTTGAGTGTCCCGTGAGCGACACCGCATGGTAGGATGCTGACTTTCTCCTTGAGTAGAGAGACTTCAGGTACGAGGTCCTCTAAGAATTCTAAGCAGAGTGTTTTCTCATGGCAGCTCAAACGAGGGCAATGTCGAAGACTTCCAGGCCATGTTGGACTGCCTAGAAATGTGGTTCTGCTGTTGTTCGAGGGCTCTGGAAATGTAGCAGGCCTGAAGTAACGTGCAGTGTGTTGCCCATCACTCGGCAGACACAGAGGGCCTCCGAGGGACCTATGGGCCTCGATGTTGCTCAGTAGGCCCACAGGGGTGTGGGGGTACTCAGTGATCTTGGAACGAAAATGATGCTCACCCGAGGGGCCTAGGAGTTCTCAAAGGGTACCTTCTTTAAAATAAAGCAGAACAGCGACTAAGAGCTCATGGGAAGAGCTGCCTGCCTCCCGTTCTGCATGGCTACTCGGGGCCTTACCTCGAGGCAAGGAGTCACGTTGAGATTCCCTTTAGCTCTAGAGCATTACAAGAAGAGAGCCACCCCGGCCGTGGAAGCACCCTGTGTAGCCAGAGAAAACCCATTTTCTTCCCAGACCCATGCCTACGGCGTCCAGAGGCCTGACAACAGCAGAGAATTTCAGGGAGCTTCCAGGGAGCATGAATGGGGCTTTCCAAATGGAAAAGCAAGGCTAGTACCATCCCGCCCCCATTTCCATGGGCACACGCAGCATACATCCCTGTGGTTTCTGACAAGTCAAAAGAGACACAGAGCACACACTGGTTCCTTCCCTGAATCAACTTCTCGAGGCAGAGTATTCTGCATCTAGTGAACGGCCTCAACCAAGGCACGCCCTAGCTAGGCCTCTGGGCCCGGGCCTCTTCAGAAGCCTGCAGTGCTACAGGAAGAACTGTGCTTTAGTTGCAATAGGCAAGCAATCCGCCTTTCTCCTGGAGGCAGGGTGACTTCAGGTAGGAGGTCCTGGTTGGAAGGCGAAGCCTAGTGTTTTTTTTCAGTGCCAATCAGAGTAGGGAATGAGTGCGACTTCCACGGCATGTTGGAACCTGCTAGAACCGTGCCCGTGAACCTGTGGTAGTGCTGGGGAAATCAAGCTGTCCCAAGAAAGAGTGTACTGTTTTGCCCATCACTCGGCATACACAGTGTGAGTACGAAGGCCTACGGGCCTGGATGTTGTTGAGAAGAGCCAGGGGAGCCTGGGGGTACTCAGTGTTCTTGCAGGGAATAGGGTTTCCAGGCGAGGCACCTAGGTGTCCCGCAAAGCGTACTGGCGTTCAAATGCTGCAGAGCAGCGGCTACCGCCTCATGGAAACTGCTGCACGCCTCCGCTTCTGCAGAGCAATTCAGGGCCTTACCTCGAGGCAAGTCCTCACGGTGAGTGTCCCGTGAGCGACACCGCATGGTAGGATGCTGTCTTTCTCCTTGAGTAGAGAGACTTCAGGTACGAGGTCCTCTAAGAATTCTAAGCAGAGTGTTTTCTCATGGCAGCTCAAACGAGGGCAATGTCGAAGTCTTCCAGGCCATGTTGGACTGCCTAGAAATGTGGTTCTGCTGTTGTTCGAGGGCTCTGGAAATGTAGCACGCCTGAAGTAACGTGCAGTGTGTTGCCCATCACTCGGCAGACACAGAGGGCCTCCAAGGGACCTATGGGCCTCGATATTGCTCAGTAGGCCCACAGGGGTGTGGGGGTACTCAGTGATCTTGGAACGAAAATGATGCTCACCCGAGGGGCCTAGGAGTTCTCAAAGGGTACCTTCTTTAAAATAAAGCAGAACAGCAACTAAGAGCTCATGGGAAGAGCTGCCTGCCTCCCGTTCTGCATGGCTACTCGGGGCCTTACCTCGAGGCAAGGACTCACGTTGAGATTCCCTTTAGCTCTAGAGCATGGCTAGATGAGCCCCACCCCGGCCATGGAAGCACCCTGTGTAGCCAGAGAAAACCCATTTTCTTCCCAGACCCATGCCTACGGCGTCCAGAGGCCTGACAACAGCAGAGAATTTCAGGGAGCTTCCAGGGAGCATGAATGGGGCTTTCCAAATGGAAAAGCAAGGCTAGTACCATCCCGCCCCCATTTCCATGGGCACACGCAGCATACATCCCTGTGGTTTCTGACAAGTCAAAAGAGACACAGAGCACACACTTCGTCCTTCCCTGAATCAACTCCTCGAGGCAGGGTGTTCTGCATGTAGTGAACGGCCTCAACCAAGGCGCGCCCTAGCTAGACCTCTGGGCCCGTGCCTCTTCAGAAGCCTGCAGTGCTACAGGAAAAACTGTGCTTTAGTGGCAATAGGAACGCAAGCCGACTTTCTCCTGGAGGCAGGGTGACTTCAGGTAGGAGGTCCTGGTTGGAAGGCGAAGCCTAGTGTTTTTTTTTCAGTGCCAATCAGAGTAGGGAATGAGTGCGACTTCCACGGCATGTTGGAACCTGCTAGAACCGTGCCCGTGAACCTGTGGTAGTGCTGGGGAAATCAAGCTGTCCCAAGAAAGAGTGTACTCTTTTGCCCATCACTCGGCATACACAGTGTGAGTACGAAGGCCTACGGGCCTGGATGTTGTTTAGAAGAGCCAGGGGAGCCTGGGGGTACTCAGTGTTCTTGCAGGGAATAGGGTTTCCAGGCGAGGCACCTAGGTGTCCCGCAAAGCGTACTGGCGTTCAAATGCTGCAGAGCAGCGACTACGGCCTCATGGAAACTGCTGCACGCCTCCGCTTCTGCAGAGCAATTCAGGGCCTTACCTCGAGGCAAGTCCTCACGTTGAGTGTCCCGTGAGCGACACCGCATGGTAGGATGCTGACTTTCTCCTTGAGTAGAGAGACTTCAGGTACGAGGTCCTCTAAGAATTCTAAGCAGAGTGTTTTCTCATGGCAGCTCAAACGAGGGCAATGTCGAAGACTTCCAGGCCATGTTGGACTGCCTAGAAATGTGGTTCTGCTGTTGTTCGAGGGCTCTGGAAATGTAGCACGCCTGAAGTAACGTGCAGTGTGTTGCCCATCACTCGGCAGACACAGAGGGCCTCCGAGGGACCTATGGGCCTCGATGTTGCTCAGTAGGCCCACAGGGGTGTGGGGGTACTCAGTGATCTTGGAACGAAAATGATGCTCACCCGAGGGGCCTAGGAGTTCTCAAAGGGTACCTTCTTTAAAATAAAGCAGAACAGCGACTAAGAGCTCATGGGAAGAGCTGCCTGCCTCCCGTTCTGCATGGCTACTCGGGGCCTTACCTCGAGGCAAGGACTCACGTTGAGATTCCCTTTAGCTCTAGAGCATGGCTAGATGAGCCCCACCCCGGCCGTGGAAGCACCCTGTGTAGCCAGAGAAAACCCATTTTCTTCCCAGACCCATGCCTACGGCGTCCAGAGGCCTGACAACAGCAGAGAATTTCAGGGAGCTTCCAGGGAGCATGAATGGGGCTTTCCAAATGGAAAAGCAAGGCTAGTACCATCCCGCCCCCATTTCCATGGGCAAACGCAGCATACATCCCTGTGGTTTCTGACAAGTCAAAAGAGACACAGAGCACACACTGGTTCCTTCCCTGAATCAACTTCTCGAGGCAGAGTGTTCTGCATCTAGTGAACGGCCTCAACCAAGGCACGCCCTAGCTAGGCCTCTGGGCCCGGGCCTCTTCAGAAGCCTGCAGTGCTACAGGAAGAACTGTGCTTTAGTTGCAATAGGCAAGCAATCCACCTTTCTCCTGGAGGCAGGGTGACTTCAGGTAGGAGGTCCTGGTTGGAAGGCGAAGCCTAGTGTTTTTTTTCAGTGCCAATCAGAGTAGGGAATGAGTGCGACTTCCACGGCATGTTGGAACCTGCTAGAACCGTGCCCGTGAACCTGTGGTAGTGCTGGGGAAATCAAGCTGTCCCAAGAAAGAGTGTACTGTTTTGCCCATCACTCGGCATACACAGTGTGAGTACGAAGGCCTACGGGCCTGGATGTTGTTGAGAAGAGCCAGGGGAGCCTGGGGGTACTCAGTGTTCTTGCAGGGAATAGGGTTTCCAGGCGAGGCACCTAGGTGTCTCGCAAAGCGTACTGGCGTTCAAATGCTGCAGAGCAGCGGCTACCGCCTCATGGAAACTGCTGCACGCCTCCGCTTCTGCAGAGCAATTCAGGGCCTTACCTCGAGGCAAGTCCTCACGTTGAGTGTCCCGTGAGCGACACCGCATGGTAGGATGCTGACTTTCTCCTTGAGTAGAGAGACTTCAGGTACGAGGTCCTCTAAGAATTCTAAGCAGAGTGTTTTCTCATGGCAGCTCAAACGAGGGCAATGTCGAAGACTTCCAGGCCATGTTGGACTGCCTAGAAATGTGGTTCTGCTGTTGTTCGAGGGCTCTGGAAATGTAGCACGCCTGAAGTAACGTGCAGTGTGTTGCCCATCACTCGGCAGACACAGAGGGCCTCCGAGGGACCTATGGGCCTCGATGTTGCTCAGTAGGCCCACAGGGGTGTGGGGGTACTCAGTGATCTTGGAACGAAAATGATGCTCACCCGAGGGGCCTAGGAGTTCTCAAAGGGTACCTTCTTTAAAATAAAGCAGAACAGCGACTAAGAGCTCATGGGAAGAGCTGCCTGCCTCCCGTTCTGCATGGCTACTCGGGGCCTTACCTCGAGGCAAGGACTCACGTTGAGATTCCCTTTAGCTCTAGAGCATTACAAGAAGAGAGCCACCCCGGCCATGGAAGCACCCTGTGTAGCCAGAGAAAACCCATTTTCTTCCCAGACCCATGCCTACGGCGTCCAGAGGCCTGACAACAGCAGAGAATTTCAGGGAGCTTCCAGGGAGCATGAATGGGGCTTTCCAAATGGAAAAGCAAGGCTAGTACCATCCCGCCCCCATTTCCATGGGCACACGCAGCATACATCCCTGTGGTTTCTGACAAGTCAAAAGAGACACAGAGCACACACTGGTTCCTTCCCTGAATCAACTTCTCGAGGCAGAGTGTTCTGCATCTAGTGAACGGCCTCAACCAAGGCACGCCCTAGCTAGGCCTCTGGGCCCGGGCCTCTTCAGAAGCCTGCAGTGCTACAGGAAGAACTGTGCTTTAGTTGCAATAGGCAAGCAATCCGCCTTTCTCCTGGAGGCAGGGTGACTTCAGGTAGGAGGTCCTGGTTGGAAGGCGAAGCCTAGTGTTTTTTTTCAGTGCCAATCAGAGTAGGGAATGAGTGCGACTTCCACGGCATGTTGGAACCTGCTAGAACCGTGCCCGTGAACCTGTGGTAGTGCTGGGGAAATCAAGCTGTCCCAAGAAAGAGTGTACTGTTTTGCCCATCACTCGGCATACACAGTGTGAGTACGAAGGCCTACGGGCCTGGATGTTGTTTAGAAGAGCCAGGGGAGCCTGGGGGTACTCAGTGTTCTTGCAGGGAATAGGGTTTCCAGGCGAGGCACCTAGGTGTCCCGCAAAGCGTACTGGCGTTCAAATGCTGCAGAGCAGCGACTACGGCCTCATGGAAACTGCTGCACGCCTCCGCTTCTGCAGAGCAATTCAGGGCCTTACCTCGAGGCAAGTCCTCACGTTGAGTGTCCCGTGAGCGACACCGCATGGTAGGATGCTGACTTTCTCCTTGAGTAGAGAGACTTCAGGTACGAGGTCCTCTAAGAATTCTAAGCAGAGTGTTTTCTCATGGCAGCTCAAACGAGGGCAATGTCGAAGACTTCCAGGCCATGTTGGACTGCCTAGAAATGTGGTTCTGCTGTTGTTCGAGGGCTCTGGAAATGTAGCACGCCTGAAGTAACGTGCAGTGTGTTGCCCATCACTCGGCAGACACAGAGGGCCTCCGAGGGACCTATGGGCCTCGATGTTGCTCAGTAGGCCCACAGGGGTGTGGGGGTACTCAGTGATCTTGGAACGAAAATGATGCTCACCCGAGGGGCCTAGGAGTTCTCAAAGGGTACCTTCTTTAAAATAAAGCAGAACAGCGACTAAGAGCTCATGGGAAGAGCTGCCTGCCTCCCGTTCTGCATGGCTACTCGGGGCCTTACCTCGAGGCAAGGACTCACGTTGAGATTCCCTTTAGCTCTAGAGCATTACAAGAAGAGAGCCACCCCGGCCGTGGAAGCACCCTGTGTAGCCAGAGAAAACCCATTTTCTTCCCAGACCCATGCCTACGGCGTCCAGAGGCCTGACAACAGCAGAGAATTTCAGGGAGCTTCCAGGGAGCATGAATGGGGCTTTCCAAATGGAAAAGCAAGGCTAGTACCATCCCGCCCCCATTTCCATGGGCACACGCAGCATACATCCCTGTGGTTTCTGACAAGTCAAAAGAGACACAGAGCACACACTGGTTCCTTCCCTGAATCAACTTCTCGAGGCAGAGTGTTCTGCATCTAGTGAACGGCCTCAACCAAGGCACGCCCTAGCTAGGCCTCTGGGCCCGGGCCTCTTCAGAAGCCTGCAGTGCTACAGGAAGAACTGTGCTTTAGTTGCAATAGGCAAGCAATCCGCCTTTCTCCTGGAGGCAGGGTGACTTCAGGTAGGAGGTCCTGGTTGGAAGGCGAAGCCTAGTGTTTTTTTTCAGTGCCAATCAGAGTAGGGAATGAGTGCGACTTCCACGGCATGTTGGAACCTGCTAGAACCATGCCCGTGAACCTGTGGTAGTGCTGGGGAAATCAAGCTGTCCCAAGAGTGTACTGTTTTGCCCATCACTCGGCATACACAGTGTGAGTACGAAGGCCTACGGGCCTGGATGTTGTTTAGAAGAGCCAGGGGAGCCTGGGGGTACTCAGTGTTCTTGCAGGGAATAGGGTTTCCAGGCGAGGCACCTAGGTGTCCCGCAAAGCATACTGGCGTTCAAATGCTGCAGAGCAGCGACTACGGCCTCATGGAAACTGCTGCACGCCTCCGCTTCTGCAGAGCAATTCAGGGCCTTACCTCGAGGCAAGTCCTCACGTTGAGTGTCCCGTGAGCGATACCGCATGGTAGGATGCTGTCTTTCTCCTTGAGTAGAGAGACTTCAGGTACGAGGTCCTCTAAGAATTCTAAGCAGAGTGTTTTCTCATGGCAGCTCAAACGAGGGCAATGTCGAAGACTTCCAGGCCATGTTGGACTGCCTAGAAATGTGGTTCTGCTGTTGTTCGAGGGCTCTGGAAATGTAGCACGCCTGAAGTAACGTGCAGTGTGTTGCCCATCACTCGGCAGACACAGAGGGCCTCCGAGGGACCTATGGGCCTCGATGTTGCTCAGTAGGCCCACAGGGGTGTGGGGGTACTCAGTGATCTTGGAACGAAAATGATGCTCACCCGAGGGGCCTAGGAGTTCTCAAAGGGTACCTTCTTTAAAATAAAGCAGAACAGCGACTAAGAGCTCATGGGAAGAGCTGCCTGCCTCCCGTTCTGCATGGCTACTCGGGGCCTTACCTCGAGGCAAGGACTCACGTTGAGATTCCCTTTAGCTCTAGAGCATGGCTAGATGAGCCCCACCCCGGCCATGGAAGCACCCTGTGTAGCCAGAGAAAACCCATTTTCTTCCCAGACCCATGCCTACGGCGTCCAGAGGCCTGACAACAGCAGAGAATTTCAGGGAGCTTCCAGGGAGCATGAATGGGGCTTTCCAAATGGAAAAGCAAGGCTAGTACCATCCCGCCCCCATTTCCATGGGCACACGCAGCATACATCCCTGTGGTTTCTGACAAGTCAAAAGAGACACAGAGCACACACTTCGTCCTTCCCTGAATCAACTCCTCGAGGCAGGGTGTTCTGCATGTAGTGAACGGCCTCAACCAAGGCGCGCCCTAGCTAGACCTCTGGGCCCGTGCCTCTTCAGAAGCCTGCAGTGCTACAGGAAAAACTGTGCTTTAGTGGCAATAGGAACGCAAGCCGACTTTCTCCTGGAGGCAGGGTGACTTCAGGTAGGAGGTCCTGGTTGGAAGGCGAAGCCTAGTGTTTTTTTTTCAGTGCCAATCAGAGTAGGGAATGAGTGCGACTTCCACGGCATGTTGGAACCTGCTAGAACCGTGCCCGTGAACCTGTGGTAGTGCTGGGGAAATCAAGCTGTCCCAAGAAAGAGTGTACTGTTTTGCCCATCACTCGGCATACACAGTGTGAGTACGAAGGCCTACGGGCCTGGATGTTGTTGAGAAGAGCCAGGGGAGCCTGGGGGTACTCAGTGTTCTTGCAGGGAATAGGGTTTCCAGGCGAGGCACCTAGGTGTCCCGCAAAGCGTACTGGCGTTCAAATGCTGCAGAGCAGCGACTACGGCCTCATGGAAACTGCTGCACGCCTCCGCTTCTGCAGAGCAATTCAGGGCCTTACCTCGAGGCAAGTCCTCACGTTGAGTGTCCCGTGAGCGACACCGCATGGTAGGATGCTGACTTTCTCCTTGAGTAGAGAGACTTCAGGTACGAGGTCCTCTAAGAATTCTAAGCAGAGTGTTTTCTCATGGCAGCTCAAACGAGGGCAATGTCGAAGACTTCCAGGCCATGTTGGACTGCCTAGAAATGTGGTTCTGCTGTTGTTCGAGGGCTCTGGAAATGTAGCACGCCTGAAGTAACGTGCAGTGTGTTGCCCATCACTCGGCAGACACAGAGGGCCTCCGAGGGACCTATGGGCCTCGATGTTGCTCAGTAGGCCCACAGGGGTGTGGGGGTACTCAGTGATCTTGGAACGAAAATGATGCTCACCCGAGGGGCCTAGGAGTTCTCAAAGGGTACCTTCTTTAAAATAAAGCAGAACAGCGACTAAGAGCTCATGGGAAGAGCTGCCTGCCTCCCGTTCTGCATGGCTACTCGGGGCCTTACCTCGAGGCAAGGACTCACGTTGAGATTCCCTTTAGCTCTAGAGCATTACAAGAAGAGAGCCACCCCGGCCGTGGAAGCACCCTGTGTAGCCAGAGAAAACCCATTTTCTTCCCAGACCCATGCCTACGGCGTCCAGAGGCCTGACAACAGCAGAGAATTTCAGGGAGCTTCCAGGGAGCATGAATGGGGCTTTCCAAATGGAAAAGCAAGGCTAGTACCATCCCGCCCCCATTTCCATGGGCACACGCAGCATACATCCCTGTGGTTTCTGACAAGTCAAAAGAGACACAGAGCACACACTGGTTCCTTCCCTGAATCAACTTCTCGAGGCAGAGTGTTCTGCATCTAGTGAACGGCCTCAACCAAGGCACGCCCTAGCTAGGCCTCTGGGCCCGGGCCTCTTCAGAAGCCTGCAGTGCTACAGGAAGAACTGTGCTTTAGTTGCAATAGGCAAGCAATCCGCCTTTCTCCTGGAGGCAGGGTGACTTCAGGTAGGAGGTCCTGGTTGGAAGGCGAAGCCTAGTGTTTTTTTTCAGTGCCAATCAGAGTAGGGAATGAGTGCGACTTCCACGGCATGTTGGAACCTGCTAGAACCATGCCCGTGAACCTGTGGTAGTGCTGGGGAAATCAAGCTGTCCCAAGAAAGAGTGTACTGTTTTGCCCATCACTCGGCATACACAGTGTGAGTACGAAGGCCTACGGGCCTGGATGTTGTTTAGAAGAGCCAGGGGAGCCTGGGGGTACTCAGTGTTCTTGCAGGGAATAGGGTTTCCAGGCGAGGCACCTAGGTGTCCCGCAAAGCGTACTGGCGTTCAAATGCTGCAGAGCAGCGACTACGGCCTCATGGAAACTGCTGCACGCCTCCGCTTCTGCAGAGCAATTCAGGGCCTTACCTCGAGGCAAGTCCTCACGTTGAGTGTCCCGTGAGCGACACCGCATGGTAGGATGCTGTCTTTCTCCTTGAGTAGAGAGACTTCAGGTACGAGGTCCTCTAAGAATTCTAAGCAGAGTGTTTTCTCATGGCAGCTCAAACGAGGGCAATGTCGAAGACTTCCAGGCCATGTTGGACTGCCTAGAAATGTGGTTCTGATGTTGTTCGAGGGCTCTGGAAATGTAGCACGCCTGAAGTAACGTGCAGTGTGTTGCCCATCACTCGGCAGACACAGAGGGCCTCCGAGGGACCTATGGGCCTCGATGTTGCTCAGTAGGACCACAGGGGTGTGGGGGTACTCAGTGATCTTGGAACGAAAATGATGCTCACCCGAGGGGCCTAGGAGTTCTCAAAGGGTACCTTCTTTCAAATAAAGCAGAACAGCGACTAAGAGCTCATGGGAAGAGCTGCCTGCCTCCCGTTCTGCATGGCTACTCGGGGCCTTACCTCGAGGCAAGGACTCACGTTGAGATTCCCTTTAGCTCTAGAGCATGGCTAGATGAGCCCCACCCCGGCCATGGAAGCACCCTGTGTAGCCAGAGAAAACCCATTTTCTTCCCAGACCCATGCCTACGGCGTCCAGAGGCCTGACAACAGCAGAGAATTTCAGGGAGCTTCCAGGGAGCATGAATGGGGCTTTCCAAATGGAAAAGCAAGGCTAGTACCATCCCGCCCCCATTTCCATGGGCACACGCAGCATACATCCCTGTGGTTTCTGACAAGTCAAAAGAGACACAGAGCACACACTTCGTCCTTCCCTGAATCAACTCCTCGAGGCAGGGTGTTCTGCATGTAGTGAACGGCCTCAACCAAGGCGCGCCCTAGCTAGACCTCTGGGCCCGTGCCTCTTCAGAAGCCTGCAGTGCTACAGGAAAAACTGTGCTTTAGTGGCAATAGGAACGCAAGCCGACTTTCTCCTGGAGGCAGGGTGACTTCAGGTAGGAGGTCCTGGTTGGAAGGCGAAGCCTAGTGTTTTTTTTTCAGTGCCAATCAGAGTAGGGAATGAGTGCGACTTCCACGGCATGTTGGAACCTGCTAGAACCGTGCCCGTGAACCTGTGGTAGTGCTGGGGAAATCAAGCTGTCCCAAGAAAGAGTGTACTGTTTTGCCCATCACTCGGCATACACAGTGTGAGTACGAAGGCCTACGGGCCTGGATGTTGTTTAGAAGAGCCAGGGGAGCCTGGGGGTACTCAGTGTTCTTGCAGGGAATAGGGTTTCCAGGCGAGGCACCTAGGTGTCCCGCAAAGCGTACTGGCGTTCAAATGCTGCAGAGCAGCGACTACGGCCTCATGGAAACTGCTGCACGCCTCCGCTTCTGCAGAGCAATTCAGGGCCTTACCTCGAGGCAAGTCCTCACGTTGAGTGTCCCGTGAGCGACACCGCATGGTAGGATGCTGACTTTCTCCTTGAGTAGAGAGACTTCAGGTACGAGGTCCTCTAAGAATTCTAAGCAGAGTGTTTTCTCATGGCAGCTCAAACGAGGGCAATGTCGAAGACTTCCAGGCCATGTTGGACTGCCTAGAAATGTGGTTCTGCTGTTGTTCGAGGGCTCTGGAAATGTAGCACGCCTGAAGTAACGTGCAGTGTGTTGCCCATCACTCGGCAGACACAGAGGGCCTCCGAGGGACCTATGGGCCTCGATGTTGCTCAGTAGGCCCACAGGGGTGTGGGGGTACTCAGTGATCTTGGAACGAAAATGATGCTCACCCGAGGGGCCTAGGAGTTCTCAAAGGGTACCTTCTTTAAAATAAAGCAGAACAGCGACTAAGAGCTCATGGGAAGAGCTGCCTGCCTCCCGTTCTGCATGGCTACTCGGGGCCTTACCTCGAGGCAAGGACTCACGTTGAGATTCCCTTTAGCTCTAGAGCATGGCTAGATGAGCCCCACCCCGGCCATGGAAGCATCCTGTGTAGCCAGAGAAAACCCATTTTCTTCCCAGACCCATGCCTACGGCGTCCAGAGGCCTGACAACAGCAGAGAATTTCAGGGAGCTTCCAGGGAGCATGAATGGGGCTTTCCAAATGGAAAAGCAAGGCTAGTACCATCCCGCCCCCATTTCCATGGGCACACGCAGCATACATCCCTGTGGTTTCTGACAAGTCAAAAGAGACACAGAGCACACACTGGTTCCTTCCCTGAATCAACTTCTCGAGGCAGAGTGTTCTGCATCTAGTGAACGGCCTCAACCAAGGCACGCCCTTGCTAGGCCTCTGGGCCCGGGCCTCTTCAGAAGCCTGCAGTGCTACAGGAAGAACTGTGCTTTAGTTGCAATAGGCAAGCAATCCGCCTTTCTCCTGGAGGCAGGGTGACTTCAGGTAGGAGGTCCTGGTTGGAAGGCGAAGCCTAGTGTTTTTTTTCAGTGCCAATCAGAGTAGGGAATGAGTGCGACTTCCACGGCATGTTGGAACCTGCTAGAACCGTGCCCGTGAACCTGTGGTAGTGCTGGGGAAATCAAGCTGTCCCAAGAAAGAGTGTACTGTTTTGCCCATCACTCGGCATACACAGTGTGAGTACGAAGGCCTACGGGCCTGTATGTTGTTTAGAAGAGCCAGGGGAGCCTGGGGGTACTCAGTGTTCTTGCAGGGAATAGGGTTTCCAGGCGAGGCACCTAGGTGTCCCGCAAAGCGTACTGGCGTTCAAATGCTGCAGAGCAGCGGCTACCGCCTCATGGAAACTGCTGCACGCCTCCGCTTCTGCAGAGCAATTCAGGGCCTTACCTCGAGGCAAGTCCTCACGTTGAGTGTCCCGTGAGCGACACCGCATGGTAGGATGCTGACTTTCTCCTTGAGTAGAGAGACTTCAGGTACGAGGTCCTCTAAGAATTCTAAGCAGAGTGTTTTCTCATGGCAGCTCAAACGAGGGCAATGTCGAAGACTTCCAGGCCATGTTGGACTGCCTAGAAATGTGGTTCTGCTGTTGTTCGAGGGCTCTGGAAATGTAGCACGCCTGAAGTAACGTGCAGTGTGTTGCCCATCACTCGGCAGACACAGAGGGCCTCCGAGGGACCTATGGGCCTCGATGTTGCTCAGGAGGACCACAGGGGTGTGGGGGTACTCAGTGATCTTGGAACGAAAATGATGCTCACCCAAGGGGCCTAGGAGTTCTCAAAGGGTACCTTCTTTAAAATAAAGCAGAACAGCGACTAAGAGCTCATGGGAAGAGCTGCCTGCCTCCCGTTCTGCATGGCTACTCGGGGCCTTACCTCGAGGCAAGGACTCACGTTGAGATTCCCTTTAGCTCTAGAGCATGGCTAGATGAGCCCCACCCCGGCCATGGAAGCACCCTGTGTAGCCAGAGAAAACCCATTTTCTTCCCAGACCCATGCCTATGGCGTCCAGAGGCCTGACAACAGCAGAGAATTTCAGGGAGCTTCCAGGGAGCATGAATGGGGCTTTCCAAATGGAAAAGCAAGGCTAGTACCATCCCGCCCCCATTTCCATGGGCACACGCAGCATACATCCCTGTGGTTTCTGACAAGTCAAAAGAGACACAGAGCACACACTTCGTCCTTCCCTGAATCAACTCCTCGAGGCAGGGTGTTCTGCATGTAGTGAACGGCCTCAACCAAGGCGCGCCCTAGCTAGACCTCTGGGCCCGTGCCTCTTCAGAAGCCTGCAGTGCTACAGGAAAAACTGTGCTTTAGTGGCAATAGGAACGCAAGCCGACTTTCTCCTGGAGGCAGGGTGACTTCAGGTAGGAGGTCCTGGTTGGAAGGCGAAGCCTAGTGTTTTTTTTCAGTGCCAATCAGAGTAGGGAATGAGTGCGACTTCCACGGCATGTTGGAACCTGCTAGAACCGTGCCCGTGAACCTGTGGTAGTGCTGGGGAAATCAAGCTGTCCCAAGAAAGAGTGTACTGTTTTGCCCATCACTCGGCATACACAGTGTGAGTACGAAGGCCTACGGGCCTGGATGTTGTTTAGAAGAGCCAGGGGAGCCTGGGGGTACTCAGTGTTCTTGCAGGGAATAGGGTTTCCAGGCGAGGCACCTAGGTGTCCCGCAAAGCGTACTGGCGTTCAAATGCTGCAGAGCAGCGACTACGGCCTCATGGAAACTGCTGCACGCCTCCGCTTCTGCAGAGCAATTCAGGGCCTTACCTCGAGGCAAGTCCTCACGTTGAGTGTCCCGTGAGCGACACCGCATGGTAGGATGCTGACTTTCTCCTTGAGTAGAGAGACTTCAGGTACGAGGTCCTCTAAGAATTCTAAGCAGAGTGTTTTCTCATGGCAGCTCAAACGAGGGCAATGTCGAAGACTTCCAGGCCATGTTGGACTGCCTAGAAATGTGGTTCTGCTGTTGTTCGAGGGCTCTGGAAATGTAGCACGCCTGAAGTAACGTGCAGTGTGTTGCCCATCACTCGGCAGACACAGAGGGCCTCCGAGGGACCTATGGGCCTCGATGTTGCTCAGTAGGCCCACAGGGGTGTGGGGGTACTCAGTGATCTTGGAACGAAAATGATGCTCACCCGAGGGGCCTAGGAGTTCTCAAAGGGTACCTTCTTTAAAATAAAGCAGAACAGCGACTAAGAGCTCATGGGAAGAGCTGCCTGCCTCCCGTTCTGCATGGCTACTCGGGGCCTTACCTCGAGGCAAGGACTCACGTTGAGATTCCCTTTAGCTCTAGAGCATTACAAGAAGAGAGCCACCCCGGCCGTGGAAGCACCCTGTGTAGCCAGAGAAAACCCATTTTCTTCCCAGACCCATGCCTACGGCGTCCAGAGGCCTGACAACAGCAGAGAATTTCAGGGAGCTTCCAGGGAGCATGAATGGGGCTTTCCAAATGGAAAAGCAAGGCTAGTACCATCCCGCCCCCATTTCCATGGGCACACGCAGCATACATCCCTGTGGTTTCTGACAAGTCAAAAGAGACACAGAGCACACACTGGTTCCTTCCCTGAATCAACTTCTCGAGGCAGAGTGTTCTGCATCTAGTGAACGGCCTCAACCAAGGCACGCCCTAGCTAGGCCTCTGGGCCCGGGCCTCTTCAGAAGCCTGCAGTGCTACAGGAAGAACTGTGCTTTAGTTGCAATAGGCAAGCAATCCGCCTTTCTCCTGGAGGCAGGGTGACTTCAGGTAGGAGGTCCTGGTTGGAAGGCGAAGCCTAGTGTTTTTTTTCAGTGCCAATCAGAGTAGGGAATGAGTGCGACTTCCACGGCATGTTGGAACCTGCTAGAACCGTGCCCGTGAACCTGTGGTAGTGCTGGGGAAATCAAGCTGTCCCAAGAAAGAGTGTACTGTTTTGCCCATCACTCGGCATACACAGTGTGAGTACGAAGGCCTACGGGCCTGGATGTTGTTTAGAAGAGCCAGGGGAGCCTGGGGGTACTCAGTGTTCTT
Source organism: Eubalaena glacialis (assembly GCF_028564815.1). Lineage (NCBI taxonomy): Eukaryota > Metazoa > Chordata > Mammalia > Artiodactyla > Balaenidae > Eubalaena > Eubalaena glacialis. The sequence goes on from NC_083716.1 coordinate 104,003,932, forward strand.
GCAGGGAATAGGGTTTCCAGGCGAGGCACCTAGGTGTCCCGCAAAGCGTACTGGCGTTCAAATGCTGCAGAGCAGCGACTACGGCCTCATGGAAACTGCTGCACGCCTCCGCTTCTGCAGAGCAATTCAGGGCCTTACCTCGAGGCAAGTCCTCACGTTGAGTGTCCCGTGAGCGACACCGCATGGTAGGATGCTGACTTTCTCCTTGAGTAGAGAGACTTCAGGTACGAGGTCCTCTAAGAATTCTAAGCAGAGTGTTTTCTCATGGCAGCTCAAACGAGGGCAATGTCGAAGACTTCCAGGCCATGTTGGACTGCCTAGAAATGTGGTTCTGCTGTTGTTCGAGGGCTCTGGAAATGTAGCACGCCTGAAGTAACGTGCAGTGTGTTGCCCATCACTCGGCAGACACAGAGGGCCTCCGAGGGACCTATGGGCCTCGATGTTGCTCAGGAGGACCACAGGGGTGTGGGGGTACTCAGTGATCTTGGAACGAAAATGATGCTCACCCGAGGGGCCTAGGAGTTCTCAAAGGGTACCTTCTTTCAAATAAAGCAGAACAGCGACTAAGAGCTCATGGGAAGAGCTGCCTGCCTCCCGTTCTGCATGGCTACTCGGGGCCTTACCTCGAGGCAAGGACTCACGTTGAGATTCCATTTAGCTCTAGAGCATGGCTAGATGAGCCCCACCCCGGCCATGGAAGCACCCTGTGTAGCCAGAGAAAACCCATTTTCTTCCCAGACCCATGCCTACGGCGTCCAGAGGCCTGACAACAGCAGAGAATTTCAGGGAGCTTCCAGGGAGCATGAATGGGGCTTTCCAAATGGAAAAGCAAGGCTAGTACCATCCCGCCCCCATTTCCATGGGCACACGCAGCATACATCCCTGTGGTTTCTGACAAGTCAAAAGAGACACAGAGCACACACTGGTTCCTTCCCTGAATCAACTTCTCGAGGCAGAGTGTTCTGCATCTAGTGAACGGCCTCAACCAAGGCACGCCCTAGCTAGGCCTCTGGGCCCGGGCCTCTTCAGAAGCCTGCAGTGCTACAGGAAGAACTGTGCTTTAGTTGCAATAGGCAAGCAATCCGCCTTTCTCCTGGAGGCAGGGTGACTTCAGGTAGGAGGTCCTGGTTCAAGGCGAAGCCTAGTGTTTTTTTTCAGTGCCAATCAGAGTAGGGAATGAGTGCGACTTCCACGGCATGTTGGAACCTGCTAGAACCGTGCCCGTGAACCTGTGGTAGTGCTGGGGAAATCAAGCTGTCCCAAGAAAGAGTGTACTGTTTTGCCCATCACTCGGCATACACAGTGTGAGTACGAAGGCCTACGGGCCTGGATGTTGTTTAGAAGAGCCAGGGGAGCCTGGGGGTACTCAGTGTTCTTGCAGGGAATAGGGTTTCCAGGCGAGGCACCTAGGTGTCCCGCAAAGCGTACTGGCGTTCAAATGCTGCAGAGCAGCGGCTACCGCCTCATGGAAACTGCTGCACGCCTCCGCTTCTGCAGAGCAATTCAGGGCCTTACCTCGAGGCAAGTCCTCACGTTGAGTGTCCCGTGAGCGACACCGCATGGTAGGATGCTGACTTTCTCCTTGAGTAGAGAGACTTCAGGTACGAGGTCCTCTAAGAATTCTAAGCAGAGTGTTTTCTCATGGCAGCTCAAACGAGGGCAATGTCGAAGACTTCCAGGCCATGTTGGACTGCCTAGAAATGTGGTTCTGCTGTTGTTCTAGGGCTCTGGAAATGTAGCACGCCTGAAGTAACGTGCAGTGTGTTGTCCATCACTCGGCAGACACAGAGGGCCTCCGAGGGACCTATGGGCCTCGATGTTGCTCAGTAGGCCCACAGGGGTGTGGGGGTACTCAGTGATCTTGGAACGAAAATGATGCTCACCCGAGGGGCCTAGGAGTTCTCAAAGGGTACCTTCTTTCAAATAAAGCAGAACAGCGACTAAGAGCTCATGGGAAGAGCTGCCTGCCTCCCGTTCTGCATGGCTACTCGGGGCCTTACCTCGAGGCAAGGACTCACGTTGAGATTCCCTTTAGCTCTAGAGCATGGCTAGATGAGCCCCACCCCGGCCATGGAAGCACCCTGTGTAGCCAGAGAAAACCCATTTTCTTCCCAGACCCATGCCTACGGCGTCCAGAGGCCTGACAACAGCAGAGAATTTCAGGGAGCTTCCAGGGAGCATGAATGGGGCTTTCCAAATGGAAAAGCAAGGCTAGTACCATCCCGCCCCCATTTCCATGGGCACACGCAGCATACATCCCTGTGGTTTCTGACAAGTCAAAAGAGACACAGAGCACACACTGGTTCCTTCCCTGAATCAACTTCTCGAGGCAGAGTGTTCTGCATCTAGTGAACGGCCTCAACCAAGGCACGCCCTAGCTAGGCCTCTGGGCCCGGGCCTCTTCAGAAGCCTGCAGTGCTACAGGAAGAACTGTGCTTTAGTTGCAATAGGCAAGCAATCCGCCTTTCTCCTGGAGGCAGGGTGACTTCAGGTAGGAGGTCCTGGTTGGAAGGCGAAGCCTAGTGTTTTTTTTCAGTGCCAATCAGAGTAGGGAATGAGTGCGACTTCCACGGCATGTTGGAACCTGCTAGAACCGTGCCCGTGAACCTGTGGTAGTGCTGGGGAAATCAAGCTGTCCCAAGAAAGAGTGTACTGTTTTGCCCATCACTCGGCATACACAGTGTGAGTACGAAGGCCTACGGGCCTGGATGTTGTTTAGAAGAGCCAGGGGAGCCTGGGGGTACTCAGTGTTCTTGCAGGGAATAGGGTTTCCAGGCGAGGCACCTAGGTGTCCCGCAAAGCGTACTGGCGTTCAAATGCTGCAGAGCAGCGACTACGGCCTCATGGAAACTGCTGCACGCCTCCGCTTCTGCAGAGCAATTCAGGGCCTTACCTCGAGGCAAGTCCTCACGTTGAGTGTCCCGTGAGCGACACCGCATGGTAGGATGCTGACTTTCTCCTTGAGTAGAGAGACTTCAGGTACGAGGTCCTCTAAGAATTCTAAGCAGAGTGTTTTCTCATGGCAGCTCAAACGAGGGCAATGTCGAAGACTTCCAGGCCATGTTGGACTGCCTAGAAATGTGGTTCTGCTGTTGTTCGAGGGCTCTGGAAATGTAGCACGCCTGAAGTAACGTGCAGTGTGTTGCCCATCACTCGGCAGACACAGAGGGCCTCCGAGGGACCTATGGGCCTCGATGTTGCTCAGTAGGCCCACAGGGGTGTGGGGGTACTCAGTGATCTTGGAACGAAAATGATGCTCACCCGAGGGGCCTAGGAGTTCTCAAAGGGTACCTTCTTTCAAATAAAGCAGAACAGCGACTAAGAGCTCATGGGAAGAGCTGCCTGCCTCCCGTTCTGCATGGCTACTCGGGGCCTTACCTCGAGGCAAGGACTCACGTTGAGATTCCCTTTAGCTCTAGAGCATGGCTAGATGAGCCCCACCCCGGCCATGGAAGCACCCTGTGTAGCCAGAGAAAACCCATTTTCTTCCCAGACCCATGCCTACGGCGTCCAGAGGCCTGACAACAGCAGAGAATTTCAGGGAGCTTCCAGGGAGCATGAATGGGGCTTTCCAAATGGAAAAGCAAGGCTAGTACCATCCCGCCCCCATTTCCATGGGCACACGCAGCATACATCCCTGTGGTTTCTGACAAGTCAAAAGAGACACAGAGCACACACTGGTTCCTTCCCTGAATCAACTTCTCGAGGCAGAGTGTTCTGCATCTAGTGAACGGCCTCAACCAAGGCACGCCCTAGCTAGGCCTCTGGGCCCGGGCCTCTTCAGAAGCCTGCAGTGCTACAGGAAGAACTGTGCTTTAGTTGCAATAGGCAAGCAATCCGCCTTTCTCCTGGAGGCAGGGTGACTTCAGGTAGGAGGTCCTGGTTGGAAGGCGAAGCCTAGTGTTTTTTTTCAGTGCCAATCAGAGTAGGGAATGAGTGCGACTTCCACGGCATGTTGGAACCTGCTAGAACCGTGCCCGTGAACCTGTGGTAGTGCTGGGGAAATCAAGCTGTCCCAAGAAAGAGTGTACTCTTTTGCCCATCACTCGGCATACACAGTGTGAGTACGAAGGCCTACGGGCCTGGATGTTGTTTAGAAGAGCCAGGGGAGCCTGGGGGTACTCAGTGTTCTTGCAGGGAATAGGGTTTCCAGGCGAGGCACCTAGGTGTCCCGCAAAGCGTACTGGCGTTCAAATGCTGCAGAGCAGCGGCTACCGCCTCATGGAAACTGCTGCACGCCTCCGCTTCTGCAGAGCAATTCAGGGCCTTACATCGAGGCAAGTCCTCACGTTGAGTGTCCCGTGAGCGACCCCGCATGGTAGGATGCTGACTTTCTCCTTGAGTAGAGAGACTTCAGGTACGAGGTCCTCTAAGAATTCTAAGCAGAGTGTTTTCTCATGGCAGCTCAAACGAGGGCAATGTCGAAGACTTCCAGGCCATGTTGGACTGCCTAGAAATGTGGTTCTGCTGTTGTTCGAGGGCTCTGGAAATGTAGCACGCCTGAAGTAACGTGCAGTGTGTTGCCCATCACTCGGCAGACACAGAGGGCCTCCGAGGGACCTATGGGCCTCGATGTTGCTCAGTAGGCCCACAGGGGTGTGGGGGTACTCAGTGATCTTGGAACGAAAATGATGCTCACCCGAGGGGCCTAGGAGTTCTCAAAGGGTACCTTCTTTAAAATAAAGCAGAACAGCGACTAAGAGCTCATGGGAAGAGCTGCCTGCCTCCCGTTCTGCATGGCTACTCGGGGCCTTACCTCGAGGCAAGGACTCACGTTGAGATTCCCTTTAGCTCTAGAGCATGGCTAGATGAGCCCCACCCCGGCCATGGAAGCACCCTGTGTAGCCAGAGAAAACCCATTTTCTTCCCAGACCCATGCCTACGGCGTCCAGAGGCCTGACAACAGCAGAGAATTTCAGGGAGCTTCCAGGGAGCATGAATGGGGCTTTCCAAATGGAAAAGCAAGGCTAGTACCATCCCGCCCCCATTTCCATGGGCACACGCAGCATACATCCCTGTGGTTTCTGACAAGTCAAAAGAGACACAGAGCACACACTGGTTCCTTCCCTGAATCAACTTCTCGAGGCAGAGTGTTCTGCATCTAGTGAACGGCCTCAACCAAGGCACGCCCTAGCTAGGCCTCTGGGCCCGGGCCTCTTCAGAAGCCTGCAGTGCTACAGGAAGAACTGTGCTTTAGTTGCAATAGGCAAGCAATCCGCCTTTCTCCTGGAGGCAGGGTGACTTCAGGTAGGAGGTCCTGGTTGGAAGGCGAAGCCTAGTGTTTTTTTTCAGTGCCAATCAGAGTAGGGAATGAGTGCGACTTCCACGGCATGTTGGAACCTGCTAGAACCGTGCCCGTGAACCTGTGGTAGTGCTGGGGAAATCAAGCTGTCCCAAGAAAGAGTGTACTGTTTTGCCCATCACTCGGCATACACAGTGTGAGTACGAAGGCCTACGGGCCTGGATGTTGTTTAGAAGAGCCAGGGGAGCCTGGGGGTACTCAGTGTTCTTGCAGGGAATAGGGTTTCCAGGCGAGGCACCTAGGTGTCCCGCAAAGCGTACTGGCGTTCAAATGCTGCAGAGCAGCGACTACGGCCTCATGGAAACTGCTGCACGCCTCCGCTTCTGCAGAGCAATTCAGGGCCTTACCTCGAGGCAAGTCCTCACGTTGAGTGTCCCATGAGCGACACCGCATGGTAGGATGCTGACTTTCTCCTTGAGTAGAGAGACTTCAGGTACGAGGTCCTCTAAGAATTCTAAGCAGAGTGTTTTCTCATGGCAGCTCAAACGAGGGCAATGTCGAAGACTTCCAGGCCATGTTGGACTGCCTAGAAATGTGGTTCTGCTGTTGTTCGAGGGCTCTGGAAATGTAGCACGCCTGAAGTAACGTGCAGTGTGTTGCCCATCACTCGGCAGACACAGAGGGCCTCCGAGGGACCTATGGGCCTCGATGTTGCTCAGTAGGCCCACAGGGGTGTGGGGGTACTCAGTGATCTTGGAACGAAAATGATGCTCACCCGAGGGGCCTAGGAGTTCTCAAAGGGTACCTTCTTTCAAATAAAGCAGAACAGCGACTAAGAGCTCATGGGAAGAGCTGCCTGCCTCCCGTTCTGCATGGCTACTCGGGGCCTTACCTCGAGGCAAGGACTCACGTTGAGATTCCCTTTAGCTCTAGAGCATGGCTAGATGAGCCCCACCCCGGCCATGGAAGCACCCTGTGTAGCCAGAGAAAACCCATTTTCTTCCCAGACCCATGCCTACGGCGTCCAGAGGCCTGACAACAGCAGAGAATTTCAGGGAGCTTCCAGGGAGCATGAATGGGGCTTTCCAAATGGAAAAGCAAGGCTAGTACCATCCCGCCCCCATTTCCATGGGCACACGCAGCATACATCCCTGTGGTTTCTGACAAGTCAAAAGAGACACAGAGCACACACTGGTTCCTTCCCTGAATCAACTTCTCGAGGCAGAGTGTTCTGCATCTAGTGAACGGCCTCAACCAAGGCACGCCCTAGCTAGGCCTCTGGGCCCGGGCCTCTTCAGAAGCCTGCAGTGCTACAGGAAGAACTGTGCTTTAGTTGCAATAGGCAAGCAATCCGCCTTTCTCCTGGAGGCAGGGTGACTTCAGGTAGGAGGTCCTGGTTGGAAGGCGAAGCCTAGTGTTTTTTTTCAGTGCCAATCAGAGTAGGGAATGAGTGCGACTTCCACGGCATGTTGGAACCTGCTAGAACCGTGCCCGTGAACCTGTGGTAGTGCTGGGGAAATCAAGCTGTCCCAAGAAAGAGTGTACTGTTTTGCCCATCACTCGGCATACACAGTGTGAGTACGAAGGCCTACGGGCCTGGATGTTGTTTAGAAGAGCCAGGGGAGCCTGGGGGTACTCAGTGTTCTTGCAGGGAATAGGGTTTCCAGGCGAGGCACCTAGGTGTCCCGCAAAGCGTACTGGCGTTCAAATGCTGCAGAGCAGCGACTACGGCCTCATGGAAACTGCTGCACGCCTCCGCTTCTGCAGAGCAATTCAGGGCCTTACCTCGAGGCAAGTCCTCACGTTGAGTGTCCCGTGAGCGACACCGCATGGTAGGATGCTGACTTTCTCCTTGAGTAGAGAGACTTCAGGTACGAGGTCCTCTAAGAATTCTAAGCAGAGTGTTTTCTCATGGCAGCTCAAACGAGGGCAATGTCGAAGACTTTCAGGCCATGTTGGACTGCCTAGAAATGTGGTTCTGATGTTGTTCGAGGGCTCTGGAAATGTAGCACGCCTGAAGTAACGTGCAGTGTGTTGCCCATCACTCGGCAGACACAGAGGGCCTCCGAGGGACCTATGGGCCTCGATGTTGCTCAGGAGGACCACAGGGGTGTGGGGGTACTCAGTGATCTTGGAACGAAAATGATGCTCACCCGAGGGGCCTAGGAGTTCTCAAAGGGTACCTTCTTTAAAATAAAGCAGAACAGCGACTAAGAGCTCATGGGAAGAGCTGCCTGCCTCCCGTTCTGCATGGCTACTCGGGGCCTTACCTCGAGGCAAGGACTCACGTTGAGATTCCATTTAGCTCTAGAGCATGGCTAGATGAGCCCCACCCCGGCCATGGAAGCACCCTGTGTAGCCAGAGAAAACCCATTTTCTTCCCAGACCCATGCCTACGGCGTCCAGAGGCCTGACAACAGCAGAGAATTTCAGGGAGCTTCCAGGGAGCATGAATGGGGCTTTCCAAATGGAAAAGCAAGGCTAGTACCATCCCACCCCCATTTCCATGGGCACACGCAGCATACATCCCTGTGGTTTCTGACAAGTCAAAAGAGACACAGAGCACACACTTCGTCCTTCCCTGAATCAACTCCTCGAGGCAGGGTGTTCTGCATGTAGTGAACGGCCTCAACCAAGGCGTGCCCTAGCTAGACCTCTGGGCCCGTGCCTCTTCAGAAGCCTGCAGTGCTACAGGAAAAACTGTGCTTTAGTGGCAATAGGAACGCAAGCCGACTTTCTCCTGGAGGCAGGGTGACTTCAGGTAGGAGGTCCTGGTTGGAAGGCGAAGCCTAGTGTTTTTTTTCAGTGCCAATCAGAGTAGGGAATGAGTGCGACTTCCACGGCATGTTGGAACCTGCTAGAACCGTGCCCGTGAACCTGTGGTAGTGCTGGGGAAATCAAGCTGTCCCAAGAAAGAGTGTACTGTTTTGCCCATCACTCGGCATACACAGTGTGAGTACGAAGGCCTACGGGCCTGGATGTTGTTTAGAAGAGCCAGGGGAGCCTGGGGGTACTCAGTGTTCTTGCAGGGAATAGGGTTTCCAGGCGAGGCACCTAGGTGTCCGGCAAGCGTACTGGCGTTCAAATGCTGCAGAGCAGCGACTACGGCCTCATGGAAACTGCTGCACGCCTCCGCTTCTGCAGAGCAATTCAGGGCCTTACCTCGAGGCAAGTCCTCACGTTGAGTGTCCCGTGAGCGACACCGCATGGTAGGATGCTGACTTTCTCCTTGAGTAGAGAGACTTCAGGTACGAGGTCCTCTAAGAATTCTAAGCAGAGTGTTTTCTCATGGCAGCTCAAACGAGGGCAATGTCGAAGACTTCCAGGCCATGTTGGACTGCCTAGAAATGTGGTTCTGCTGTTGTTCGAGGGCTCTGGAAATGTAGCACGCCTGAAGTAACGTGCAGTGTGTTGCCCATCACTCGGCAGACACAGAGGGCCTCCGAGGGACCTATGGGCCTCGATGTTGCTCAGGAGGACCACAGGGGTGTGGGGGTACTCAGTGATCTTGGAACGAAAACGATGCTCACCCGAGGGGCCTAGGAGTTCTCAAAGGGTACCTTCTTTAAAATAAAGCAGAACAGCGACTAAGAGTTCATGGGAAGAGCTGCCTGCCTCCCGTTCTGCATGGCTACTCGGGGCCTTACCTCGAGGCAAGGACTCACGTTGAGATTCCCTTTAGCTCTAGAGCATGGCTAGATGAGCCCCACCCCGGCCATGGAAGCACCCTGTGTAGCCAGAGAAAACCCATTTTCTTCCCAGACCCATGCCTATGGCGTCCAGAGGCCTGACAACAGCAGAGAATTTCAGGGAGCTTCCAGGGAGCATGAATGGGGCTTTCCAAATGGAAAAGCAAGGCTAGTACCATCCCGCCCCCATTTCCATGGGCACACGCAGCATACATCCCTGTGGTTTCTGACAAGTCAAAAGAGACACAGAGCACACACTTCTTCCTTCCCTGAATCAACTCCTCGAGGCAGGGTGTTCTGCATGTAGTGAACGGCCTCAACCAAGGCGCGCCCTAGCTAGACCTCTGGGCCCGTGCCTCTTCAGAAGCCTGCAGTGCTACAGGAAAAACTGTGCTTTAGTGGCAATAGGAACGCAAGCCGACTTTCTCCTGGAGGCAGGGTGACTTCAGGTAGGAGGTCCTGGTTGGAAGGCGAAGCCTAGTGTTATTTTTCAGTGCCAATCAGAGTAGGGAATGAGTGCGACTTCCACGGCATGTTGGAACCTGCTAGAACCGTGCCCGTGAACCTGTGGTAGTGCTGGGGAAATCAAGCTGTCCCAAGAAAGAGTGTACTGTTTTGCCCATCACTCGGCATACACAGTGTGAGTACGAAGGCCTACGGGCCTGGATGTTGTTGAGAAGAGCCAGGGGAGCCTGGGGGTACTCAGTGTTCTTGCAGGGAATAGGGTTTCCAGGCGAGGCACCTAGGTGTCCCGCAAAGCGTACTGGCGTTCAAATGCTGCAGAGCAGCGACTACGGCCTCATGGAAACTGCTGCACGCCTCCGCTTCTGCAGAGCAATTCAGGGCCTTACCTCGAGGCAAGTCCTCACGTTGAGTGTCCCGTGAGCGACACCGCATGGTAGGATGCTGACTTTCTCCTTGAGTAGAGAGACTTCAGGTACGAGGTCCTCTAAGAATTCTAAGCAGAGTGTTTTCTCATGGCAGCTCAAACGAGGGCAATGTCGAAGACTTCCAGGCCATGTTGGACTGCCTAGAAATGTGGTTCTGCTGTTGTTCGAGGGCTCTGGAAATGTAGCACGCCTGAAGTAACGTGCAGTGTGTTGCCCATCACTCGGCAGACACAGAGGGCCTCCGAGGGACCTATGGGCCTCGATGTTGCTCAGGAGGCCCACATGGGTGTGGGGGTACTCAGTGATCTTGGAACGAAAATGATGCTCACCCGAGGGGCCTAGGAGTTCTCAAAGGGTACCTTCTTTAAAATAAAGCAGAACAGCGACTAAGAGCTCATGGGAAGAGCTGCCTGCCTCCCGTTCTGCATGGCTACTCGGGGCCTTACCTCGAGGCAAGGACTCACGTTGAGATTCCCTTTAGCTCTTGAGCATGGCTAGATGAGCCCCACCCCGGCCATGGAAGCACCCTGTGTAGCCAGAGAAAACCCATTTTCTTCCCAGACCCATGCCTATGGCGTCCAGAGGCCTGACAACAGCAGAGAATTTCAGGGAGCTTCCAGGGAGCATGAATGGGGCTTTCCAAATGGAAAAGCAAGGCTAGTACCATCCCGCCCCCATTTCCATGGGCACACGCAGCATACATCCCTGTGGTTTCTGACAAGTCAAAAGAGACACAGAGCACACACTTCGTCCTTCCCTGAATCAACTCCTCGAGGCAGGGTGTTCTGCATGTAGTGAACGGCCTCAACCAAGGCGCGCCCTAGCTAGACCTCTGGGCCCGTGCCTCTTCAGAAGCCTGCAGTGCTACAGGAAGAACTGTGCTTTAGTGGCAATAGGAACGCAAGCCGACTTTCTCCTGGAGGCAGGGTGACTTCAGGTAGGAGGTCCTGGTTGGAAGGCGAAGCCTAGTGTTTTTTTTCAGTGCCAATCAGAGTAGGGAATGAGTGCGACTTCCACGGCATGTTGGAACCTGCTAGAACCGTGCCCGTGAACCTGTGGTAGTGCTGGGGAAATCAAGCTGTCCCAAGAAAGAGTGTACTGTTTTGCCCATCACTCGGCATACACAGTGTGAGTACGAAGGCCTACGGGCCTGGATGTTGTTGAGAAGAGCCAGGGGAGCCTGGGGGTACTCAGTGTTCTTGCAGGGAATAGGGTTTCCAGGCGAGGCACCTAGGTGTCCCGCAAAGCGTACTGGCGTTCAAATGCTGCAGAGCAGCGACTACGGCCTCATGGAAACTGCTGCACGCCTCCGCTTCTGCAGAGCAATTCAGGGCCTTACCTCGAGGCAAGTCCTCACGTTGAGTGTCCCGTGAGCGACACCGCATGGTAGGATGCTGACTTTCTCCTTGAGTAGAGAGACTTCAGGTACGAGGTCCTCTAAGAATTCTAAGCAGAGTGTTTTCTCATGGCAGCTCAAACGAGGGCAATGTCGAAGACTTCCAGGCCATGTTGGACTGCCTAGAAATGTGGTTCTGCTGTTGTTCGAGGGCTCTGGAAATGTAGCACGCCTGAAGTAACGTGCAGTGTGTTGCCCATCACTCGGCAGACACAGAGGGCCTCCGAGGGACCTATGGGCCTCGATGTTGCTCAGTAGGCCCACAGGGGTGTGGGGGTACTCAGTGATCTTGGAACGAAAATGATGCTCACCCGAGGGGCCTAGGAGTTCTCAAAGGGTACCTTCTTTAAAATAAAGCAGAACAGCGACTAAGAGCTCATGGGAAGAGCTGCCTGCCTCCCGTTCTGCATGGCTACTCGGGGCCTTACCTCGAGGCAAGGACTCACGTTGAGATTCCCTTTAGCTCTAGAGCATGGCTAGATGAGCCCCACCCCGGCCATGGAAGCACCCTGTGTAGCCAGAGAAAACCCATTTTCTTCCCAGACGCATGCCTACGGCGTCCAGAGGCCTGACAACAGCAGAGAATTTCAGGGAGCTTCCAGGGAGCATGAATGGGGCTTTCCAAATGGAAAAGCAAGGCTAGTACCATCCCGCCCCCATTTCCATGGGCACACGCAGCATACATCCCTGTGGTTTCTGACAAGTCAAAAGAGACACAGAGCACACACTTCGTCCTTCCCTGAATCAACTCCTTGAGGCAGGGTGTTCTGCATGTAGTGAACGGCCTCAACCAAGGCGCGCCCTAGCTAGACCTCTGGGCCCGTGCCTCTTCAGAAGCCTGCAGTGCTACAGGAAAAACTGTGCTTTAGTGGCAATAGGAACGCAAGCCGACTTTCTCCTGGAGGCAGGGTGACTTCAGGTAGGAGGTCCTGGTTGGAAGGCGAAGCCTAGTGTTTTTTTTCAGTGCCAATCAGAGTAGGGAATGAGTGCGACTTCCACGGCATGTTGGAACCTGCTAGAACCGTGCCCGTGAACCTGTGGTAGTGCTGGGGAAATCAAGCTGTCCCAAGAAAGAGTGTACTGTTTTGCCCATCACTCGGCATACACAGTGTGAGTACGAAGGCCTACGGGCCTGGATGTTGTTTAGAAGAGCCAGGGGAGCCTGGGGGTACTCAGTGTTCTTGCAGGGAATAGGGTTTCCAGGCGAGGCACCTAGGTGTCCGGCAAGCGTACTGGCGTTCAAATGCTGCAGAGCAGCGACTACGGCCTCATGGAAACTGCTGCACGCCTCCGCTTCTGCAGAGCAATTCAGGGCCTTACCTCGAGGCAAGTCCTCACGTTGAGTGTCCCGTGAGCGACACCGCATGGTAGGATGCTGACTTTCTCCTTGAGTAGAGAGACTTCAGGTACGAGGTCCTCTAAGAATTCTAAGCAGAGTGTTTTCTCATGGCAGCTCAAACGAGGGCAATGTCGAAGACTTCCAGGCCATGTTGGACTGCCTAGAAATGTGGTTCTGCTGTTGTTCGAGGGCTCTGGAAATGTAGCACGCCTGAAGTAACGTGCAGTGTGTTGCCCATCACTCGGCAGACACAGAGGGCCTCCGAGGGACCTATGGGCCTCGATGTTGCTCAGGAGGACCACAGGGGTGTGGGGGTACTCAGTGATCTTGGAACGAAAATGATGCTCACCCGAGGGGCCTAGGAGTTCTCAAAGGGTACCTTCTTTAAAATAAAGCAGAACAGCGACTAAGAGTTCATGGGAAGAGCTGCCTGCCTCCCGTTCTGCATGGCTACTCGGGGCCTTACCTCGAGGCAAGGACTCACGTTGAGATTCCCTTTAGCTCTAGAGCATGGCTAGATGAGCCCCACCCCGGCCATGGAAGCACCCTGTGTAGCCAGAGAAAACCCATTTTCTTCCCAGACCCATGCCTATGGCGTCCAGAGGCCTGACAACAGCAGAGAATTTCAGGGAGCTTCCAGGGAGCATGAATGGGGCTTTCCAAATGGAAAAGCAAGGCTAGTACCATCCCGCCCCCATTTCCATGGGCACACGCAGCATACATCCCTGTGGTTTCTGACAAGTCAAAAGAGACACAGAGCACACACTTCTTCCTTCCCTGAATCAACTCCTCGAGGCAGGGTGTTCTGCATGTAGTGAACGGCCTCAACCAAGGCGCGCCCTAGCTAGACCTCTGGGCCCGTGCCTCTTCAGAAGCCTGCAGTGCTACAGGAAAAACTGTGCTTTAGTGGCAATAGGAACGCAAGCCGACTTTCTCCTGGAGGCAGGGTGACTTCAGGTAGGAGGTCCTGGTTGGAAGGCGAAGCCTAGTGTTATTTTTCAGTGCCAATCAGAGTAGGGAATGAGTGCGACTTCCACGGCATGTTGGAACCTGCTAGAACCGTGCCCGTGAACCTGTGGTAGTGCTGGGGAAATCAAGCTGTCCCAAGAAAGAGTGTACTGTTTTGCCCATCACTCGGCATACACAGTGTGAGTACGAAGGCCTACGGGCCTGGATGTTGTTGAGAAGAGCCAGGGGAGCCTGGGGGTACTCAGTGTTCTTGCAGGGAATAGGGTTTCCAGGCGAGGCACCTAGGTGTCCCGCAAAGCGTACTGGCGTTCAAATGCTGCAGAGCAGCGACTACGGCCTCATGGAAACTGCTGCACGCCTCCGCTTCTGCAGAGCAATTCAGGGCCTTACCTCGAGGCAAGTCCTCACGTTGAGTGTCCCGTGAGCGACACCGCATGGTAGGATGCTGACTTTCTCCTTGAGTAGAGAGACTTCAGGTACGAGGTCCTCTAAGAATTCTAAGCAGAGTGTTTTCTCATGGCAGCTCAAACGAGGGCAATGTCGAAGACTTCCAGGCCATGTTGGACTGCCTAGAAATGTGGTTCTGCTGTTGTTCGAGGGCTCTGGAAATGTAGCACGCCTGAAGTAACGTGCAGTGTGTTGCCCATCACTCGGCAGACACAGAGGGCCTCCGAGGGACCTATGGGCCTCGATGTTGCTCAGGAGGCCCACAGGGGTGTGGGGGTACTCAGTGATCTTGGAACGAAAATGATGCTCACCCGAGGGGCCTAGGAGTTCTCAAAGGGTACCTTCTTTAAAATAAAGCAGAACAGCGACTAAGAGCTCATGGGAAGAGCTGCCTGCCTCCCGTTCTGCATGGCTACTCGGGGCCTTACCTCGAGGCAAGGACTCACGTTGAGATTCCCTTTAGCTCTTGAGCATGGCTAGATGAGCCCCACCCCGGCCATGGAAGCACCCTGTGTAGCCAGAGAAAACCCATTTTCTTCCCAGACCCATGCCTATGGCGTCCAGAGGCCTGACAACAGCAGAGAATTTCAGGGAGCTTCCAGGGAGCATGAATGGGGCTTTCCAAATGGAAAAGCAAGGCTAGTACCATCCCGCCCCCATTTCCATGGGCACACGCAGCATACATCCCTGTGGTTTCTGACAAGTCAAAAGAGACACAGAGCACACACTTCGTCCTTCCCTGAATCAACTCCTCGAGGCAGGGTGTTCTGCATGTAGTGAACGGCCTCAACCAAGGCGCGCCCTAGCTAGACCTCTGGGCCCGTGCCTCTTCAGAAGCCTGCAGTGCTACAGGAAGAACTGTGCTTTAGTGGCAATAGGAACGCAAGCCGACTTTCTCCTGGAGGCAGGGTGACTTCAGGTAGGAGGTCCTGGTTGGAAGGCGAAGCCTAGTGTTTTTTTTCAGTGCCAATCAGAGTAGGGAATGAGTGCGACTTCCACGGCATGTTGGAACCTGCTAGAACCGTGCCCGTGAACCTGTGGTAGTGCTGGGGAAATCAAGCTGTCCCAAGAAAGAGTGTACTGTTTTGCCCATCACTCGGCATACACAGTGTGAGTACGAAGGCCTACGGGCCTGGATGTTGTTGAGAAGAGCCAGGGGAGCCTGGGGGTACTCAGTGTTCTTGCAGGGAATAGGGTTTCCAGGCGAGGCACCTAGGTGTCCCGCAAAGCGTACTGGCGTTCAAATGCTGCAGAGCAGCGACTACGGCCTCATGGAAACTGCTGCACGCCTCCGCTTCTGCAGAGCAATTCAGGGCCTTACCTCGAGGCAAGTCCTCACGTTGAGTGTCCCGTGAGCGACACCGCATGGTAGGATGCTGACTTTCTCCTTGAGTAGAGAGACTTCAGGTACGAGGTCCTCTAAGAATTCTAAGCAGAGTGTTTTCTCATGGCAGCTCAAACGAGGGCAATGTCGAAGACTTCCAGGCCATGTTGGACTGCCTAGAAATGTGGTTCTGCTGTTGTTCGAGGGCTCTGGAAATGTAGCACGCCTGAAGTAACGTGCAGTGTGTTGCCCATCACTCGGCAGACACAGAGGGCCTCCGAGGGACCTATGGGCCTCGATGTTGCTCAGTAGGCCCACAGGGGTGTGGGGGTACTCAGTGATCTTGGAACGAAAATGATGCTCACCCGAGGGGCCTAGGAGTTCTCAAAGGGTACCTTCTTTCAAATAAAGCAGAACAGCGACTAAGAGCTCATGGGAAGAGCTGCCTGCCTCCCGTTCTGCATGGCTACTCGGGGCCTTACCTCGAGGCAAGGACTCACGTTGAGATTCCCTTTAGCTCTAGAGCATGGCTAGATGAGCCCCACCCCGGCCATGGAAGCACCCTGTGTAGCCAGAGAAAACCCATTTTCTTCCCAGACGCATGCCTACGGCGTCCAGAGGCCTGACAACAGCAGAGAATTTCAGGGAGCTTCCAGGGAGCATGAATGGGGCTTTCCAAATGGAAAAGCAAGGCTAGTACCATCCCGCCCCCATTTCCATGGGCACACGCAGCATACATCCCTGTGGTTTCTGACAAGTCAAAAGAGACACAGAGCACACACTTCGTCCTTCCCTGAATCAACTCCTTGAGGCAGGGTGTTCTGCATGTAGTGAACGGCCTCAACCAAGGCGCGCCCTAGCTAGACCTCTGGGCCCGTGCCTCTTCAGAAGCCTGCAGTGCTACAGGAAAAACTGTGCTTTAGTGGCAATAGGAACGCAAGCCGACTTTCTCCTGGAGGCAGGGTGACTTCAGGTAGGAGGTCCTGGTTGGAAGGCGAAGCCTAGTGTTTTTTTTCAGTGCCAATCAGAGTAGGGAATGAGTGCGACTTCCACGGCATGTTGGAACCTGCTAGAACCGTGCCCGTGAACCTGTGGTAGTGCTGGGGAAATCAAGCTGTCCCAAGAAAGAGTGTACTGTTTTGCCCATCACTCGGCATACACAGTGTGAGTACGAAGGCCTACGGGCCTGGATGTTGTTGAGAAGAGCCAGGGGAGCCTGGGGGTACTCAGTGTTCTTGCAGGGAATAGGGTTTCCAGGCGAGGCACCTAGGTGTCCCGCAAAGCGTACTGGCGTTCAAATGCTGCAGAGCAGCGACTACGGCCTCATGGAAACTGCTGCACGCCTCCGCTTCTGCAGAGCAATTCAGGGCCTTACCTCGAGGCAAGTCCTCACGTTGAGTGTCCCGTGAGCGACACCGCATGGTAGGATGCTGACTTTCTCCTTGAGTAGAGAGACTTCAGGTACGAGGTCCTCTAAGAATTCTAAGCAGAGTGTTTTCTCATGGCAGCTCAAACGAGGGCAATGTCGAAGACTTCCAGGCCATGTTGGACTGCCTAGAAATGTGGTTCTGCTGTTGTTCGAGGGCTCTGGAAATGTAGCACGCCTGAAGTAACGTGCAGTGTGTTGCCCATCACTCGGCAGACACAGAGGGCCTCCGAGGGACCTATGGGCCTCGATGTTGCTCAGTAGGCCCACAGGGGTGTGGGGGTACTCAGTGATCTTGGAACGAAAATGATGCTCACCCGAGGGGCCTAGGAGTTCTCAAAGGGTACCTTCTTTCAAATAAAGCAGAACAGCGACTAAGAGCTCATGGGAAGAGCTGCCTGCCTCCCGTTCTGCATGGCTACTCGGGGCCTTACCTCGAGGCAAGGACTCACGTTGAGATTCCCTTTAGCTCTAGAGCATGGCTAGATGAGCCCCACCCCGGCCATGGAAGCACCCTGTGTAGCCAGAGAAAACCCATTTTCTTCCCAGACCCATGCCTACGGCGTCCAGAGGCCTGACAACAGCAGAGAATTTCAGGGAGCTTCCAGGGAGCATGAATGGGGCTTTCCAAATGGAAAAGCAAGGCTAGTACCATCCCGCCCCCATTTCCATGGGCACACGCAGCATACATCCCTGTGGTTTCTGACAAGTCAAAAGAGACACAGAGCACACACTTCGTCCTTCCCTGAATCAACTCCTCGAGGCAGGGTGTTCTGCATGTAGTGAACGGCCTCAACCAAGGCGCGCCCTAGCTAGACCTCTGGGCCCGTGCCTCTTCAGAAGCCTGCAGTGCTACAGGAAAAACTGTGCTTTAGTGGCAATAGGAACGCAAGCCGACTTTCTCCTGGAGGCAGGGTGACTTCAGGTAGGAGGTCCTGGTTGGAAGGCGAAGCCTAGTGTTTTTTTTCAGTGCCAATCAGAGTAGGGAATGAGTGCGACTTCCACGGCATGTTGGAACCTGCTAGAACCGTGCCCGTGAACCTGTGGTAGTGCTGGGGAAATCAAGCTGTCCCAAGAAAGAGTGTACTGTTTTGCCCATCACTCGGCATACACAGTGTGAGTACGAAGGCCTACGGGCCTGGATGTTGTTGAGAAGAGCCAGGGGAGCCTGGGGGTACTCAGTGTTCTTGCAGGGAATAGGGTTTCCAGGCGAGGCACCTAGGTGTCCCGCAAAGCGTACTGGCGTTCAAATGCTGCAGAGCAGCGACTACGGCCTCATGGAAACTGCTGCACGCCTCCGCTTCTGCAGAGCAATTCAGGGCCTTACCTCGAGGCAAGTCCTCACGTTGAGTGTCCCGTGAGCGACACCGCATGGTAGGATGCTGACTTTCTCCTTGAGTAGAGAGACTTCAGGTACGAGGTCCTCTAAGAATTCTAAGCAGAGTGTTTTCTCATGGCAGCTCAAACGAGGGCAATGTCGAAGACTTCCAGGCCATGTTGGACTGCCTAGAAATGTGGTTCTGCTGTTGTTCGAGGGCTCTGGAAATGTAGCACGCCTGAAGTAACGTGCAGTGTGTTGCCCATCACTCGGCAGACACAGAGGGCCTCCGAGGGACCTATGGGCCTCGATGTTGCTCAGTAGGCCCACAGGGGTGTGGGGGTACTCAGTGATCTTGGAACGAAAATGATGCTCACCCGAGGGGCCTAGGAGTTCTCAAAGGGTACCTTCTTTAAAATAAAGCAGAACAGCGACTAAGAGCTCATGGGAAGAGCTGCCTGCCTCCCGTTCTGCATGGCTACTCGGGGCCTTACCTCGAGGCAAGGACTCACGTTGAGATTCCCTTTAGCTCTAGAGCATTACAAGAAGAGAGCCACCCCGGCCGTGGAAGCACCCTGTGTAGCCAGAGAAAACCCATTTTCTTCCCAGACCCATGCCTACGGCGTCCAGAGGCCTGACAACAGCAGAGAATTTCAGGGAGCTTCCAGGGAGCATGAATGGGGCTTTCCAAATGGAAAAGCAAGGCTAGTACCATCCCGCCCCCATTTCCATGGGCACACGCAGCATACATCCCTGTGGTTTCTGACAAGTCAAAAGAGACACAGAGCACACACTTCGTCCTTCCCTGAATCAACTCCTCGAGGCAGGGTGTTCTGCATGTAGTGAACGGCCTCAACCAAGGCGCGCCCTAGCTAGACCTCTGGGCCCGTGCCTCTTCAGAAGCCTGCAGTGCTACAGGAAAAACTGTGCTTTAGTGGCAATAGGAACGCAAGCCGACTTTCTCCTGGAGGCAGGGTGACTTCAGGTAGGAGGTCCTGGTTGGAAGGCGAAGCCTAGTGTTTTTTTTCAGTGCCAATCAGAGTAGGGAATGAGTGCGACTTCCACGGCATGTTGGAACCTGCTAGAACCGTGCCCGTGAACCTGTGGTAGTGCTGGGGAAATCAAGCTGTCCCAAGAAAGAGTGTACTGTTTTGCCCATCACTCGGCATACACAGTGTGAGTACGAAGGCCTACGGGCCTGGATGTTGTTGAGAAGAGCCAGGGGAGCCTGGGGGTACTCAGTGTTCTTGCAGGGAATAGGGTTTCCAGGCGAGGCACCTAGGTGTCCCGCAAAGCGTACTGGCGTTCAAATGCTGCAGAGCAGCGACTACGGCCTCATGGAAACTGCTGCACGCCTCCGCTTCTGCAGAGCAATTCAGGGCCTTACCTCGAGGCAAGTCCTCACGTTGAGTGTCCCGTGAGCGACACCGCATGGTAGGATGCTGACTTTCTCCTTGAGTAGAGAGACTTCAGGTACGAGGTCCTCTAAGAATTCTAAGCAGAGTGTTTTCTCATGGCAGCTCAAACGAGGGCAATGTCGAAGACTTCCAGGCCATGTTGGACTGCCTAGAAATGTGGTTCTGCTGTTGTTCGAGGGCTCTGGAAATGTAGCACGCCTGAAGTAACGTGCAGTGTGTTGCCCATCACTCGGCAGACACAGAGGGCCTCCGAGGGACCTATGGGCCTCGATGTTGCTCAGTAGGCCCACAGGGGTGTGGGGGTACTCAGTGATCTTGGAACGAAAATGATGCTCACCCGAGGGGCCTAGGAGTTCTCAAAGGGTACCTTCTTTAAAATAAAGCAGAACAGCGACTAAGAGCTCATGGGAAGAGCTGCCTGCCTCCCGTTCTGCATGGCTACTCGGGGCCTTACCTCGAGGCAAGGACTCACGTTGAGATTCCCTTTAGCTCTAGAGCATTACAAGAAGAGAGCCACCCCGGCCGTGGAAGCACCCTGTGTAGCCAGAGAAAACCCATTTTCTTCCCAGACCCATGCCTACGGCGTCCAGAGGCCTGACAACAGCAGAGAATTTCAGGGAGCTTCCAGGGAGCATGAATGGGGCTTTCCAAATGGAAAAGCAAGGCTAGTACCATCCCGCCCCCATTTCCATGGGCACACGCAGCATACATCCCTGTGGTTTCTGACAAGTCAAAAGAGACACAGAGCACACACTGGTTCCTTCCCTGAATCAACTTCTCGAGGCAGAGTGTTCTGCATCTAGTGAACGGCCTCAACCAAGGCACGCCCTAGCTAGGCCTCTGGGCCCGGGCCTCTTCAGAAGCCTGCAGTGCTACAGGAAGAACTGTGCTTTAGTTGCAATAGGCAAGCAATCCGCCTTTCTCCTGGAGGCAGGGTGACTTCAGGTAGGAGGTCCTGGTTGGAAGGCGAAGCCTAGTGTTTTTTTTCAGTGCCAATCAGAGTAGGGAATGAGTGCGACTTCCACGGCATGTTGGAACCTGCTAGAACCGTGCCCGTGAACCTGTGGTAGTGCTGGGGAAATCAAGCTGTCCCAAGAAAGAGTGTACTGTTTTGCCCATCACTCGGCATACACAGTGTGAGTACGAAGGCCTACGGGCCTGGATGTTGTTGAGAAGAGCCAGGGGAGCCTGGGGGTACTCAGTGTTCTTGCAGGGAATAGGGTTTCCAGGCGAGGCACCTAGGTGTCCCGCAAAGCGTACTGGCGTTCAAATGCTGCAGAGCAGCGACTACGGCCTCATGGAAACTGCTGCACGCCTCCGCTTCTGCAGAGCAATTCAGGGCCTTACCTCGAGGCAAGTCCTCACGTTGAGTGTCCCGTGAGCGACACCGCATGGTAGGATGCTGACTTTCTCCTTGAGTAGAGAGACTTCAGGTACGAGGTCCTCTAAGAATTCTAAGCAGAGTGTTTTCTCATGGCAGCTCAAACGAGGGCAATGTCGAAGACTTCCAGGCCATGTTGGACTGCCTAGAAATGTGGTTCTGCTGTTGTTCGAGGGCTCTGGAAATGTAGCACGCCTGAAGTAACGTGCAGTGTGTTGCCCATCACTCGGCAGACACAGAGGGCCTCCGAGGGACCTATGGGCCTCGATGTTGCTCAGTAGGCCCACAGGGGTGTGGGGGTACTCAGTGATCTTGGAACGAAAATGATGCTCACCCGAGGGGCCTAGGAGTTCTCAAAGGGTACCTTCTTTCAAATAAAGCAGAACAGCGACTAAGAGCTCATGGGAAGAGCTGCCTGCCTCCCGTTCTGAATGGCTACTCGGGGCCTTACCTCGAGGCAAGGACTCACGTTGAGATTCCCTTTAGCTCTAGAGCATTACAAGAAGAGAGCCACCCCGGCCATGGAAGCACCCTGTGTAGCCAGAGAAAACCCATTTTCTTCCCAGACCCATGCCTACGGCGTCCAGAGGCCTGACAACAGCAGAGAATTTCAGGGAGCTTCCAGGGAGCATGAATGGGGCTTTCCAAATGGAAAAGCAAGGCTAGTACCATCCCGCCCCCATTTCCATGGGCACACGCAGCATACATCCCTGTGGTTTCTGACAAGTCAAAAGAGACACGGAGCACACACTGGTTCCTTCCCTGAATCAACTTCTCGAGGCAGAGTGTTCTGCATCTAGTGAACGGCCTCAACCAAGGCGCGCCCTAGCTAGGCCTCTGGGCCCGGGCCTCTTCAGAAGCCTGCAGTGCTACAGGAAGAACTGTGCTTTAGTTGCAATAGGCAAGCAATCCGCCTTTCTCCTGGAGGCAGGGTGACTTCAGGTAGGAGGTCCTGGTTGGAAGGCGAAGCCTAGTGTTTTTTTTCAGTGCCAATCAGAGTAGGGAATGAGTGCGACTTCCACGGCATGTTGGAACCTGCTAGAACCGTGCCCGTGAACCTGTGGTAGTGCTGGGGAAATCAAGCTGTCCCAAGAAAGAGTGTACTGTTTTGCCCATCACTCGGCATACACAGTGTGAGTACGAAGGCCTACGGGCCTGGATGTTGTTTAGAAGAGCCAGGGGAGCCTGGGGGTACTCAGTGTTCTTGCAGGGAATAGGGTTTCCAGGCGAGGCACCTAGGTGTCCCGCAAAGCGTACTGGCGTTCAAATGCTGCAGAGCAGCGGCTACCGCCTCATGGAAACTGCTGCACGCCTCCGCTTCTGCAGAGCAATTCAGGGCCTTACCTCGAGGCAAGTCCTCGCGTTGAGTGTCCCGTGAGCGACACCGCATGGTAGGATGCTGACTTTCTCCTTGAGTAGAGAGACTTCAGGTACGAGGTCCTCTAAGAATTCTAAGCAGAGTGTTTTCTCATGGCAGCTCAAACGAGGGCAATGTCGAAGACTTCCAGGCCATGTTGGACTGCCTAGAAATGTGGTTCTGCTGTTGTTCGAGGGCTCTGGAAATGTAGCACGCCTGAAGTAACGTGCAGTGTGTTGCCCATCACTCGGCAGACACAGAGGGCCTCCGAGGGACCTATGGGCCTCGATGTTGCTCAGGAGGCCCACAGGGGTGTGGGGGTACTCAGTGATCTTGGAACGAAAATGATGCTCACCCGAGGGGCCTAGGAGTTCTCAAAGGGTACCTTCTTTAAAATAAAGCAGAACAGCGACTAAGAGCTCATGGGAAGAGCTGCCTGCCTCCCGTTCTGCATGGCTACTCGGGGCCTTACCTCGAGGCAAGGACTCACGTTGAGATTCCCTTTAGCTCTTGAGCATGGCTAGATGAGCCCCACCCCGGCCATGGAAGCACCCTGTGTAGCCAGAGAAAACCCATTTTCTTCCCAGACCCATGCCTATGGCGTCCAGAGGCCTGACAACAGCAGAGAATTTCAGGGAGCTTCCAGGGAGCATGAATGGGGCTTTCCAAATGGAAAAGCAAGGCTAGTACCATCCCGCCCCCATTTCCATGGGCACACGCAGCATACATCCCTGTGGTTTCTGACAAGTCAAAAGAGACACAGAGCACACACTTCGTCCTTCCCTGAATCAACTCCTCGAGGCAGGGTGTTCTGCATGTAGTGAACGGACTCAACCAAGGCGCGCCCTAGCTAGACCTCTGGGCCCGTGCCTCTTCAGAAGCCTGCAGTGCTACAGGAAGAACTGTGCTTTAGTGGCAATAGGAACGCAAGCCGACTTTCTCCTGGAGGCAGGGTGACTTCAGGTAGGAGGTCCTGGTTGGAAGGCGAAGCCTAGTGTTTTTTTTCAGTGCCAATCAGAGTAGGGAATGAGTGCGACTTCCACGGCATGTTGGAACCTGCTAGAACCGTGCCCGTGAACCTGTGGTAGTGCTGGGGAAATCAAGCTGTCCCAAGAAAGAGTGTACTGTTTTGCCCATCACTCGGCATACACAGTGTGAGTACGAAGGCCTACGGGCCTGGATGTTGTTGAGAAGAGCCAGGGGAGCCTGGGGGTACTCAGTGTTCTTGCAGGGAATAGGGTTTCCAGGCGAGGCACCTAGGTGTCCCGCAAAGCGTACTGGCGTTCAAATGCTGCAGAGCAGCGACTACGGCCTCATGGAAACTGCTGCACGCCTCCGCTTCTGCAGAGCAATTCAGGGCCTTACCTCGAGGCAAGTCCTCACGTTGAGTGTCCCGTGAGCGACACCGCATGGTAGGATGCTGACTTTCTCCTTGAGTAGAGAGACTTCAGGTACGAGGTCCTCTAAGAATTCTAAGCAGAGTGTTTTCTCATGGCAGCTCAAACGAGGGCAATGTCGAAGACTTCCAGGCCATGTTGGACTGCCTAGAAATGTGGTTCTGCTGTTGTTCGAGGGCTCTGGAAATGTAGCACGCCTGAAGTAACGTGCAGTGTGTTGCCCATCACTCGGCAGACACAGAGGGCCTCCGAGGGACCTATGGGCCTCGATGTTGCTCAGTAGGCCCACAGGGGTGTGGGGGTACTCAGTGATCTTGGAACGAAAATGATGCTCACCCGAGGGGCCTAGGAGTTCTCAAAGGGTACCTTCTTTCAAATAAAGCAGAACAGCGACTAAGAGCTCATGGGAAGAGCTGCCTGCCTCCCGTTCTGCATGGCTACTCGGGGCCTTACCTCGAGGCAAGGACTCACGTGGAGATTCCCTTTAGCTCTAGAGCATGGCTAGATGAGCCCCACCCCGGCCATGGAAGCACCCTGTGTAGCCAGAGAAAACCCATTTTCTTCCCAGACCCATGCCTACGGCGTCCAGAGGCCTGACAACAGCAGAGAATTTCAGGGAGCTTCCAGGGAGCATGAATGGGGCTTTCCAAATGGAAAAGCAAGGCTAGTACCATCCCGCCCCCATTTCCATGGGCACACGCAGCATACATCCCTGTGGTTTCTGACAAGTCAAAAGAGACACAGATCACACACTTCGTCCTTCCCTGAATCAACTCCTTGAGGCAGGGTGTTCTGCATGTAGTGAACGGCCTCAACCAAGGCGCGCCCTAGCTAGACCTCTGGGCCCGTGCCTCTTCAGAAGCCTGCAGTGCTACAGGAAAAACTGTGCTTTAGTGGCAATAGGAACGCAAGCCGACTTTCTCCTGGAGGCAGGGTGACTTCAGGTAGGAGGTCCTGGTTGGAAGGCGAAGCCTAGTGTTTTTTTTCAGTGCCAATCAGAGTAGGGAATGAGTGCGACTTCCACGGCATGTTGGAACCTGCTAGAACCGTGCCCGTGAACCTGTGGTAGTGCTGGGGAAATCAAGCTGTCCCAAGAAAGAGTGTACTGTTTTGCCCATCACTCGGCATACACAGTGTGAGTACGAAGGCCTACGGGCCTGGATGTTGTTGAGAAGAGCCAGGGGAGCCTGGGGGTACTCAGTGTTCTTGCAGGGAATAGGGTTTCCAGGCGAGGCACCTAGGTGTCCCGCAAAGCGTACTGGCGTTCAAATGCTGC
The DNA here is from genome assembly GCF_028564815.1 of Eubalaena glacialis. NCBI lineage: Eukaryota > Metazoa > Chordata > Mammalia > Artiodactyla > Balaenidae > Eubalaena > Eubalaena glacialis. The sequence continues at coordinate 104,028,801 of NC_083716.1, forward strand.
AGAGCAGCGACTACGGCCTCATGGAAACTGCTGCACGCCTCCGCTTCTGCAGAGCAATTCAGGGCCTTACCTCGAGGCAAGTCCTCACGTTGAGTGTCCCGTGAGCGACACCGCATGGTAGGATGCTGACTTTCTCCTTGAGTAGAGAGACTTCAGGTACGAGGTCCTCTAAGAATTCTAAGCAGAGTGTTTTCTCATGGCAGCTCAAACGAGGGCAATGTCGAAGACTTCCAGGCCATGTTGGACTGCCTAGAAATGTGGTTCTGCTGTTGTTCGAGGGCTCTGGAAATGTAGCACGCCTGAAGTAACGTGCAGTGTGTTGCCCATCACTCGGCAGACACAGAGGGCCTCCGAGGGACCTATGGGCCTCGATGTTGCTCAGTAGGCCCACAGGGGTGTGGGGGTACTCAGTGATCTTGGAACGAAAATGATGCTCACCCGAGGGGCCTAGGAGTTCTCAAAGGGTACCTTCTTTCAAATAAAGCAGAACAGCGACTAAGAGCTCATGGGAAGAGCTGCCTGCCTCCCGTTCTGCATGGCTACTCGGGGCCTTACCTCGAGGCAAGGACTCACGTTGAGATTCCCTTTAGCTCTAGAGCATGGCTAGATGAGCCCCACCCCGGCCATGGAAGCACCCTGTGTAGCCAGAGAAAACCCATTTTCTTCCCAGACCCATGCCTACGGCGTCCAGAGGCCTGACAACAGCAGAGAATTTCAGGGAGCTTCCAGGGAGCATGAATGGGGCTTTCCAAATGGAAAAGCAAGGCTAGTACCATCCCGCCCCCATTTCCATGGGCACACGCAGCATACATCCCTGTGGTTTCTGACAAGTCAAAAGAGACACAGAGCACACACTTCGTCCTTCCCTGAATCAACTCCTCGAGGCAGGGTGTTCTGCATGTAGTGAACGGCCTCAACCAAGGCGCGCCCTAGCTAGACCTCTGGGCCCGTGCCTCTTCAGAAGCCTGCAGTGCTACAGGAAAAACTGTGCTTTAGTGGCAATAGGAACGCAAGCCGACTTTCTCCTGGAGGCAGGGTGACTTCAGGTAGGAGGTCCTGGTTGGAAGGCGAAGCCTAGTGTTTTTTTTCAGTGCCAATCAGAGTAGGGAATGAGTGCGACTTCCACGGCATGTTGGAACCTGCTAGAACCGTGCCCGTGAACCTGTGGTAGTGCTGGGGAAATCAAGCTGTCCCAAGAAAGAGTGTACTGTTTTGCCCATCACTCGGCATACACAGTGTGAGTACGAAGGCCTACGGGCCTGGATGTTGTTGAGAAGAGCCAGGGGAGCCTGGGGGTACTCAGTGTTCTTGCAGGGAATAGGGTTTCCAGGCGAGGCACCTAGGTGTCCCGCAAAGCGTACTGGCGTTCAAATGCTGCAGAGCAGCGACTACGGCCTCATGGAAACTGCTGCACGCCTCCGCTTCTGCAGAGCAATTCAGGGCCTTACCTCGAGGCAAGTCCTCACGTTGAGTGTCCCGTGAGCGACACCGCATGGTAGGATGCTGACTTTCTCCTTGAGTAGAGAGACTTCAGGTACGAGGTCCTCTAAGAATTCTAAGCAGAGTGTTTTCTCATGGCAGCTCAAACGAGGGCAATGTCGAAGACTTCCAGGCCATGTTGGACTGCCTAGAAATGTGGTTCTGCTGTTGTTCGAGGGCTCTGGAAATGTAGCACGCCTGAAGTAACGTGCAGTGTGTTGCCCATCACTCGGCAGACACAGAGGGCCTCCGAGGGACCTATGGGCCTCGATGTTGCTCAGTAGGCCCACAGGGGTGTGGGGGTACTCAGTGATCTTGGAACGAAAATGATGCTCACCCGAGGGGCCTAGGAGTTCTCAAAGGGTACCTTCTTTCAAATAAAGCAGAACAGCGACTAAGAGCTCATGGGAAGAGCTGCCTGCCTCCCGTTCTGCATGGCTACTCGGGGCCTTACCTCGAGGCAAGGACTCACGTTGAGATTCCCTTTAGCTCTAGAGCATTACAAGAAGAGAGCCACCCCGGCCGTGGAAGCACCCTGTGTAGCCAGAGAAAACCCATTTTCTTCCCAGACCCATGCCTACGGCGTCCAGAGGCCTGACAACAGCAGAGAATTTCAGGGAGCTTCCAGGGAGCATGAATGGGGCTTTCCAAATGGAAAAGCAAGGCTAGTACCATCCCGCCCCCATTTCCATGGGCACACGCAGCATACATCCCTGTGGTTTCTGACAAGTCAAAAGAGACACAGAGCACACACTTCGTCCTTCCCTGAATCAACTCCTCGAGGCAGGGTGTTCTGCATGTAGTGAACGGCCTCAACCAAGGCGCGCCCTAGCTAGACCTCTGGGCCCGTGCCTCTTCAGAAGCCTGCAGTGCTACAGGAAAAACTGTGCTTTAGTGGCAATAGGAACGCAAGCCGACTTTCTCCTGGAGGCAGGGTGACTTCAGGTAGGAGGTCCTGGTTGGAAGGCGAAGCCTAGTGTTTTTTTTCAGTGCCAATCAGAGTAGGGAATGAGTGCGACTTCCACGGCATGTTGGAACCTGCTAGAACCGTGCCCGTGAACCTGTGGTAGTGCTGGGGAAATCAAGCTGTCCCAAGAAAGAGTGTACTGTTTTGCCCATCACTCGGCATACACAGTGTGAGTACGAAGGCCTACGGGCCTGGATGTTGTTGAGAAGAGCCAGGGGAGCCTGGGGGTACTCAGTGTTCTTGCAGGGAATAGGGTTTCCAGGCGAGGCACCTAGGTGTCCCGCAAAGCGTACTGGCGTTCAAATGCTGCAGAGCAGCGACTACGGCCTCATGGAAACTGCTGCACGCCTCCGCTTCTGCAGAGCAATTCAGGGCCTTACCTCGAGGCAAGTCCTCACGTTGAGTGTCCCGTGAGCGACACCGCATGGTAGGATGCTGACTTTCTCCTTGAGTAGAGAGACTTCAGGTACGAGGTCCTCTAAGAATTCTAAGCAGAGTGTTTTCTCATGGCAGCTCAAACGAGGGCAATGTCGAAGACTTCCAGGCCATGTTGGACTGCCTAGAAATGTGGTTCTGCTGTTGTTCGAGGGCTCTGGAAATGTAGCACGCCTGAAGTAACGTGCAGTGTGTTGCCCATCACTCGGCAGACACAGAGGGCCTCCGAGGGACCTATGGGCCTCGATGTTGCTCAGTAGGCCCACAGGGGTGTGGGGGTACTCAGTGATCTTGGAACGAAAATGATGCTCACCCGAGGGGGCCTAGGAGTTCTCAAAGGGTACCTTCTTTCAAATAAAGCAGAACAGCGACTAAGAGCTCATGGGAAGAGCTGCCTGCCTCCCGTTCTGCATGGCTACTCGGGGCCTTACCTCGAGGCAAGGACTCACGTTGAGATTCCCTTTAGCTCTAGAGCATTACAAGAAGAGAGCCACCCCGGCCGTGGAAGCACCCTGTGTAGCCAGAGAAAACCCATTTTCTTCCCAGACCCATGCCTACGGCGTCCAGAGGCCTGACAACAGCAGAGAATTTCAGGGAGCTTCCAGGGAGCATGAATGGGGCTTTCCAAATGGAAAAGCAAGGCTAGTACCATCCCGCCCCCATTTCCATGGGCACACCAGCATACATCCCTGTGGTTTCTGACAAGTCAAAAGAGACACAGAGCACACACTGGTTCCTTCCCTGAATCAACTTCTTGAGGCAGAGTGTTCTGCATCTAGTGAACGGCCTCAACCAAGGCACGCCCTAGCTAGGCCTCTGGGCCCGGGCCTCTTCAGAAGCCTGCAGTGCTACAGGAAGAACTGTGCTTTAGTTGCAATAGGCAAGCAATCCGCCTTTCTCCTGGAGGCAGGGTGACTTCAGGTAGGAGGTCCTGGTTGGAAGGCGAAGCCTAGTGTTTTTTTTCAGTGCCAATCAGAGTAGGGAATGAGTGCGACTTCCACGGCATGTGAATGAGTGCGACTTCCACGGCATGTTGGAACCCTGCTAGAACCGGTGCCCGTGAACCTGTGGTAGTGCTGGGGAAATCAAGCTGTCCCAAGAAAGAGTGTACTGTTTTGCCCATCACTCGGCATACACAGTGTGAGTACGAAGGCCTACGGGCCTGGATGTTGTTGAGAAGAGCCAGGGGAGCCTGGGGGTACTCAGTGTTCTTGCAGGGAATAGGGTTTCCAGGCGAGGCACCTAGGTGTGTCCCGCAAAGCGTACTGGCGTTCAAATGCTGCAGAGCAGCGCGACTACGGCCTCATGGAAACTGCTGCACGCCTCCGCTTCTGCAGAGCAATTCAGGGCCTTACCTCGAGGCAAGTCCCATCACGTTGAGTGTCCCGTGAGCGACACCGCATGGTAGGATGCTGACTTTTCTCCTTGAGTAGAGAGACTTCAGGTACGAGGTCCTCTAAGAATTCTAAGCAGAGTGTTTTCTCATGGCAGCTCAAACGAGGGCAATGTCGAAGACTTCCAGGCCATGTTGGACTGCCTAGAAATGTGGTTCTGCTGTTGTTCGAGGGCTCTGGAAATGTAGCACGCCTGAAGTAACGTGCAGTGTGTTGCCCATCACTCGGCAGACACAGAGGGCCTCCGAGGGACCTATGGGCCTCGATGTTGCTCAGTAGGCCCACAGGGGGTGTGGGGGTACTCAGTGATCTTGGAACGAAAAATGATGCTCACCCGAGGGGCTAGGAGTTCTCAAAGGGTACCTTTCTTTCAAATAAAGCAGAACAGCGACTAAGAGCTCATGGGAAGAGCTGCCTGCCTCCCGTTCTGAATGGCTACTCGGGGCCTTACCTCGAGGCAAGGACTCACGTTGAGATTCCCCTTTAGCTCTAGAGCATTACAAGAAGAGAGCCACCCCGGCCATGGAAGCACCCTGTGTAGCCAGAGAAACCCCATTTTCTTCCCAGACCCATGCCTACGGCGTCCAGATGCCTGACAACAGCAGAGAATTTCAGGGAGCTTCCAGGGAGCATGAATGGGGCTTTCCAAATGGAAAAGCAAGGCTAGTACCATCCCGCCCCCATTTCCATGGGCACAACGCAGCATACATCCCTGTGGTTTCTGACAAGTCAAAAGAGACACGGAGCACACACTGGTTCCTTCCCCTGAATCAACTTCTCGAGGCAGAGTGTTCTGCATCTAGTGAACGGCCTCAACCAAGGCGCGCCCTAGCTAGGCCTCTGGGCCCGGGCCTCTTCAGAAGCCTGCAGTGCTACAGGAAGAACTGTGCTTTAGTTGCAATAGGCAAGCAATCCGCCTTTCTCCTGGAGGCAGGGTGACTTCAGGTAGGAGGTTCCTGGTTGGAAGGCGAAGCCTAGTGTTTTTTTTCAGTGCCAATCAGAGTAGGGAATGAGTGCGACTTCCACGGCATGTTGGAACCTGCTAGAACCGTGCCCGTGAACCTGTGGTAGTGCTGGGGAAATCAAGCTGTCCAAAGAAAGAGTGTACTGTTTTGCCCATCACTCGGCATACACAGTGTGAGTACGAAGGCCTACGGGCCTGGATGTTGTTGAGAAGAGCCAGGGGAGCCTGGGGGTACTCAGTGTTCTTGCAGGGAATAGGGTTTCCAGGCGAGGCACCTAGGTGTCCCGCAAAGCGTACTGGCGTTCAAATGCTGCAGAGCAGCGGCTACCGCCTCATGGAAACTGCTGCACGCCTCCGCTTCTGCAGAGCAATTCAGGGCCTTACCTCGAGGCAAGTCCTCACGTTGAGTGTCCCGTGAGCGACACCGCATGGTAGGATGCTGACTTTCTCCTTGAGTAGAGAGACTTCAGGTACGAGGTCCTCTAAGAATTCTAAGCAGAGTGTTTTCTCATGGCAGCTCAAACGAGGGCAATGTCGAAGACTTCCAGGCCATGTTGGACTGCCTAGAAATGTGGTTCTGCTGTTGTTCGAGGGCTCTGGAAATGTAGCACGCCTGAAGTAACGTGCAGTGTGTTGCCCATCACTCGGCAGACACAGAGGGCCTCCGAGGGACCTATGGGCCTCGATGTTGCTCAGTAGGCCCACAGGGGTGTGGGGGTACTCAGTGATCTTGGAACGAAAATGATGCTCACCCGAGGGGCCTAGGAGTTCTCAAAGGGTACCTTCTTTAAAATAAAGCAGAACAGCGACTAAGAGCTCATGGGAAGAGCTGCCTGCCTCCCGTTCTGCATGGCTACTCGGGGCCATTACCTCGAGGCAAGGACTCAACGTTGAGATTCCCTTTAGCTCTAGAGCATTACAAGAAGAGAGCCACCCCCGGCCAGTGGAAGCACCCTGTGTAGCCAGAGAAAACCCATTTTCTTCCCAGACCCATGCCTACGGCGTCCAGAGGCCTGACAACAGCAGAGAATTTCAGGGAGCTTCCAGGGAGCATGAATGGGGCTTTCCAAATGGAAAAGCAAGGCTAGTACCATCCCGCCCCCATGTTCCATGGGCACACGCAGCATACATCCCTGTGGTTTCTGACAAGTCAAAAGAGACACCAGAGCACACACTGGTTCCTTCCCTGAATCAACTCTTGAGGCAGAGTGTTCTGCATCTAGTGAACGGCCTCAACCAAGGCACGCCCTAGCTAGGCCTCTGGGCCCGGGCCTCTT